>NC_058095.1:42534000-42847000 GCF_020171115.1 Neogale vison | reverse complement strand
GTATTATTCTGGTATGAAAAAAAGATAAAGAATCTTTATTTTTTATATTTATTAAAAAGATAAAGAATATATTTTTCTTTATCACATACTTCATTTAGTACAAGTAGGTATCAGATATTTTTTCTTTTGCTTTCCCCACCTTGGACTATCTAGCATCTAAACCCCATTCATGTTTGAAAAACCCTTATATTATAAGCCTTTGTGGGTGCAACAGACTGTATTTATCTCAGCCTCCTGCTACAAAGATATGGATAAGGCACATGACCCAGGTTTGGCCCAAATCAAAGGGGTCCATCCTGGTAAGGGTTTTAGTAGCTAGAAGCAACAACATATTAAGCTTCCAGGGGCACCAATGACAGAACAAAATCAAGTGTCCAGTGGAAGTGCTTGGTGCAAGCATTGGGATCCTAAGCAGGGATGGTCGCCCTGTCTTCACTCTGCTTTTGTGGCATGATGTTGGACATGGTTCTCATCAATACCCAGCTTCCACTGCTGTATCCATTTGTAAAGCTTTGTTCTAAAGCTATCCCCTCAGTTTGGTAATGTGTGCACCGTCATTCTATTGAATTCACTTTATTCTTAAATCAGCCAAAGCTGGTTTCTCTTTGTACTTGAACGTCTTGACTGGTAAAAGTATGAAGAAATTATTCTAGGACAACACAAGTAAAAGAACCTTCTGGGAATGTATCCTTTATCATTTTGAAGTTTGGGGTAAAAAATGTGAAGATCTTGGAGCACAGGTGGTGTTTTATGCCTTTTCCCAATTAAAAACACTATGCCTTTGGCAAAGAAAGGAGGAAATTGAATACAGATAGCTGGAGCACACAGTAGGTGTTTAAAAAAAAAACACCCAAATTTTGGTTTACTCAACTGATATTTTAACAGCAGTTTTTGGCAAAGGGATGGTACACTCCCCACCATATGTGGTAAGAATGTTTGCTTATCATTCCTTTAAAAATGTGAGGGATTTAAAGTTGTTACTGCAGAAGAAAATTCCCTAATCAAATGACATTGTTTATTGCTAAGGACAGTAGGTGTTTTGGTGCTTTCTCTGTGTCAGGCACTATGTTGCTGGAAAGAGAAAAACATGATCAATCTCTTCTCTCTAGAAATGTCTCCTTTACGCTGTCTTAGTTACTTTTTATCCATATCATAATATTTTGTTGCTTTGTTTGTATCCCATTCATTTGTGAATTCCTTGGGGATATGGGACTTATTTTCTATTTGTTTATGTTCCTAGAACATAACACAATCTCTCATACATAACTGGCTTTCAAAAAAAATGTATACTGAATGAATAAGTGAATGAATGAATATAAAATGACATAAGTAAGTAGCCGGAACAATCACCCTCTGTGAGTTCTATTTGCATCCCAGTCATCTTGCTTATTGGTGACATGAGGGAACACAGAAGGCAAGCTTATCAAACACACAGATGCTGTCTGTGTAGTGTCAGGAATACCTAAGACATGTAATGACGATCAGAAATATCAATACTTATTATCTGGTGTAACTGAAGAAAATATTTGGAAGAGTATATTATAAAATATTTTAATTTGGTCCTTTAAAAATAGTCTGCTGTCAGGGCACCTGGGTGGCTCTATAGGTTAAAGCCTCTGCCTTCAATTCGGGTCATGATCCCAGGGTCTTGGGTTCGAGCCCCACATCGGGCTCTCTGTGAGGCCTTTGGCAAAGAAAGGAGGAAATTGAATATAGATATCTGGAGCACACAGTAGGTGTCAACCCCCCCCCTCTGCCTGCCTCTCTGCCTACTTGTGATCTCTGTCAAATTAAAAAAAAAATCTTAAAAAAAATATAGTCCTCTGTCTAGGAAGAAGTTGGGCTAGATCTGGGGTGAAAAGCAGGTGAGAGAGGGGTGCCTGGCTGGCTCAAGTCAGTAGAGCATGGATGTCTGAATCTCAGCATCATGAATTGGAGCCTCATGTTCCATGTAGAGATGACTTAACAAAAAAGCAGTTGATAGAATGTGATACACAAACAAATGAAAAGTGAAGATAACACTGACAGCACCCTGTGTGAGGCAGCTGTGTCAGCAGGACGCCTCATGTCAATTCTGTCTGTAAGGAAGGGAGGTAGTCATCCAGGTGCACTGCACTAGGCAGACTGAGTGTTGAAAACCGTGTTCTCGGGTACTTGGGTGGCTCAGTCAGCTAAGCGTCTGCCTTCAGCTAAGGTCATGATCCCAGGGTCCTAGGATCAAGCCCCACATCAGGCTCCCTGCTCAGTGGGGAGCCTGGTTCTCCTTCTCCCTCTGTGGCTCCTGCTCATGGTCTCTCGTTCTCTCTTTCAAATAACTAAATAAGATCTTAAAAAAGAAAAGAAAAAGAAAACTGTGTTCTCTGCTGCTCTGAATTTGAAGATTAGTGAAAAAGTAGACCACATTCAGAAAAGTTTGCCCTTCATGGTGAAGTATTTCAAAACTATAATTACACCTTGACCATGTGAGGAATGTAGTCTAGAAACACTTAGCATGAAATCATGTAATTAACTCAGGATCTACCATGTAGAATTTAGTTAGTGGCATTCTAAAGTGTCCAATCATCTTTTCATACTGGGCATAGTGCAGCAAGTCAGGGGTTCAAAGAGCTGAGGAGAGATTAAGGAGCAAAGGGTAAGATAGGCAAGCGAATGGACAATCCGAAACATGGCTTATTTCCAGTGATTTGTTTTCACCTATTTTCTGTGCTTTAAAAACTGGCATGTACCACATTTATAGGGTAGGCCAAATGCATACACAGAAGTAGGACAAATAGGCTAAAATTCTCATAAACATATTTTAAGACTCATTTGTATTTCCAGTAAACGTTTTCTAAAATAAAATGATGAAATACAGTAATGACACTGAGGGACACCTGACAGGTTGGTACAGTTGGTTAAGCATCTGATTCTTGATTTCAGCTCAGGTCATGATCAGCTCAGGTAGTGAGATCAAGCCCACCTTGAGCTTCGTGCTTAGTGGGAGTCTGCTTGAGAGTCTCTCTTCCTCTCTCCTCTTGCACCCACTCTGTAAAGTAAATAAAGTAATTTAAAGAAAGAAAATTAATTTAAAGAAAGAAAGAAAGATGACACCAAACAAGGGGTGGGGAGGTCTAAGTGCCTTGATTGGAACTCTTTGAGTAGTGACTAATGATGTCAGAGAGGTCATAGAAGAAAATCCTAGTTTGAGGGAAAGTTTATATAAGAAGAATTCCTAAAAACGTTTCAATTAAAAAACTCTTTGCCTTTATTCAATCTATAAAAGTGACAGAATTTTTCCAATTAACATAAACCTTTTGAAACGTTACATACAGAAATGTTTAAATAAGATGTTTTATAAATTAAGCTTATTATTTAATACATGGAGGGACACTAAAGAGTGTTTTTTAACCTTTAAAATGTGTTTCTCCTATTTAGAAGTAATACAGCACAGACTCTGAGACTACCTGAATTCAATTCTGAGTTCTGATATTTTCTGACTCAATTATCTTTAACAAGTTAGTTAACCTGTCTTTGCCTGGTTTTCTTATCTGTCAAATCAAGATAATAATAGTGCACTGAATTGAATGAGATAGTAATAATTTAGAAAAATATCTGTTATAAGCAAAAACATTTTCCTGAAATTATCATCTTGCATATAATGATATTAACAATATCTGAGAAGTATATGTGATATAGCCATGCATGTTATATGCATATCCATATATTCCCCCCATGTATAACTCCCTATTAGGTTCAACAGGGGTTATTTATTTTCATGTTTTTCTTTTTGTCTTTTTTTCCTAAGGGTAGGAGTATATTTTCAACTTTTAAGACCAATATTCACCAATCTGATTTTTTAAAAATATATATTTATTTATTTTAGAGAGAAAGAAAGAGCAATGGGGGATGGACAGAAGAAGAGGGAGAGAGAGAATCTCAAGCAGACTCTCCGCTGAGCAGGGAGTCCAAAGTAGGGCTCAGTCTCACAACCCATGAGATCATGAATTGAGCCCAAATCAGGAGTTAGACACTTAACTGACTGAGCCACCCAGGCGCTCCTCACCTATCTGACTTTTTGTCTTCCAGATGGATTCCACTGGTTACTGGTCTGATTTACGGATATTGTTGTGGATGGAATAAGGTGAATTGAACTGGTTCAGGAAGTAGCAAGTCCACTGATTTATGAGTGATATGAAATTTCTCAGGAATTTATTGTGTTCCTGCAAGGTCTTTGGCATTATGCTAGAAGCTAGGAACAGTTGGAATCCCAATTCTTTTTTTTTTTTTTTTTAAGATTTTATTTATTTATTTGACAGAAGAGATCACAGGTAGGCAGAGAGACGCAGAGAGAGAGGAGGAAGCTGGCTCCCTGCTGAGCAGAGAGCCCAACGTGGGGCTCGATCCCAGGACCCTGGGATCATGACCTGAGCCGAAGGCAGAGGCTTTAACCCACTGAGCCACCCAGGCGCCCCTGGAATCCCAATTCTAATGAAGAAAACAGGTTGTTATAATTCCAGTAATTACATTGGTTGACACAGCAATGCAATGAGTGATAAGGATTAATCTCTACTGATCTAAGGAAAAGAGGGAAAAGGCTGTCAGAAATGGGGGGTGTTGGGGTGCCTGGGTGGCTCAGTGGGTTAAAGCCTCTGCCTTAGGCTCAGGTCATGATCCCAGGGTCCTGGGATCAAGCCCCACATCGGGCTCTCTGCTCAGCAGGGAGCCTGCTTCCTCCTCTCTCTGACTGCCTCTCTGCCTACTTGTAATCTCTGTCTGTCAAATAAATAAATAAAATTTTAAAAAAAGAAAGGGGAGGTGTTTCTGAGCTGAAATTAAACATTGAAAAGGGTTTTAAGCTGTGTTTCAATCTCATCTTTCCAATTATGTAAGTTACCTTTTTAAAATTTTTTTGTAATGTTCTCCCTTAAAGTTGTTTCTTTTTCTTCTAAATTGCAACAGTAATATGAATAATGCTTATTACACAAAAGTGGTAATGTGATACAAAGTTGTACAAAGGCAAAACAACAGCATTTCTTTCCCTTTATTAAGCCCCATTCTACTCCATTCCCAAACTCCGTTCAGTATTAAAATCCTTGCCAAATTCCTTCCACAACTTTTCCATGCTCTTGAACTACATATTAACTAGAAGCCTGGAACACAGGTAACTTCTGAAACTGTGTGTATGTTTCAAGAAGTTTTAGGTTTCTATTTGCTTGTTTTTTTTTTCTTTAATCATGCATGTTCATCGCTTAGCTGTTTGTTTTTATACTACCTGAAGAATACATTTAATATTATATTTCACATAGACAAGCCATTAAACCCATTATGTAGCATGTATACTTGAGATATTAAAATTAATGTTGTAACACCTGTTAAAAGCTTTGGAAACCGTTGGCACCCTTTTTCCGTTACATTTCCTACCTCTTATTCCTTCTCAATGCCATGGTGCTCCCAAGAGAGAACCACTATCTTGAATTTTTAATAACTTATTTTTAGTAACTTGACAATATAGTATGTATACATCATGTCAATAGGTATTGGTTAACTCCCACTTTTGTTTTTAATTTTTTTTTTAATTTGTCAGACAAGATCACAAGTAGGCAGAGAGGCAGGCAGAGAGAGAGGAGGAAGCAGGATCCCCGCTGAGCAGAGAGCCCAATGTGGGGCTCGATCCCAGAACCCTGGGATCATGACCTGAGCTGAAGGCAGAGGCTTTAACCCACTGAGCCACCCAGACACCCCTAACTCCCTCTTTTTTCTAACTTTTGTTAACATGTAAAAACTCTCATATGTGTTATTTACATAAAGACTTCATATTACATGTTGCTTTTATCTGATTGTAGTATTTTTTCTTTATTTACTCCACACTTCCTTCTTTTCCTCTTGTCCACCGACTTCAACCTCCATTCACCTCATCCCACAGACAACCCATTTTGAAAACATGGTATTCACTCTTGCTATTTTCTATACTTTGCTCCCAGCTCATTTAACCATATACAAAGTCTACTGTTAGAAGTTGTACATTTTACAAATATTCATACAAAGTGAAAATTTAATGTACATAATTATCTGAATAAATATGCATTTACTTTAAAATTTATTTTAAATGGAATATTATAATTGTGTTTTACATTGCTTATTCAATAATAACTAAAAGAAATTGATCGGTATCAAATGATATAATTTTGTTTATTTTTTCTTAATGCCACTCTCATATTGATAGTCATTTGTTTCTGGTTACTTATTTCCACTATGGATATTGCTTTAATGAACATACATGTATATAAAGCCTTCAACTAGGGCCATTCACTCTAGGATAGATATCTAGGAGTGAAATTATTTGGAACTAAAGATATTTTTTTTATGTAGTTTTTTTTCCAATTTATTTATTTTTAGAAAAACAGTATTCATTATTTTTTCACCACACCCAGTGCTCCATGCAATCCGTGCCCTCTATAATACCCACCACCTGGTACCCCAACCTCCCATCCCCCTGCCACTTCAAACCCCTCAGATTGTTTTTCAGAGCTAAAGATATTTTTAATTCTCGGGGCACCAGGATAGATCAGTCAGTTAAGCATCTCACTTTGGCTCAGGTCATGATCTCGGGGTCCTGGGATAGAGCTCCATGTCAGCAGAGAATCATCTTCTTCCTCTCCTTCTGTCCCTCCCCTTGCTCATCCTCTGTCTCTCTCTCTCTCAAATGAATAAATAATTTTTAAAAAATATTTTTAATTCTAGTAAATGTTGTTTCACATGTTTCTAAAAATAGTTTAACATTTAGATTTCAAAAAGAAATTCAGAAGAGACTACATTTCTTCTTTTTTTATTTTAATTAACATATAATGTATGATTTGCCCCAGGGGTACAGGTCTGTGAGTCATCAGGCTTACACATGTCACAGCACTTAACATAGTGCATACCCTCCCCAATGTCCGTAACCCAGCCACCCTATGCCTATGTCTCCACCCCCAGCAAACCTCAGTTTGTTTCATGAGATTAAGAGTCTCTTATACTTTGTCTCCCTCCCAATCCCATCTTGTTTCATTTTTTTCCTTCCCTACCCCTCATCACCCACCCCCACCTCTCATATTCCTCATATCAGAGAGATCATATGATAATTGTCTTTCTCTGATGGTCTTATTTTGCTCAGCATAATACCCTCTAGTTCCATCCACGTCATTGCAAATGGCAAGATTTCATTTCTTTTGATGGCTGCGTAGTATTCCATTGTATATATGTACCACATCTTCTTTAGCCATTCATCTGTTGATGGACATCTAGGTTCTTTCCATAGTTTGGCTATTGTGGACATTGCTGCTATAAACATTCAGGTGCGCATGCCCCTTTGGATCACTACTTTTGTATTTTTAGAGTAAATACCCAGTAGTGTGATTGCTGGGTCATAGGGTAACTCTATTTTCAACTTTCTGAGGAACCTCCACACTGTTTTCAAGAGTGGCTGCATCAGCTTGCATTCCCACCAACAGTTTAGGAGGGTTCCCCTTTTTCTGCATCCTTATCAACATCTGTCATTTCCTGACTTGTTAATTTTAATCATTCTGACTGGTGTAAGGTTACATCTCATTGTAGGTTTGATTTGTTTCTCTCTGATGCCAAGTGATGTGGAGCACTTTTTCAAGTGTCTGTTGGCCATCTGGATGTCTTCTTTGCAGAAATGTCTGTTCATGTCCTCTGCCCATTTCTTAATTGGATTATTTTTTCTTTGGGTGTTGAGTTTGATAAGTTCTTTATACATTTTGGATACTGGCCCTTTATCTGATATGTCACTTGCAAATATCTTCTCCCATTCTGTCAGTTGTCTTTTGGTTTTGATGACTGTTTCCTTTGCTGTGCAAAAGTTTTTGATCATGATGAAGTCCCAGTAGTTCATTTTTGCCCTTGCTTCCCTTGCCTTTGGTGATGTTTATAGGAAGAAGTTGCTGTGGCTGAGGTCGAAGATGTTTCTGCCTGTGTTCTCAAGGATTTTGATGGATTCCTGTCTCACATTGAGGTCTTTCCTCCATTTTGAGTCTTTTTTTTGTGAGTGGTGTAAGGAAATGGTCCAGTTCATTCTCCTGCATGTGGCTGTTTAATTTTCCCGACACCATTTGTCTTTTTTCCATTGGACATTCTTTCCTGCTTTGTCAAAGATTAGTTGACCATAGAGTTCAGGGTTTATTTCTGGGCTCTCTATTCTGTTCCATTGATCTATGTGTCTGTTTTGTGCCTGTACCATACTGTCTTGATGATGACAGCTTTGTAATAGAGCTTGAAGTCTCAAATGGTGATGCCACCAACTTTGGTTTTCTTTTTCAACATTCCTCTGGCTATTTGGGGTCTTTTCTGATTTCATATAAATTTAGGATTATTTGTTCCATTTCACTGAAAGAAGTCGATGGTATTTTGATAGGGATTGCATTAAATGTATCAATTGTTCTAGGTAGCATATTCATTTTCACAATATTTGTTCTTCCAGTCCAGAAGCGTGGAAGATTTCTCCATTCTCTGTGTCTTCCTCAGTTTCTTTCATAAGTACTTTATCCTTTTCTCAGCACAGATTCTTTGCTCCTTTGATTAGGTTTATTCCTAGGTATCTTATGGTTTGGGGTGCAATTGTAAATGGGATTGCCTCTCTAATTTCTCTGTCTTGCTGTTGGTGTATAGAAATGCAACTGATTTCTGTGCATTTTTTTATTTCCTGACACTTTACAGAATTCCTGTATGAGTTCAAGCAGTTTTGGAGTGTTTTGGGTATTCCACATAAAGTATCATATCATCTGCATAGAGTGAGAGTTTGACTTCTTCTTTGCCGATTTGGATGCCTTTCTTTCTTTTTGTTGTCTGATTGCTAAGGCTAGAAATTCTAGTACTATGTTGAATAGCAGTATGATAGTGCACATGTTGCTGACCTTAGGGGAAAAGCTCTCAGTTTTTCCCCATTGAGAATTATATTCGCTGTGGGTTTTTCATAGATGGCTTTGATGATATTGAGGTATGTACTCTCTATCCCTATACTTTGCTGTACTTTGTCAAATGCTTTTCTGCATCTGTTGAGAGTATCATATGGTTCCTGTTTTTTCTTTTATTAACGTATTGTATCACATTGATTGATTTGTGGATGTTGAACCAAACTTGCAACCCAGGAATAAATCCCACTTGGTTGTGGTGAATAAATTTTTTAATGTACTGTTGGATCCTATTGGCTACTGTTTTGGTGAGAATTTTTGCATCCATGTTCATTAAGGGTATTGGTCTGTAATTCTCCTTTTAGACAGGGTCTTTGATTTTGTCACCAGGTAATTCTGGCCTCATAAAATGAGTTTGGAAGGTTTCCTTCCATTTCTATGTTTTAGAACAGTTTCAGGAGAATAGGTATGAATTCTTCTTTAAATGTTTGGCAGAATTCCCCTGGGAAGCCATCTGGCCCTGGGCTCTTGTTTCTTGGCAGATTTTTGATGTCTTCTTCAATCTCCTTACTGGTTATTGGTCTGTTCAGGTTTTCTGTTTCCTCCTGGTTCAGTTTTGGTAGTTTATATGTCTCTAGGAATGCATCCATTCTCCCAGATTGTCCAATTTGCTGGCATATAGTTGCCCATAATATGTTCTTATAATTTTTTGTATTCTTTGGTGTTGGTTGTGCTCTCTCCGCTTTCATTCATGATTTTATTTATTTGGGTCGCTTCTCTGTTCTTTTTGATAAGGCTTGCCAGGGGTTTATCAATCTTATTAATTCTTTCAACGAACCGGCTGCTAGTTTCGTTGATCTGTTCTACTGTTGTTTTGATTCCTATTTCATTGATTTCTGCTCTGATCTTTATGAGTTCTCCTCTTCTGCTGGGTTTAGGCTTTCTTTGCTGTTCTTTCTTCAGCTCCTTTAGGTGTAGGGTTAGGTTGTGTACTTGAGACCTTTCTTGTTTCTTGAGAAAGGTTTGTATTGCTATATACTTTTCTCTCAGCACCACCTTTGCTGTGTCCCAAAGACTTTGGCCAGTTGTGTTTTCATTTCCTTGAATTTTTTCAATTCTTTACTTTCCTGGTTGACCCATTCATTCTTTGTAAGATGCTCTTTAGCCTCCATGTATTTGATTTCTTTTCAACTTTTTTCTTGTGACTGAGTTCTAGCTTCAGAACATTGTGTTAAAAAAGTATGCAGGGAATGATCTCAGTCCTTTGGTACCAGTTGAAACCTCATTTGTGACCCAGGATGTGATCTATTCTGGAGAAGGTTCTATGTGCACAAGAGAAGAATGTGTATTCTGTTGTTTTGGGATAAAATATTCTGAGTATTTCTGTGATGTCCGTCTAGTCCAGGGTGTCATTTAAAGCCTTTATTTCCATGTTGACCTTTGATGATCTGTCCATTTCACTGAGGTGAGTGTTACATTCCCTACTATTATTGTATTATTATTGATGTTTTTCTTTGATTTTGTTGTTAATTGGTTTATATAGTTGGCTGCTCCCATGTGAGGGATATAGATATTTAAAATTGTTAGATCTTTTTGTTGGACAAACCCTTTAAGTATGATATAGTGTCCTTCCTCATCTCTTATTATGGTCTTTAGCCTAAAATCTAATTTATCTGCTATAAGGTTTGCCCTCTAGCTTTCTTTTGATGTACATTAGCATGGTAGATTGTTTTCTTCCCCCTCATTTTAAATCTGCAGGTATCTTTGGGTATAAAATGAGTTTCTTGTAGACAGCATATCAATGGGTCTTGTTTTTGTTTTTGTTTAAATCCATCCTAATACCCTGGGTCTTTTGATTGGATCATTTAGCCCATTTACATTCAGGGTAACTATTGAAAGATATGAATTTAGTGCCATTGTATTGCATGTAAAGTGACTATTACTGCATATTGTCTCTGTTCCTTTCTGGTCTGTTACTTTCAGGCTCTCTCTTTGCTTAGAGGACCCCTTTCAATATTTCCTGTAGGGCTGGTTTGGTGTTTTCAAATTCTTTTAATTTTTGTTAATCCTGGAAGCTTTTTATCTCTCCTTCTATTTTCAATGACAGCCTAGCAGGATATAGTATTCTTGGCTGCATATTTTTCTCGTTTAGTGCTCTGAATATTTTTATTCCAGTTCTTTCTGGCCTGCCAGGTCTCTGTGGATGAGTCTGCTGCCAATCTAATATTTCTTCTGCTGTATATTACAGACCCCTTGTTCTGAACTGCTTTTAGGATCTTCTCTTTGTCACTGAGCCATGTAAGTTTTACTATTAGATGATGGGGTGTTGACCTGTCTTTATTGATTTTGAGGAGGGTTCTCTTTGCTTCCTGGATTTTGATGCTTGTTCCCTTTGCTGTATTAGGGAAGTTCCCTACTGTAATTTGCTCCAATATACCTTCTTCCCCTCTCTCTCTTTCTTCTTCTTCTGGAATCCCAATTATTCTAATATTGTTTTGTCTTATGATATCACTTATCTCTCTAATTCTCCCCTTGGTCCAGTAGTTTTTTGTCTCTCTTTTGCTCAACTTCTTTGTTCTCTATCATTTGGTCTTCTGTATCACTAATTCTCTCTTCTGCCTCATTTATCCTAGCAGTAAGAGACTCCATTTTTTTTAATTGTACCTCATTAATAGCTTTTTAAATTTCAACTTGGTTAGATTTTAGTTCTTTTATTTTGCCATAAAGGGATTCTCTAATATCGTCCATGCTTTTTTCGAGTCCAGCTAGCACCTTGATAATTGTCATTCTGAACTCTGGTTCTGACATATTACTAATGTCTGTATTGATTAGGTCCCTAGCCATTGATACTGCCTCCTGTTCTTTTTTGTGTGGTGAGCTTTTCTGCCTTGTCATTTTATCCAGATAAGAGTAGATGAATGAGAGTAAAATATTAAATGGGTGGCAATGACCCCATAAAAATATACCCTAACCAAATCAGAAGAAACCTAAAACTGTGGGGAGGAGAAAGGGGGAAAAATAAAAAATATTTTAAAAAAATTATATCCATACATGTATGTGTGTGTGTGTGTGTGTGTATATATTTTGTTTGTTTGTTTCTTTTAAGAGTGGTGAATAGAACAGAGCCACCCACTTGATTTTGGTTGTATTCTGGTCTCTTAGAAGAAACTTTAAAGAAAAAAATTCAAAATTTTAAAGAAAAAAAAGCTTATATATATACAAAAATAGGGGTAAACATGATGAAGGGATAGACTATGACTCAAAAGATGACCAGTCAACTGGTCAACAACACAAGTACCAAGAGTATATATCAAACTGTCATAGACATGGCTTAATCATAAACCTCAGCTAGCTCTCTCAAACACAAGGAAGTAAAATCATTTCCAAAAACAGAATCTTTTTCTAATCTCTTGACAAGGGAGATGGTCCTTTGTGACTGAGGAGGTAAAAGATTTAAAGACTAAACTTTCAGGCCAGGAAGGAGATTTAGCCATTTTCCACTGTTACATGGTTAAGAAGCGAGCCCTCTGCTCCTGTAAACAAGGAGAAGTGCCCTTGAACAATATAATACATAATCCTCACAGCTGGAATTAGATCAAATAGCGTTTAATGTGCTGATAAAACCGTGGTTACCATATTATTTTGACCACTTGGAGATTTTAGCTCTCAGTGGGTCAAACTTCAGGCTGATTACCACCTATGAATAGCATCCAAATGAAGTCCGTAAAGTAGGTAAATGTAGATATCTACTACTTGCAACTATTGTACCTGTTTTTTTAGCCAGACACTGCTTTGGCCATTTGGGGGAACTTAGTAGCCTCTAGCGAAAGGGAATGTAATTAATATCAGAACACTAGGTGCACAGTATGTAATTACATTCCATTAGAATCTATCAAAACAAGATTATAATTACACTTTGCACAAGATGCATTCCTTGTAAGGTTGGCAGTTCAGACCTGTGCTAATAAATACAGAGCACTCTGCATTCTGCAGACCTCCTGGTCCAGTGAATGAAGACCCATCCACAGCCAGCTTAGTTTTTAACAGAATAAAGGTGTCGACATGGGGTTTCAATACCAACAGCAAGAAACTAACTAAAATGTGTTATGTACAGATGGGGAAAAGTCACTAAAGCAATAACAATAATAATAATAATAATAATAATATCAAAACAGCAGCAACAGCAAGGCAGGAGAGTAAACCTGATTTAATGTGGCAAAACTTAGCAAGATTTTGAGAAACTGAACCCCAACTTTAGACCAAGTGTTTGATTTATGCTAAATTTGTGACCCTTGACTTTCCAATAGGCTTTCAGTGTTCCAATTATCTCTTGTTTAACCAAAATTTTACAAGATAATAGTCAACAACCGGGGAGGGAAAATTATAAATAAAACTGAGCACTTATTAGTGCAAGGAATTTTATATGGTGAATAGCTGATTTAAGCCAAACAACAAGCTTGCAAATGAATTATTTTCCCTATTTTACAAAAGGAACGATGCAGGTCTGTGAGGTTGTATAACTTGCCCAAAGTCCCTTTATTAATGAATCAGAAACCTTAGCTGAGATTCAAGACCAAGGTTTAGTGACTCAGGAAACTATGATTTATTATATAACCACACCCTTACCAGGGACACACAAACCAGCATGTGGTGAGTCTCTGGTGAAGCTTTACTTTCAAAACCAAAAAAAAAAAAAAAAAAACAACTAAAGAAAGCTCAGGATAACAGAAAGATTTGGACAGAGCTTTGAAAAGAGCATGGGAACTCGATATACGGTGGGGGGAGGATACTTGTCTGTGGTGACAATATTCTGCAGAAGTCAGATAGGAAGTGGTACTATTGCTTCATCTGTATCATAGAATTTGGCTTTTATTTTTCCAAATTTCAATAGCCCACAAAAGGTCTAAAATAAATAGAGGGGCATGTGGGTGGGTCAGTCGGTTGAGTGTCCAGCTCTTGACTTTGGTTCAGTGCCTGATCTTGAGGTCGAGAGATTGATCTTCCTCTCAAACAAACAAACAAATAAGTAAAATCTTTTTAAAAATAATAATTATTAAAAAATAAAGTACATAGAGTCTAATTAGAAATTTCTTTGGTCCTAGCACAATGCCTACCATCTGCTTGTCCCATGATTTCATAAAGTAATCACAGAAAGACAAAATGATTGTTAAGCTGGGGGATAGGCAGTGAATCCAGTAGAGAAGCCACAGCAAATGGAATTTATAGCCTGTTTGAACTGGACACATTCAGAGGAGATGGCTAGAAAGATCACAGTCCCTTGTACTACCTGGAAGCCTGCAGTGCTAGAAGCTCCTCAAACTCCACAGTCAGAGGAGAAACATGAGAAAAAGTAGTGGAAATCCCATATGCGAATCCCTCCATTTCATAGGAAGAGCTAATCAAGTATTTCTCGACAAATGTAGAGGCATAAACACATCAGTGGTGATTCCCAGTCTAGGAATTTTAAAGGAAAGGATTTTCAAAAGTATCTACTTGAATGCTATCTCCTTTAATTTGAAGGCTGAGATAAGAGCCTTGACTCAACTCAAGTTACAATCGGTAGAACCCAGAGCAGGTGCCAGAATGCTGTATTGGATAGACTCAAAATTGGATGAGTGGTTGTTTGTAAATCCCCTTTCAAAAATTTAGAAAACTGAGCAATACATATTTTCCTTTAAATAAAAAATATTGGGGTGCCTGGGTGGCTCAGTGGTTTAAAGCCTCTGCCTTTGGCTCAGGTCATAACCTCAGGGTCCTGGGATCGAGCCCCGCAGCAGGCTCCCTGCTCAGCCCGGAGCCTGCTTTCCCCTCTCTCTGTCTCTCTGCTTACTTCTGATCTCTCTGTCAAGTAAATAAATCTTTTAAAAAATTAATTAATTAATTGATTAATTAATTTAAAAAATTGATTTGGGGCATCTGGGTGGCTCAGTCAGTTATGTGTCTGCCTCTTAGTTTCCACTCAGGTCATGATCTCAGGGGTTGTGGGATCCAGGCCCACGTTGGCCTCCTCACTCAGCGGGAAGTCTGCTTCACTCCTTCTGCCACCACTACCCCCAACACATGCACTTACAGGCGAGCTCTCTCTCACTCTCTCTCTCTCAAATAAATAAGTATTTTAAAAATACTGATTTTATTTTTACTTCCTGGGCTTCTCTTGGATTGCTGCATTTGATCATTCTCCAAACTCTGTAATACCTGCTGGGCTGGAATACTTCACCTCCTGCTAAAGAATTTCAACTTTCTCTTTCTCCTATTTCGATTTGACTGTTTCATTCATTTTGTTCCTGATATTCTAATTTCTTCTAGATATCACTTATTTCTTTTAAAATGAGTCGATAAACCCTCTGCAAAGGAAGCCGATAACACACACACACATACACACACACATATATATTAGAAACCTTTTCATCTTTCTAAATTTGTATTCTTTTTGGCTTATCATTCTCTTGTTGAAATATTTGTCTAAATAAATAAACCCCATGGCAAATGAAGATTTCTGCACAAAATGCTTTAATCACAGAATTACTTGTAATGATAAAAAAAATTACAAAATTCTCCATGTTTGGTGATACTGAAATAATTAAACTTCATATACTAGAATGTTAGGCTCCCATTAAAGCCTCTTATGGAAGCTTTTAATAGTATTAAAACACATAGAAGAATATAAGTAGCCAATCACATAGAAAGCAAAAACGTTTGTTTGAAAAGAACATTTTCAGGAAAAAAGCAGTCAAGAAATCCACTAACATTTTTTAAAAATCTTTTTGGTTTGGAAGAATTTTAAATGTATAGAAAACTTGTTCAGATAGTATAGAGTTTTTTCCTGTGTGTACTTCATGTAGCTTTTCCTAATGTTGACATCATATAGTTCATGGTACATTTTCAAAGTGAAGAATTTAACAGTGTTAAAATACTATTGGAAGGGGAGGTGAACCACGAGAGACTATGGACTCTGAAAAACAATCTGAAGGGTTTGAAGTGGCGGGGGGGTGGGAGGTTGGGGTACCAGGTGGTGGGTATTATAGAGGGCACGGCTTGCATGGAGCACTGGGTGTGGTGAAAAAATAATGAATAATGTTTTTTTGAAAATAAATAAATTGGAAAAAAAATACTATTAACTGAACTACACACTTTATTCAGCTTTCACTGGTTTTCTCACTAAGATCATTTTTCTGTTCCAGGAGCTAATCTAGGATACCACACTGCATTTGGTTATCATGTTTCTGGAGTCTTCTTTAACCTATGAGTGTTTCTCTGTGTCTTCTGTTTTATTTTCTCAAGTCCTTAAAAAATCTGAGGAAACTTGTCAGGTCTTTTTAGAATGTTTCCCAGTTTGGGTTTGTCTGATGTTTTCTCATGATTAGTCTTGGTTTATGGATTTTTTTTTGAAAGCATACTGCAGAGAGGGAAGTGCCCTTCTCATTGTGTCATATTGGGTGGTACATAATAACAAGTGACTTACCAACTTATCAACAGTGACTTATCACTGATGACATTAATCTTGATCATCTGGCTGAGAATGTGTTTACCAAGTTGTTTTACTGTGAAGTCACGAATTTTTCATTCCACAGTCTATTCACTTCTTATTTTTGTTTTTTAAGTAGGCTGCACACCCATTGTGGAGTCCACTGTGGGGCTTGAACTCAAGACCCTGAGATAAAGACCTGAGCTGGGATCAAGAGTCAGATTCTTAACTGACGGAGCCACTCAGGCACCCCGCCATGCTGGATTCATTTAAAGTGAGTAAGCAGAGCTTGCATTTCAAGGTGAAGGTGATGAAGTCACACTGCCTAAAGACATGTATGTCTACAAATATTATCTGGAATACTTCCGTAAGAAAGCTCCCTCCTGCAGTTACTAGTGTATTTATTTTTATATTGCTATGGGCTTATACATATTTACTTATTTTAGGGGTTATAATCCAATCTTATCTTTACTTAGTTTTTCACAGCACGCCAGGGACATTAACACTATATTATGCCATTATCATTGACTTCACTTTTGCTACATTTAGAATTTGTCCATTTTTTTTTTTAAATGAACAGATACCAATTTTGTGACCGGAAAAGAAAACAAAAACATTAATATCTATGCTAACCCCAAAAAGGCAAGACCACAAATCAGATTTACTCATATTAACCAGTGCAATACTCGTTTTCCTCAAGGTTGTGTGAGATTGGGCTGCCACGTGCTGATTTGGGGTGAGTTTTACTCACATTGCCCGTAGGATGACTTGAAGGATACCGATGGGATGACCCACAGCTGACCATTGGGTTTAGGCTACATGTGTGGCTTACGTGTTGGTTCTCACCAGTTTGCATTCTGACAACAGCACATGAGTCACAGGAGTGGGGACCCCAGCAGTGGGGGCAGATATCTTAAACCCATGTATGCCTTCCAGTGCCGAAATTGGGACTCTCACGCCACACCCACTGCTAGCTCCACCCCCAGTGTGTAGCAATCTTCCAGGAGTGGCTGTTGTCTATCTCCTTCAAGGGATTTAAGACCATTGCTGTGTAACCAAAGAGGCTCTTCCACTACCTTCCCTGCTGTCTGTCATTGAGGATATTATTCTCTCCTGAGCTGGTCTTAGTCCATGATGATTAGAGGGATAGACATCCCTTGCATGAAAAGGACCACTTTTCTCACTCTGCCCTCAGGCCTCTCAACTAGATGATAGAGCTATTGTCAAAATTGAAAGAGGCCATTCTAGGAATGCAGTGATTACAGCTGAAGGAATTCAAGGAAAGGTACAGTTTTACCTTTATGCTAGGAAATTCCAAATGATAAATTTAACATGGCAGGAAAATGAATTATTGTTCACATGTTCCTGCGTGCTCTGGATAAAACTGCATTTGTGGTCATCATCACTAAAGCAAAGTGGAAAAAGAGAGTTACTGGAGGTCAGTGGTCACTGGTCCTAGGGTGGATGATGGAGCTCCATGAGTAGGCAGGTAGCCAGCATTAAGTCAGTGAGATTTGGGATTGCAGAGCAAGAAAATCTCTATTACTGTAACACAAACAGATTCCAACAAACCATGTCACTGGGAGCAGTAACAATGTTACTACCTTTCTTGTCTTAGAAGATGTGAAGTTAGCCAGAACTGCACAGTTGACATAAAGGGGAAAGCGGAGAGAGAGAGGGAGAAAGAGACAGAGAGAGGGGGAGATAGATGTTTGTTGGACTGTGCAGGAGAAGATAGTGCTTGAATACTACAGAGATTCTTCACTAGTGCTGACGGATAGGACCGTAGAAAATTGAAGGCATGCTTCTTCTTTATCTATTTTGCTGACTCTTTATCAATAAATCACTGTACCTCACACGGCTCATGAATTTTATATTGCACTATTTAATCAAAGTGTTATGCAGTGAAGGGACCCCCCCCCCCAAAAAAAATACTTACTGGGATCCAGTACGCCCAGAGGATAGCCCTTTTTGGGTCCCTGTTCCCACTGTTATGCACAAATTCCCTAACGCCTATGTTGGGGGCAATCCTTTAGTATGTTTAGTATATTCTGGTTTTGTCCTTGCTCAGTGGTTGCTACTGATCTCCAAAATAGTGGTCAGAAAAGGAGAAGGAAAAAGTTGTTTGTTTGCTCTGTTAGGGTCTTAAACTTTGTTCCCCAGCAAAGCTGATGGAGGAGGATCACTTCATTTTCCATTTAAAAAGCCCTCAGGGTTTGGGGAGGTTTGACAACTATATTTCACTAAAGAAGAAGAGAACCACTGTCTTCATTAGGGAAGCCTCTACTGAGTTGTGTTCCTGGGGAATTATGAGAATGTGATCTCATGTGGAGTTTTTTTTTTTTTTTAAGATTTTTATTTATTTATTTGGCAGAAATCACAAGTAGACAGAGAAGCAGGCAGAGAGAGAAAGGAGGAAACAGGCTTCCTGCGGAGCAGAGAGCCTGATGTGGGGATCTATCCCAGGACTCTGGGATCATGACCTGAGGCTTTAACCCACTGAGCCACCCAGGAGACCCCTCATGTGGAATTCTAACCAGATGTTGGTCTTGGACCAAATCCTGGTGCAAGTGCGCTTAGAATGTTCCATCTTCAGGTAAAAACCCCAAACCCTGAATATGGCCCAGGCTCATGCTACTTAATTGTAATTACATGAAGACTGTGATACAGTAAGCAAACACACATGTAGGAATTATAAAAGCTAAAATATATATTTAAAAAATTCAATCTCCTGGTAACTAAAACTACATAATCTAAAATGTTTCATTTTGCCTATTGCTTTGGCAAAGTTTAGTTTTTTTTTTTAGTATTCAACACTGGCAAGCATGTGAGCAAATGGCCTGTGATTCACTGTAGGCAGGAATGTAAATAACTGTAAGTTTTTGGAAGGGTAATTTGGATGCAGCTATCAAAAGTTTTAGAATGTACATATATTTTAGTCCAGCAATTCTCCTTCTAGGTAGGTACACCCAGTTTTTTTTTTTTTTTACAAAAAAAGCTTATTGCAAGATAACTATAATTAAGTCAAATCAAAAGAACTAATCTAAATGTCAAAATAAGAATTTATATTTTCCAACTATGAACTTCTCTGAAGACATTAAATATCATATGAAAGTATCTGAAATACAGGGAATATAATACATTGTTAAGTAAAAATAGTACGTTATACCAGAATGACACATTATTATAATATGTATGATATATATGTGTATATATGTGTATGTGCAAAAAGATGGCTTGGAAAATATTAACACTGGTTTTCTCTAAGTGATGACATTGTGAGTTATTTTCTATGACTGATTACTCTGGCTGTGAGCTTTTAAATTTTCTTTCCCAACTTTCTGCAGTGAAAATAGAATACTTTAATAACCTAAGCAAACTGCATATTATTTTTAAACTGCTACCTTCTCACTCATACATATGGGCAAATACATGGTCTTCTAAATGCTCTGGTTTCTATTTATATACTCTACTAATATATCAGTTTTATTAAGATGATCCCATTAATGTTTAGGAAGATTCTGAAGTCAGAGCAATTAAGTGATAATAAACTGCTTTCACAAAACACATTTTTAAAATTAGTAGGATGAATAAATTTTGAATTCACAGCTTAATGGACTTTTACATAAGTAAATAACTTGGGCAGAGATGGAGAACATTTCCATCATCTAGATCAAGACCGAGAACATACCTGTCATCTCAGAAAGTTGTTTCATAGCCTTTCTAGTCAAAAGCCATCCCAGCACTTTAATTCACTGTAGTAGTGGAAGTAATAGTAAAACTGACAACTTGTTTAACTCTTGCCATGGGCTTGCCTCAGTGCTAGATACTCTAAATACAGTATCTCATTTAATCACACTAATTCCACTATAAAATGAAGAAAAAAAGGATTTTCAATGTTCATCAACTCACTGTGCAAATTGTTGGTGGTAAATAAAACCCAAACAGGTATTTGGTTTCAAACCTGAGAATTTTTTTCCACATTATGCAGACTTTTATTAAGTTGAACAATGGAAGTTAGCAGCAACCACCCCCAAAATGACTTGATAGTAAAACAGGTAGAGACATCAAATAAGGTGAAGCTGACAGAGAAAAACATTGGAGACCTCTAAATATAAGGGCAGATAATCCCTAAGTGCCCCGCATGCTCAGGAACTGGTTCCGAGAGGTTTTAGGATTAAAGTCACTGTAATACATTATATTGTTCCAGGAGAGCCCAATCCTCAAAAAGAAGATTACGTGTCCTTCGAGATTTTAGGGCAATCTTCTAGGTTTTAGAATTTTTTTTTTTTTTTTTTTAGGAAAGTAAAATAAACACTGTGTCCTAAACAATTGTAAAAGAACGTAATTCACCCAGAATCTTCCAGAAAAAAAAAAAAAAAGAATGGTGATTAAATTAACAGAGATATTATGCATCTGAAACTAAATTAAAATTCATTTTAGTGACTGTGTACCTACAAGTTCTCAGTTCATTACTCTTCCGACAGTTTCATTCCTCTGCTGAGCTGGGTGGAAATTTGCATTTCCCCCCGGCTATGCTTCTTTAAGCGACTGACCAGGAGAGGGGCTGCTCCAGGACTTGCAACATTAATGGACCACACACCAATTAGCAGCAGAAGGAAGCAGTCTTTACAATGCATGTAAATTAAGTATACAATCAGCAGGCTTTTCTCTTTAGCTAAAGCCCTTCCTTGGGAAAACACACTCAGGAGACCCTCTCTCTTCCCTCTGCAGGAGCAGGGAGGGGAAAAAAGGCAATCACCTTAAATTCTGCCTCAGAGATAAATTAAAATGGCTGTATCAGGTGGGAAAAGAAAGGGTGATTTCCCACATCAGGGAACCACCATTAAGGATCCAGTGCTCTATCCTCTGGCTATATTACTCATATTTATTTCCTGTGGGTTTAGAAAAGCAAGAATTAGAAATGAATGGCATTCTTGACTGCTCACAAGGGATTTGCCTCAAGCCAAACTCCTGCTTTAACTTTACACAGTTCTTCAGTCTCCAGATGCTGCATGTGTGACTCTGCCATCAGAAATCTTGGGAGTTGTGGCAAACCCAGAAAACAAAGAGTCAGGGAAGTCACACCGTTTGGGATGAAGAAAATAGCAAGATCAAACAGATACTGGAAGCCCAAGGGACAGGATAATTCTAGAGGGAGGGGCATTAGAAAAAGAGGATGGGGGGGGGAAAAGAGAAAGAAAAAGAAGATAGACCATAAGGATAATTTTGCTTTCTTTGAACCATTGACAGCTCTCAGCCCAGAATCAAAGACAGCCCACTAATCAGCATCTGAACAGGATATCACCACTCTGAATAACATGCCCTAGTTCCAAAAATCAAAAACTCATCTGTATTTCAGCTTAGTCTTGCTCATAGAGGAAACATTCCAAAACTTTGACCTTTGTGAGTGTCAAGGGATCAGGCATGCAAATTAACACTGGCCCACAGGCCTTCTGCTGAATCACCCTCCTAGCAAGTGCAGTGTTAAGGGGACCTGCAAAATATCAGCAGTCACTTTAAATATATGTAAATTTTCTTAAGCCCTGTTATGGAGAGCTTCACCTTGCATGCAATTTCTATACCCCGGCGAAATCTCAGATTATAAAGAACCTTCACTCAAACTCCATTCTCCATCCCATTCCTACTCTCCTCCTCTATCCTGAGCGCTACTAATCCACCCTCTCCTGAATGTACCTCCTTCTCCCCTCTGCATCACTGGTTGTTCTTCATTTAGCAAATCTTGGAGGAATGTTTTTAAATCATTTTGAATCAGAGAAGATGCTTTGCTCTCTTTTCCAGAGTATTCTACAATTTGTACAGATTACTCACTTAGCCTTGTCGGATCTCAATCCTGACCACACGTGAGAGCCACCTGGAAAACTTGGGGAAAAAAAGCACACATACTTTGGACATACACAAGACCAATTGAAAGCCAAAGATAAGACCTAGACAATTCTTTTTTTTTTTTTCCAGTGTTCCAGAATTCATTGTTTATGTACCACACCCAATGCTCCATGCAATACGTGCCCTCCATAATATGCACCCCAGGCTCGCCCAACCCCCACCCCTTCCCCTCCAAAACCCTCAGTTTGTTTCTCAGAGTCCACAGTCTCTCATAGCTCATCTCCCCCTCTGATTTCTCCCAACTCCCTTCTCCTCTCCATCTCCCAATGTCCTCCGCGTTATTTCTTAAGCTCCACAAGTAAGTGAAACCATGTGATAATTGACTGTCTCTGCTTGACTTATTTCACTCAGCATAATCTTCTCCAGTCCCATCCATGTGGATACAAAGGTTGGGTATTCAGCCTTTCTTGCATAATACTCCATTGTATATATGGACAATATCTTCTTTATCCATTCGTCCGTTGAAGGGCATCTTGGTTCTTTCCACAGTTTGGTGAAAACTGTGGCCATTGCTGCTATGAACATTGGGGTACAGATGGCGCTTCTTTTCACTACATCTGTATCTTTGGGGTAAATACCCAGTAGTGCAATTGCAGTTTCTTAAGGAATCTCCAATCTGTTTTCCAAAGTGGCTGCACCAACTTGCATTCCCACCAACACTGTAAGGAAGTTCCCCTTTCTCCACATCCTCTCCAACACTACTTGTTTACTGTCTTGTTGATTTTGGCTGTTCTAACTCCTATAAGGTGGTATCTCAATGTGGTTTTGATTTGAATCTCCCTGATGGCTAATGATGATGAACATTTTTTCATGTGCCTGTTAGCCATTTGTAGGTGTTTATATCAGAGAAGAAGCAACAAAGGACAGCTGACATTTCAAAGTTCCACCAGATGGTTCTCTGCTATCCTGTATTACCATCACAGAGGAAACTGGACATTTTGAACAGAGTTTCATACAGTAAGGTAAGCAGGATATAAGCAAGGGACTGAGTGCTGGGGCTCTAATCCCTGAATCACTCTGTTAGATTACAAACCATACTTTTATCTCCTTCACATCCCCGCCCCAAAAAGCAATTTGAAGGAAGAAGCTTCAAAACAGAAATAATCAAAATGCTGCAGTAGGAAATCTGATAGGAAACATACAGCATGAGAAGAAAAATAGCAGACAGCATTCATTAAGTTCCCCCAAAGCCCTGAGAAACACTGATTTGAGGGGCTAGAAAAATATCATCAATTATAATACTCACTGTGTCTTCTAACCTGAAAGAAACTATTATAGTCAATATGATGCTTGGATGCAGAGTCTCTGATTCATATAAGAATGGATTTTGTCTGCAAGGACCCCACAGCACTTGTGAGCAGGACTGTGCCTTGTGAATCTGTCTCAAGCCTCATATGCAATGACTTACTAATGATGAATAACATTGCTATGTGTTGGATGGATTAACCGGGGTACAATTTAGCTCCTTCACATCACAGAGAAAGGCAGGAATGCTTGTTTGACTGCACTTCTGAAACAAAGACTTAGATTGGCCAATGACTTTCCCAAGCCTTCACTGACAAAGTTAAGAACACTGTAAGGGCAGATTCGTGATCACCAACTTCAACTAGATGTGCTGTCCCGTTTTCTTTCTTTCTTTCTTTCCTTCTTTCTTTCTTTCTTTCTTTCTTTCTTTTTCTTTCTTTCTTTCTTTCTTTTTTTTTGATATATATATTTTTTAATTTTTATTTTCAGCATAATATTATTCCTTGTTTTTGCACCACACCCAGTGCTCCATGCAATCCGTGTTCTCTCTAATACCCACCACCTGGCTCCCCCAACCTTCCACCCCCTCAGATTGTTTTCAAACCCCTCAGATTGTTTTTCAGAGTCCATAGTCTCTCATGGTTCACCTCCCCTTCCAATTTCCCTATTTCTTGACACTTTGTTGGGCCCACTCGCATGATGAATGTATCAAAACTTCTGCCTGTTCTTCAAATACAGTGTTCAGAATTCCACCTCTTACCTCATAGCTTCTGTTCATTCATACTGTTTATTTCCTTATAATTTTGGCTTGGCTTGCCGATGGTCCTTGGCCACTCACCCATCTTTATATCTTCAGCATCACAAACACTGGACAATTTCTCTCTCTTTCTCCATATATTTCTGCCAGTTTTTCTCTTCATATTTTTACTCAGCTCTAAAGGGATCTAGTTGCTCCAGGTAATTTTTTTTTGACACCAGACCTCATAAAAAAAATCTCTGAGCCAGACTTCTGTTCCTTTAAGTAGCTTCTTTGGGGGCAAGAGTTCTCCCTAAAAGATGTTTGGGGCCAGAAACTGCATTGGATCCTTTTTTTGCTTTTTGGAATGACCTCTGACACCTATCTTTCACTCTTTTTGAGTGCGGGTGATTTTGAGATATCATCAGAGATGAGGTCACTGTACTAAAAGCTGAATGCTTAGTGTGGCCAAGCTCCAGTTATGTGCTGGGTTCTTTTTTCTAAAATAACTATCACAGATAACATCGTGGAAATGTTGAACCATCTCATATACCCATCACATCAGGCTAACTTGCTGAATAATTACTAGGAATTACATTACTAGGAATTACAAGGAAATGCATTCATATCTGAGGGAACTATAAATACATTTGGATTAAAGTATGTTATCTTTAATTGCACAAAAGAGGATTTTTATGTTCACTAAGGATATATTAAGGATCTGAAGGCAGGGGAAAATAGGTTTGGTGTATACGGATATTGAGTATGGGAGTGGGGGTACAGGTCCTATAATTACATTAAACTTAGCAGTTATGGAAGGTAAACTTGATTTAGTTATTTAAAGAATAAAGGTGAGCCAGTCATAGGGCAACTGGGTGGCTCAGCTGGTTAAACATTGGACTCTCGGTTTCGGCTGGGGTCTTGCTCTCAGGATCGTGAGACTGAGCCCTGCCTTGGCTCCACACTGGGGTGTGGAACCTGAAAAAAAAATAAAGGTGAGCAAGTCAAAGCTTAGGGTTCATTTCTTTTAAGATTTTTATTTATTAAAAAAAAAAGATATTTCTTTATTTCAGAGAGAGAGCACAAGCAGGAAGGACAGAGGCAGAGGAAGAGAGAGAAATTCAAACAGCCCCTGGGCTAAGCATGGAGCCCTAAGAAGGGCTTAATCCCATGATCCCACAACTTGGAGATCACAACCTGAGCTGAAACCAAGAGTCTGCTATGCAACGGACTGCACCACCCTGTTAACCTGTGATTAGTTGATTCTTCTGGGAAGCTGCAATTTTTGTTAATATTTTTAAATGTATTTTAAAATTTTTATTAGACTAATATAAGCATACACATCATTTAATTTCCAAATAATGTTATCAGGCTCATACCAAAGGGGATAGTCTTTTTCCATGACATCCCATTGCCCAGACCGAGTTCTCAGAAGCAACCTTTCTGTATTTCAGAATGATTTGCTTATACTGCTATTTGCATTAAAGGATTTAAGATTTCATTCATGGTAGATAAACATTTAATTCTCTGATAGGCCCAGTGCCTCCCACCCTACATCCTTCCCTGCACCTTCCAAACTTGACTCAACTTCATGGAATTTTTGGCATCTTGTAGTCATAAAAGCATCAGTCTTATTCATAAATATTGTTCATTATTGCTACCAGATAATATATTACAATAATGTTACCTTTCCTATACAACTCATTGCTCTTCCTAAATTTTATATTTGCTTCATTTTTTTTTGTCTGGTGCTTTATGTAAAAATTAATATATTTTTTCCTAAATTCTTAAATGGATCTTCTTAAACAGATCTTCTAGTAATACCTACTAGTATTATTTTCAGAATTTTCAAATATTATTTAAATTATGTAATCACCAAATAGTCAAATGCATTAGGAAACCTCTCATATCCCCATGTTTCCATATGTAGTTTTTGTTCCCTGCTAACCCGAGTAGCTCCCTAGGAAAGGAGCTATCCTCCCTACCTTTCTGCCCCAGTCTGTTGGGATCTTCTGTAGGTTATGGCTTCACGGCTCTCTACTACAGATTCTTTATACAGCTAAATACAGTCTTCTCTGGACAGCCATTCTGTGTTAATCCTCCTGCTACCTAAAATCTACAGCTCCCTCTTTCTTAGTTTATTCCTTACCTTCTTAGCAACTTGGGAGTTGCTAAGAGAGTGGGTAGGAGGCAAAAATTTTGAGATCATTGATATCTTAAAATGTCTTTGTCCCTCTCATACACTTTAATGATAATAGGTTTGGTCAAGAATATACTTTAGAAAGTATTATCCTTACTTATAAAATTAGAATTTTGAAGTCATTGTCCCATTGTCTCTTAACTTTCAGTGTTTCTGTTCATAAATGCAATTCCATCCTGATGCTTTGCCTTGTTTTGTCTTTTTTAGGAATCTTGTAGCACCTTATCCAATTGTGGTAAAGCTTTACTATGACACGCTTTAATGTGGATCTTGTATTTTTCTTCATTTATTGTATTATGCTCTCCATGGGACCATAAATAGACTCATGCCCTTTAGTTTGGGGAAATACTAACTTTTAAAGAATACCCACCTCCTATTTTCTCTAATCCCTGTTATTTGGACGTTGGATTTCTTTATTTTCATATATTTTATTTCCTGGTTTTGTTTAAGACTTTATTTATTTATTTGACAGACTGAGATCACAAGTAGGAAGAGAGAGAGGAGGAAGCAGGTTCCCCGCTGAGCAGAGAGCCCAATGGGAGACCTGACCCCAGGGCCCTGGGATCACGATCCATGCAAAAGGCAGAGGCCCCAACCCACACGGAGCCACCCAGGTGCCCCTTATTTCCTGTTTTTATCTTTGTTTTTATCTATGGGAAGTATTGTTGACTGTATCATTGAATGGTTTTACTGACAATGTTAAACTTCATTTATGGTGTTTACAGTTTTTTAGGGCCATTTCTTATTTTTGGTTTTTCACTAATAATAACATTCTTTACGAATTTTATGGATTCTCATGTGTCTGAGCAGTAGTTTCTTTCAATAGGTACAGTTGATTAAATATCTCTGTGTGCTAACTACTCTGCCAAGCCATTCCATACATCATATTCTTTAAATCTTAAAACCACTTTTCATGGAATTATTATTTTCTGAAATACTATCAGAAATATTACTACCATTTTATAGAAAAAGATACCAAACATAAAAACTTTATTAAAATTATGATTCATTGGTCAACTAATCTTCAACAAAGCAGGAAAGAATGTTCAATGGAAAAAAGACAGCCTCTTCAACAAATGGTGGTGGGAAAATTGGAAAGCCACATGCAGAAAAATGAAATTGGACCATTTTCTTACACCACACACAAAAATAGACTCAAAATGGATGAGGGACCTCAATGTGAGAAAGAAATTCGTCAAAATCCTTGAGGAGAACACAGCAGCAATGTCTTCGACCTCAGCCGCCACTACTTCTTCATAGGAACATCGCCAAAGGCAGGGGAAGCAAGGGCAAAAACGAACTACTGGGATTTCATCAAGATCAAAAGCTTTTGCACAGCAAAGGAAACAGTCAACAAAACCAAAAGACAACTGACAGAATGGGAGAAGATATTTGCAAACGACCTATCAGATAAAGGGCTAGTATCCAAAATCTGTAAAGAGCTAAGCAAACTCGACACCCAAAGAACAAATAATCCAATCAAGAAATGGGCAGAGGACATGAACAGACATTTTTGCAAAGAAGACATCCGGATAGCCAACAGACACATGAAAAAGTGCTCCACATCACGTGGCATCAGGGAAATACAAATTGAAACCACAATGAGATACCACTTCACACCAGTCAGAATAGCTAAAATTAGTAAGTCAGGAAATGACAGATGCTGGCAAGGATGCAGAGAAAGGGGAAACCTCCTACACTGTTGGTGGGAATGCAAGCTGGTGCAGCCACTCTGGAAAACAGCATGGAGATTCCTCAAAAAGTTGAAAATAGAGCTACCTTATGACCTAGCAATCGCACTACTGGGCATTTATCCCAAAGATAAAAAGGTAGTGATCCGAAGGGGCACATGCACCCAAATGTTTATAGCAGCAATGTCCACAATAGCTAAATTATGGAAAGAACCTAGATGTCCATCAACAGATGAATGGCTAAAGAAGATGTGGTACATATAAACAAAGGAATACCATGCAGCCATCAAAAGAAATGAAATCTTGCCATTTGCAATGACATGGATGGAACTAGAGGGTATTATGCTTAGCAAAATAAGTCAATGAGAGAAAGACAACTATCATATGATCTCCCTGATATGAGGAGGTGGAGATGCAATGTGGGGGGTGTAGAAGGTAGGAAAAGAATAAGTGAAACAAGGTGGGATCAGGAGGAAGACAAGCCATAAGAGACTCTTAATCTCACAAAACAAACTGAGGGTTGCTGGGGGGGGTCAGGAGAGGGTGGTGGGGTTATGGACATTGGGGAGGATATGTGCCAAGGTGAGTGATGTGAAGTGTGTAAACCTGGTGATTCATAGACCTGTACCCCTGGGACTAATAATAAATAAACATTATATGTTTATAAAAAAAATTTAAAAATGCTGATTAATTCTGATTATGTAAATATTGTTCACTTTTTGCCAAGCAACATATAATTATGCTTTTAATTTGTAGACAACTTTTTGCTGATGAATGCCAATAGCAAATCAGTTTGACTAGAGATCCCAAGTTCCAAAAACATTTTTATGAGACTGTTAGGAGTGGAGGCCCTATTCATTATCTGTATTTCACTACTTCTCATTCTTCATATTGTATGTATCATATTGTCATGGTTTTGTTTATTTGTTTGCTTTTCAGATTTAGAAAGCAAACAATCACTGCTCATTTATCTTAGGCGCAGATATCACCTTTCATATACTTAAAGTTCCTAAAGTAGGTCTTACCTGTAGGTGAGGTTGTATTTGTTTCGATCTTCTTATCCATAAAGAGGAAATACTGATAAATCTGCTTTCTGGAATTATGCGGGATTAAAAAGATATTACATGTATAGTATAACAGCATTAGCATACTGTCTGATACCTGAAAAACACTCAATAACTCTTCACTGTGACCGTTATCGTTCTCCTTGTCTTCATCATCACAGTCACTATGCGTGGTGTAGGAATACAGTATCCTTGTTAATTGGACTAGATTAAGATAAAACCTGGTCTACATGAGAGAACTTTAGTTGTGTGACAAAATGCATTAAAATGTCACTGTTGTAAGTATTGCACCGCCTCTGCAAAATGTAATGCGTGGTGACAGCTTTAATTTGAAAATCAATCCAAAATCAGTATTTGAAGCTTCCGAATAAACACTCCTTCAAACATTATAATATGTGGAAGTCCAGATATACTCACCTATTAGGAAATTAATCTGTTTTATGAAGCATATTAAGCTTTATTTCTTCAAGTAAACGTTTGGTTATTGTCTCCAATCTAAATTATTTCTCCATTTCTCTGTAAAAGGGATTTTATTGTTATTTCTTCAAATACCTATCACAGTTTGTTTTGCATTTATTTGTTAATCCGTCTTTTTCCCCTTACTTGATCCAAAGCTCCTTGTGTAAAGAGTCAACATCACACATATTATTGCATTCCTCCCAGAAGCAACAACATTGTCTCAGCTATGGCAACAAATTGAGACATATTTGTTGATGTGAATGCATAGATAAGTACAAAATTAAGTTTGTGTAGCACTATTATATGGAACTATATTGTAAAAGTTATTTGCCTGAGACCATATACATTTCCTCAGGTCAGAATTCTTTATAAGATGGTATTCCCCGAAGTTACCATCTATGTGACTTCTCTATGCAGGACAGGTGTTCCTGACAGATACATTATTTTATGTCTGTAACTTAGTCTTCAGTAGTGCTTATAGATTTGTATTGATCAATCTAAATACTCTTTATGGTGCTCTAATGAGCAGCCACATATATATTTTAGCATGGGCTCCCTAAAGTCATGAAGTACTGCAAAATTAACTAACCCACAAGTGACTCAACTCAGAATTTATCTTATGAGTAGAGTGATACATTAGTGGTCTACTCAACTATGAGCTTTATATACTTCACTATCCAGCTGTGAGCTTTAAGAATGTCACTGGAGCTGTAAGTACTTCTAGACTCTTGTAGAGTCAGGTGGTGTTTATCTTAAGTCAAACTGATATGCAAGAAACAATTCAATACTACAAAGCACAATTAAGATGGTATTGTTAAGAAAAACTCAAGAGAGAAGAGATTTTGCTTTTTAAGTATTTGTCTAATGTTTGCTCATTAAAATATATTTTAAAATTTGGTATTCAGATGGACTCATCAGTGAATTCTATCAAATATTTAAGGAAGAAATTATACCAGTTCTCTATAATCTCTTCCATAACATAGGGAAGTAGAGGGAATACTTCCTAACCCATTCTATGAGGTCAACATTACTCTAATACCAAAACCATACAAAAACATTACCAGAAAAGAAACTATAGACCAATCTGGATCTCATGAACCTAGATGCAAAAGTCATAAACCAAATACTAGCAAAACAAATAGAAAGTCAATTTATGTAATCAATCACACCAACAGACTACAGAAGAAAAATCACAAGATTATTTCAACAGATGCAGAACAAGCAATTGACAAACTCTGATACCATTTTGCAATAAATACTCTCAGCAAGCTAGGGATAGAAGGAGACTTCCAAATATTGGTAAAGAACATCAAGGAAAAAGAGGAAAAAAGAAACAAAAAGAAAAAAAAAAACTATAGTTAACCTTATACTTTAGGGTGAGAAACTGGAAGCTTTACTGATAAGAAGTAAGACAAGGATGCCCCTTCTTGACATTTGTTTTCATTGTTGTAGTGGAAGTTCTAGATACCACAAGACAAGAAAAGGAAATAAAAGGTATACAGATTGAGAAGAAAAAGTAAAACTGTCTTTTATCAAAGATTACATGACTACCTATGTAGAAAATCTAAAGGAATTGTAAAACAAAATAAAACAAACAAAGACTTTTGGAACGATTAGGTGGTTATAGAAAGACAGCTAAATAAAAGGATATATACACAGATCAGATAAATCACTTTTCTGTATAAGAGCAACAAGTAGAATTTGAAATTGAAAACAAAATATCACTTACATTAGCATCCTACAAAAAGGAAATCTATGAAAATCTGTACAAGATCTATATGAAACAACTAAACAAATCAACTAAATAAATAGAGAGCTTTTCTATCTACATATATACAAAAACCCAAATTTGTCTAGATGTTGGTTTTCCCTCAAACTGACCTATAGATTCAATACAATCCCAGTGGGAAGTCCAGAAAGTTATTTTGTGAGTATTCACAAATTCATTCTAAAGTTTATACGGGGAGACAAAAGACCCAGGATAGCCAAAATATTCCAACCAGAATAGAGAACCCAGAATAGGCAAAAGACCCAGAATAGCCAAAATATTCCAACATTTTGGAAAACATTGAAGGAGGAAAAGAACAGGAGCACTGGTACTGCCCAACTTCAAGACTTACTAACAGTCATCAAGACAGTGTGGTATTGGTGACAATGGAACAGAAGGGAGCCCAGAAATAGACCCCCATTATATAGTCAAGTGTTCTCTGACAATGGATTGAAGATAGTCTTTTCAACAAATGGTGGAGCCACAATTAGATATTCATATACAAAAAAAGAAAAGAAAGAGGAAAAAGAAGACGAAAGAGAAGAAAACAAACAAAGATATTATACCCTTAACAAAAATTAACCCCAAATGGATCATGGACATAAATGTACAATGTGAAACTATAAAACTCCTAGAAGATAATATAGGACAAGATTTATATGACCTGGGTATGATGATGACTTTTTAGATACAATATCAAAGCACAATCCATGAAAGAAATAATTGATAAGCAAACATCATTAAAATTAAAAACTTATGGTTGGCAAAAGACACTGTGAAGAAGATGAGAAAATAGGTCACAGATGAGAAAACATTTGTATAAAATGTATTTGGTAATGGACTTTTAGCTGTTATACACAACTCTTAAAATTCAACAATAAGAAAACAAGCTGGTAAAAAAAAATGGACAGACGATTTGGACAGACATCTCATCAAGGAAGATACACATATGTCAACTAGGCATATGAAAAGATGTTCCACATCTTGTGTCATTATGGAATTATAAATTAAAACAATAATGAGGTGCTACTGCACACCTATTAGACTGGTCAAAATTCAAAACACTGACAACACCAAATGCTGGTAAGGATATGAACCAATAAGAACTTTCATTCATTCCTGGTGGGAATGTAATATGCTATAGTCACTTTGGAAGGCAGATTGGCCATTTCTTGGAAAAGTAAACACACTATTACCATACAATTCTGCAATTATTTTCTTTGATATTTACCCAAATGAGTTGAAAACTTAGATTTACCCAAAAATCCACACGTGGATGTTTTAGCGGCTCTATTTATAACTGCCAAAATTTGGAAGAAATCAACATGTCCTTTAGAAGGTAAACAGATGTATTAACTGTGGTAAATCCAGACAATGGGAAATTATTCAGCACTAAAAAGAAATGACCTATCAGGCCATGAAAAAATGTGGGGGAACCTTAAATGCATATTACTAGGTGAAATCAACCTGAAAAGACTACGTATTATAGGATTCCAATTATATAACAATCTGGAAAAGGCAAAACTCTGAAGTCAATAAAGAATCAGTGGTTGCCAGTAGTTGGTAGAGAGCAGGGAGGGATGACTAGGGATTTTAGGGCAGTGAAACTACTCTGTATGGTGGGTATGTATCTTTACATATTTGTCCAAATCCTTAGAATGGATTCACTCAAGAGTAAACCCTAAGGAAAATTATGGTCTTTGGATGCTAATATGTCATTGTAGGTTCACTGATTGTAACAAATGTTACTCTCTGTGGGACGTTGAAGTGGGGGAGACTGAAGGAGTGGGCTTATGAGAACTGTGTACATTTTGCTCCATTTTCCATGAACCTTAAACTGCTCTAAAAAAATAAAGTACCTCGAAATGGGGGAAACCAAAATAAACACTAAAAAATTGGATTTAAAATGAAAAAAAAAAAAGCAAAAATAGCAAAGGAGACCATACACGTACTTACACACACACAAACATTAAATATTGGCTTCTGCTGTCCCTTAGGAATAGAGCAATTTAACTAGACCTGGGGAAGGCAGCCTTTGCTGTCACAAGAATGGTTTTATGTATCAGTTTGTTAACTTTGAAATATGCCCCTGGACCCCTCAGCCCAAGACATCAAATCTGTAGGCTTGGGTAAGACCTTCACTTGAGATTTGTTTATAGTTTTTCCATATAAGCTTCTGCCACTCTAGTTAGGTTCCATCAGCCATAAATTTTCCATTTGGAAATTCCTCTTGATTTTTGAACATGAAACCACTGCAGTCTATGGGCAGTTTGGGATTTCTTTTTCAATTTCTTCAAGACCAAGGAATATGCTGTACCACTTAGACTATAGCCATGTATTAGCAATCTATAGTTTCTGCCTTTGACGGCTGACAGCTCAGCAAGGGAAAATAGTATTTTGAAAGCTGTGGGAATTCAATCATCAACCATGTTCTCTTGGGCTCTCTTCCAAGGTATTGGGCCTGATTAAAGGAAGCATTACTTTTGGAAGTGTGCATTGTTATCAAGCAAAAGTAAAAGCAAAACACAAAACAAAATAAATTGGAAAACAAAAAAAAAACAGCATACTATTTCTATGATATGTCAGTGTTCCAACTTAACCATCCTGCATTTCCCCATTTGTTTACATTTTTTTCTTTCCTTCTCAGAAGTGAGGGGTGGTGGTGGTGTGTGTGTCTGTGTATATTTGTGAGCTTTTTAATTTTTTAAATTTTTTTGAAGATTTTATTTATTTATTTGAGAGAGAGTGAGAGCATGAGAAGGTCAGAGGGAGAAGCAGACTCCCTATGGAGCTGGAAGTTTGATGCGGGACTTGATCCCGAGACTCCAGGATCAAGACCTGAGCTGAAGACAGTTGCTTAACCAACTGAGCCACCCAGGGACCCAGTGAGGTTTTTTTGTTTGTAAAGATTTTGTTTATTTATTTTAGATAATAACAAGTAGGCAGAGCAGCAGGCAGAGAGAGAGGGGGAAGCAGGCTCTCTGCTGAGAATATGGGGCTCAATCCTAGGACCCTGAGATCATGACCTGAAGGCAGAGGCCTAACCCACTGAGCCACCCAGGCACCCCTATGAGGTTTTTTTTTTTTATGTTGGGACATACCAAATATAAAATCCAGATATAACTGAATCACACTTCGCCCTCTTTTATAGTTAGAAGGCAGCAGAAAAAGATGAGGAGATAGATCTCTATCTGCATAAACAGATATGAAGCCAAATCTTAGATTTTTCTTCTTCTTCTTCTTCTTTTTTTTTTTTTAGATTTTATTTATTTGTCAGAGAGAGAGAGCCAAATTCAGAACTTGATCCTGGGACCCTGGGATCCTGACCTGAGCTGAAGGCAGATGCCCAACTTACTGAGCCACTCAAGCATCCCAAATCTTAGATTTTTCTATTGAGGCAGAACATAGCAGGATTATTATAGATACAGAAACAGGAGTCATGGTCTTTGACCCACCATTTAGATGTATAGAAGTCAAAAATAATAACACCAATGATCCAAGGGTTACTTTCTCTCACAGATATTTGAGGAAAAGGGGAAGAACACAGAGGATAAATCATTTTATTTTATTTTTTTATTTATTTTATTTTTTAGATTTTATTTATTTATTTGACAGAGAGAGAGAGAGAGATCACAAGTAGTCAGAAAGAGAGGGAGGAAGCAGGCTCCCCACTGAACAGATAGCCCAATGTGGGGCTTGAACTCAGGACCCTGGGATCATGACCAGAGCCAAAGGAGAGACTTAACCCACTGAGCCACCCAGGTGCCCCCGTAAATTGTATTTTAAAAAAAGAAGTTATTTGGCCTTAAATCTTCAGGCAGATGAGGCATTTTTTATTTTTAAATTATATCAGAAAAATAGTGCTCACATACAGAAGAAGACAGAAGTCAAACTCTTCTCTTAACATCAGAGGTGTGCTACTGCTCCTCAACTGGTGAAAGAAGACTAAAATACAGTGCAGCTGACATTCACTAGCTGACTTGATGACTTATGTGATGCTTTCCCCCATGCAGCCAAGAGGAAGCAGGCATAGCCTCATAACTTCACTGGCCAGAACCCAGATTAAACTCAAGAATGGTTCAATGGCTGGAGTCCCAATATTCCAGTTGTGCTTATAGGTCAGGACTCCTGAGCTGCCCCTAGAAGACCAGGTGCTATTATAGCAATCTCAAGGACTTGTGTGAAGATCAATATATAATGAACAGAAAGAGAAATTGAGTGTAAATGGGGCATGAGGCAAGGAGGGGGAAAGAGGATGGAAGTCTCAGTCAAGACGTGCCTGAAAATCAAAATAAAAAGAAACATAAAGAGTGAGAAACAATCGTGGTGAAAGGACAGTCAACAAAAATTACTTAACTTTTTTTAGTAAGGAATTTTAAACTTCCAAAGTTATAAATGAGAGAATATCATTCATAAAAAGAATAAAGGATATTGATAAATAAGCAAGCCAAAAAAAAAAAAAAAAAGGATTGAGGTTGGAAGGTTCTACTGAGGAACTCACTCATTATGCTGATGGGATACTTTATTTATTTTGAAGATTTTATTTATTTATTTGACAGAGAGAGGGACAGTGAGAGAGGGGACACAAGTGGGGGAAGTGGAATAGGGAGAAGCAGGCTTACTGTTGAGCAGGGAGCCTGATGCAGGACTCGATCCCACGACCCTGGGATCATGACCTGAGCCAAAGGCAGGTGCTTAACAACTGAGCCACTCAGGTGCCCCACAGATGGGATACGTTAAAAGATGAAAATTGTTCAGTTACAGAGAACAGATTAGAAGACAGTAATAATTATTAATAGGCATTCAGTAAGAAGGGAATAGAGAGAATGGCAAAGAAGCAATATTAGAAGGGATAATAGTTGGGATTTTTCTGAAGTGTGAGATGTAGTCCACAGACCAATCCAGCACACTGAGTGCTATGTAGGAAAAAAATGAAATAAATATATGAAATGAAAAAAAAAAGAATAAATAAATAAAGGTATAACATTTTAGTGAAACTATGGAATGCTAAAGTTAAAGATAAGACATTAATTAAAAAATTAAAAAAATAAAATTAGCTAATAGAAAGACAAACTGCCTACATATGGATAGCAATAAGGAACAGTCTTCTCATCAACAACATGAGCAAGAATATTGTGGAGGAGTATCTTCAAGATGTTGAGTGAAAATAACAGGCAGTTTAGAATTCTGTAGCCAGTTAATCTATCATTCAAGAGTTAGGATGAAGTAAGAAAAAAAAAATCAGACTAATAATTTATCACCCATTGACCTTTCTGAAAGAATTACTGTGGGAGGTACTTCAACATAAAGAAAAGGCAATAGCATGGAGTCTGGTAGAAGAAAAAATAGTGTGATAAAAAATAATGAAATATATTTGTAAGTTTAACATTTGCTATAAAATAGTAACTGATTTATGCTGGAATCTTTCAGAAAACAATAAAAAAGGAACACACAGATGAAGTGTTAAGAATTTTAAAACAGGGGTGCCTGGGTGGTGCAGTCTGTTGAGTGTCTGACTCCTAATTTCGGCTCAGGTCATGATCTCAGAATCATGAGAACTCCAAGTCAGCAGAACGTCTGCTCAGCCCTCTGCCCCCTCCCATGTTTTCCCCTGCTTTCTCACTCTATCTTTCTCTCAAATAAATAAATAAAATATTTTTTAAAAGAGCACTAATGGGGGTGCTTATGTGCTTGGGAGGAATAGAATAGAACCAAATAATTTTGGCTTATTAGAAAGATGGACATTGGGGAGGATATATGTTGTGCTGAGTGCTATGCATTATGTAAGACTGATGAATCACAGTCCCGTACCCCTGAAACAAATAATACATTATATGTTAATAATAAAAAAAATGTGTACAGTAAAGTCTATATATTAAAATTCTAGGTGTAACCTCTGAACATTTAAAATTATTATCTTAGGAGCTTCTGGGTGGCTTAGTCAGTTGAGCATCCAACTCTTGATTTCAGCTCATATCATGATCTTAGGGTGATGAGATCAAGCCCCATGTGGGACTCCATGCTGAGTGTGGAGCCTGCTTAAGATTCTCTCCCTCTCCATCTGGCCCTCCCCTGCTCGTGTGCCCTCTCTCTCTAAAAAAAAAAAGTAATTAATTAGTTAAATAATTAATTTTTAAAAATATAATTATTATCTCAAATTTACAAACCAGGGGAAAGGAGTAAAACATATTTAAAAAGGGAGGGATGAAGAAAACTTCACCCAAGCAGAGCAAAAATCCAGAAAAAAAAAGTGTTAATATGTTAACCACAATAAATGCTAGTAGAATAAATGTATTATGATACAGTCTTTCAGAGGATATTTTTTTAAAACCCTAGCTATGTATTGCTTATGAGGGTTAATCTCCCACAGAAACTCACAAAATTTTTAAAACTAAAATAAGAGGTACAAGCAAGATAGCCAAATATAAATGAAAGAAGACTGGTGTAACAATATTAATACCACACTCAATAGAATTTTAATGAGAGAGCACTGACAGAGAGTGACATTGCAATAAAGAGGGATTTAATACATGTGAGTTAAAATAGTTATTTTGCTGAGATTCTAGCCAAGGTGCCATGAAACAGACTTTATCTGGTAGCATAGCTCAACTGTCTTTAAGAGGTCATCCTCAAGGAGACTCTAGAAGCTGTCTCATCTTGGTCCTTCTCATGATAATTCCATATGCCTTGAAACTTAGAGTTTGCATCTTTTTTTTTTTTAAGAAAGTACAGATTCTTCCATGTCAAGGATTCTGATAAATATTTAAGTAATTAAATAGTTATGTAGCTTGGCCCAATAGGTTGACCAGTCCATGATAGCAAGACTTGAAATGGCTGAAATGCAGTCTTCCATTATAAGGTTTATCTCAGTCACTGAAGCACCTCTGAAAGAACACTGGAAATAATATGCTTGAAAAGGAATAGAGAAAGTGATTCTTTTGATGTCTCTTTTTATATGATAATTCTTGACAGAATAGCCATTTTATCAGTAAATGAATTCTTGAAGGAGAAGGAGGATATTGAATCTGTCTCTCTCTCTCTATTTTTTTTTTGTTTTTCATAGAACCCTCACACGTAGAATGAAATTTGGATTAATAATAAACTGCAAAGAAGATATCACAACAGAGCCATTTAATTTCTTTTTGCTAACACTTTATTCTTCTGTCTAAAACTCCAGAGTGAAGGTAGAGTATAGCATTATTGCCAGGAACAGTAAAAACATTTCCCTCTTTATGCTACCAGACTAAAATGTGATTTAGATGTAAATATAGCTTCTATTTCCAAATCTTAGCTTAAGGATGCACTACAGACCAGTTCTCAGGAAATCGTTATTGCAGATATATAGTTCAAGAGCACACTCATAACTCTTCATCTTTAGCATCCCAATTGCTGTAATACCTCCAACTCTAGAATCCACAACAGAGAAAATACAAATATCATAATATGTCCCAACCCTTGGATTAGATAACTCTGCCCTTGATTATCATCATTGATGGGCTCACTCAAAGCACCGATTTCTCAAACAAATTGCTCCTGAGTTCGAGAGGCATTGTACTTCACCTCCTTTGTCAATCTTTGTCCTGCTCTCCATTTCTGCTGATTCTTACCTGACTGTTTCATTTTTCGGTCCCAGATGCTCACCACAGTCTCAACTGGTCTTCTTTCCCCTCTGTCTCCTGGGTCCACCATCTCATATGCATTGCAGACAGTAGTGTTTTCAGTGTGAACTGTGACCATATATCCCTGCTTTAAAATTTAAGTAGTTTTTTTGTTTGTTTGTTTGTTTCCATACCCCACCTTATTTCATCCTCACCACAATTCTAAAAGGTAGTTACATTTAATCCTCTTTGTTTTTGTTGTAAACAAGATTTAAAATGCAAGTTGTCCAAATTTTCACAGTAGCTAAATAGAGAGCAGGACCTGAATTTAGATCTAACTCTGGAACCTAGTTTCTTAATTACTATAATACAATCTCTTGGTGTGCTTTATCATATATCCTCTCTCTCCTATCTGATGTCTATCCCCAGGCTTCATTCTCTCTAAAATGAGCAGCAAATAACTTTGTAGATTATTACCCTCTCCTACCCCTCTTAAAAGTCATTCTACCTTGCCTCCAAGCTCTCCCTTTTCTTTTTCTTCTATCTTCTGTTTGTGTTTCGATGCCCTTCATCTAAATAATTTCTTTCTTTTTCTTCTCCTATCTTCTCCTTCTACACACAGTCTTCCCCCAATGCTAAGTTCTTGGAGTTGTACTTGAATGCTTACTCTTATTTGATTGACCCTTATGTACAAGGCTTCAATTCCATGCTTATTACCATTTTCCTAGATGATTGCCTTTATTTTAGGGTCCTGTTATCATCTCACACTCAACAATAATTAATTGAATGCCCTTCCTGGATCCATATGTATCATTTCCATTTTATAAATCTATTAAACTTTTGCTATAAGGTCTAGGGCAAATAACCCAATTTTGATGTGTCTCTATATTCCCTCTTTAAAACAAATGGGTAATTTCTGCAGTTTCTATAAGCTCTGGAGTTTGGTGATTCATTGTTCCAATCCATGGGAGATTCACTTTTGAAATTTTAAAAGTCAAAAATTTTGAAGGTTGTCATAGTTGGCTCTTTAAGGGTCCAACTAATTGAAATCACGGTTCTCATTAGAGAAATGTCTGATGACTTGATGACTTATCTCCTGACCCATCTTATTATACTCAACTTCTATCTTGAACAACCCATTCCCACTTGGAAATTTCTGTTTTCTTAAAAGCTCTCCACTTTTGAAAAACTAAATTCTGCATTTCTGTCTGTATCAATGATCGATATTGATACTCATATCATATCATATCATAATATGATATTCATATCATATCATGTTGATATTGAGTCTCATCTGCAAGTCAACTTCTTAATCACTTCTTTTTTTTGTATTTAATTTTCATTTTAGCCTTTTGGCTAATGGCCCATAAAGCATTGCAAATTTATGCTCTGTTCCGGGAAACATCCAACCTGAAGCCGGTATGCTCTTAGTGATTTCTTCTTTATCATTCTCCGAATCATTTATGTCCTTCATTTAAAAAAAATTTCTGTGTAGGTGCCTACAAAATTTCATTCTCACGTTCTCTCCCATCCAATCATTCTGAGTTGTACATTTAATTAGTTTTCTTAAAGTACAAATTATGCCACTTTCCTTGGTTATAATCACAGATATATATATATCTATGAACCTATATCTATCTATCTATCTATAGATAGATAGATAGAGATATATAGATAGATATAAAACATATGTGTTATATATATATATAACAGAGTTATATTCACTTGGTTATTATCACATAACTCTGAATTTCTAGAGATTAAGTAAAAGTATGATTTTAAGCACTTTATATGTCAGTTGTCCAAATGTATCTCTTTTTACTCTTCTAAACATAGCCAAACATGTCTGTTTTAGTCAAGTCTGTCTTTTCATATTCTCTAAGAAATTATTAAGAAGTCTGTGGTAGCACTGTGATACAACACTCAGATCCTTCTTCAAGGAAAGACATTTTGCCCTAATTGTTGGGAGTGGTGTCCCGAAACAACTTTGGTTATCAGTACACTCAGAGATTGCATCAGATGCAAATCTTCCCGCCCAAGTTAACAACCTTGCTTTGATAGCCTATTTCCAAAGACCAATTAAGGAAGGAGTGTAGGCTTGTACCAGCCATTTTTTTCTAAACATCTTGATTTATATATTCAACACATCACAAAATAGGCTTTACTGAGAATGTAAACTTCAATTTTTTTTTTGTAAATGTGTAATTATGCAACCGTCACCACAATTCAATTTAGAACATTTAAATCACCACAAAAAGATCCCTTGAGTGGAACTGGAGTCAACCCTCACTCCCACTGTAAGTCCTAAGCAAATGTTAATCATCCATCTCTCTGCAGATTTGCTTTTTCTGGAAATTTCTTATAAATGTCAGGTTATAAATGAAGTATTCAACTGCCCAGGTCTTAAATCCTTCTTTCAATGTAGCTAGAGTTACATTTCTAAAACACAGATCTCATCTTTGTATCCCCGATTATACCTTTTTGTGTATTTTCTCTTTCTAGGAATCTGAAATCTGTTACATGTAGAACATGAGAGATTTTCCTTGTCTGACTAGAGCTAAGAGGTTCATTCCATCTCCAAATACTCCCTTCATTCCAGGCATAGATTTGTGACATCCTATCTATTTCTAATTCTCTCCAAATTCTCAAACATCTCTTCATCTGTGAGGCTTTCCCTCACCCAGCATGGTACTAAGTACTTTTTATTTGGTACACAATTGTTTCTAATTCTTGCTTAAACCATACTGTATTTCAATTAATATTTAAATATGTCTTTCCTCCTGTAGAGTGAACTTTTTGAGAGTAGGGGTCAGGATTTTACAAACCTTTCCTCTTGATTATAGCAAGCTTCTGGTCCATAATAGATACTAGGTGAATGAATAAATGAATGAATAAAAATTTAGAGTGGTATATTCATGAGCTTGGGGATAAGGAGAAAGGAAAAGGAATAAATTGTCCCTGAGAATTGATTATCTGCATTCAAGTCTATGCTCTGGATCCTGAAATTTATTAATAATAATTAATAGGGAACAACACAGGTGATAATTTCAGAACTGCTGTCTGCTTTTCTGCCTGGCACATAGTTGGGTTTTCATGAAGTCTAAATTGTGGTCAGTAATTTCCTCTGACTGGGCCCTTGCAATTTTTCTAACCAAGCAGCATCAAACTGCAGTCAAAATACAGTGAAGAGCTCTTTAAACCATTACTGAAATCGCCATTGAGATTCAGCTGCCGTACAGAATCTTTAAAGAAGCTCCTCAATTATAGAACCTCAATTATAGAACCCAGGCTTATCACGTAGAGAAACCATTGAAACTATTCAAATTCTCTCCCCATCACTTGTAGGCAGAAGAATTATTTTCACATCAGCTACTTTATTCTGGCTACATGTACAGAACGAACACGTTGAAGACCAAGTTTAATCCATTCATCCTCAAGAGAAACATAAAGACTATCTGTTGAGATATTGAATTTGAAAGTATGCTCCAATCAAAAATAGTTTGGTTTTATCTTTTATGCATACATATAACGCCATGATACATATTCAGCAAAGACGTATTACTGTTTCTGTCCTATCCAAGGATATAAAACACAGAACCTAGTTATTCCAGCGATGGTGTATTTCAGCAATTTCTGTAGGCCTCCATGTGCATGTTTTCATGGACAGACTGCAAGTGAAAAATCCTGTATTGTCATTTTTAATGTCAAATATACTCAATATCAAACATAACAAGTCTTATCACATCCTTATAAAATTATTAGCAAGGCTTCCTATTACTTTTTTTATTGCTACTCTCACAAATTACCACAAACTTTGTGGCTTATAACGACTTCCATTCATTATCTCACAGTTTGACAGTAAGAAGTCTGAGCACACGGTGACTAGTTGGATCCTCTGTGCAGAGCTTCACAAGGTCTAACTCAAAGTGCTGGCTGAGCTGCCCTCTTATTTAGAAGCTCTGGGGAGGACTCTGTTTCCATATTTAGTCAGGTTATTGGAAGAAGTCAGTAATTCTAATTCATTTTTAAGCAAACTAGAGCATGTTGAAGCCCTGTTCTTCAAATCTCTGACTTCCTCCAGAGAAAAATCTTGTGAGGACTCGTGTGATCAGATTAGGTCCACTTGAATCATCAGGATAATCGGACAATGTTATAGGCAAGTAACTGATAATCTTACTTAGGTCTTCAAAATCCCTTTTACTCTGTATTTGCAGGAGTAACACCAGGGGATTGAGAGGATGAGGGCTTAAATTCTTCCTACTACTGGCTCTTAACTGGAAATGAATATAAGGAATTAAATTAAACATGAAGTTCTTTCGTGTTTTGTTTTTTTTTAATTGTTACCCAAGGAGCCAATTGATACCAACAATAGAACTAAACGAAGCTTATATTTACTGTGATTACTTCTGGGTGCATGTCTTCACCTTTGGACTTCCAGTAAGACATCTGTAATCCAATAAAGCATGCAAATAGGAATATTGGGCTTGGTATTGACACCTTATGTGTACTTGTTAAGGAGCTCATCAATAGTTTCTGTTGAGCCATTGGGTTTTAGAAGTCACTCTTCCCCCTTGCAAATGACTCCATGCAATACGTTTAGTGAAAGTAAGGTTTAAAAAGCTTTGCCTTTGCACTGTTAGCAAAATACAGTGAGAGCTCTAAAATTTACAGATATTTGAATTTATGCATATCATCCATAACAGAGAGTAAATGTGCTTCGCTCATGTGAAAATGACATAACCAGCAGAATTTGATTGCAAGATGGAATAGAAAATAATTATTACAGCCTGGGTTTAATTTAGACTGCATTTTAGCATCCTAAAGATCTTCTCAGATATAACACATTAAAAGCTGAAATAAATGAAACCTATACAAGCAGTTGTATTGTTCCTCAAAGAAATATTCTTACCTTCACCTTATGTATTTTCTAATGAAGGCCCAGTCAATACCACTTAAAAATTAGATGAACTGACATTTATCTCTTCACTTCTTGAAATCCAGAAGTGTTAACTCAGATTGTTTTAACACATACTAAGTATATGTCTGGCACTCTTTAGGGTTGCTGAGGGTTTCTGACATAATATTTTCAATACCTTTTGCTGTACCAACTAAAAGAGGAAAATTTAGCCTCAAAGAGTGGCAGAATTTGGACTTTTGTACTGAAGCCTAAATCTGTCTCATTCTGACTCATCTTTGCCTCTGGATTTTGGGGTGAGAAAGTCTGATGGATTTGGCCATTGGTAGTTAGTTTGGGACGAGGTAACCGGGTGATGGGCATTAAGGAGGGCACGTGTTGTGATGAGCACTGGGTGTTATACACAACTAACGAATGTTTGAACACTACATCAAACACAAATGATGTACTATATGTTTGCTAATTAGACATAATAATAAAAAATAGAAGATGAATTTAAAGAACAGATAAGCAGTGGAGATGAAAGCCGCTCTAAGGGCAGAGTTTTTTTCCCAAGTGGCTTTTGCAGAAATGGAGCCAAGTGATCTCGTACAAATTTAGAAGCCATAAAACAAGAAGTAGGGTGACAGGATAAGGAGGGAAGGAAGGACATAGGATGTTTCTTCTTCTGCATTTTTTTTTTCCTTCTCTAATCAGAATTATCTGAGAATGTTGGTCGCCAGAGGACAAGCAACAGAAAGAGAATTTCCAGAGAAGAGTGAAAGATGAAGCAAGGTCAGAGAAGAGATAGAAGAAAATAAAATCGAGAAACTTGAGAAACTTTCCTTAGAAAAGAGAAAGGACATTTGTCATTTTGAAGCAGAGGAGAATTTATTCGCTAGCTTACACTGCATAAACTTTACCATTTAGGTGAAGCCAGGAGGTTAAGAGGATCTATGGAAACAGTGTCTTTTGCATTCCATCGATCCCAGTTAGGAATGACAATACCCCTATATATGTAGAAGAAGACCGATTAGTATGTTAGTTATAAGTTCATGTGCTTTGGTCAGACTAAATATAAATCCTGGCACTGGCATGTCAGCTACTGAGATAAATTTCATACATCATAGCATCAACCCATTTGAAGTTCACAGTTTAGTGTTCTTGGTATATTTACAGGGTTCTGTGCAACCATCACCACAATCTAATTTTAAACATTTATGGCATCCCAGAAAAGAACCAGTTAACAATCATTAGCCTTTCTCTCCTCTTCTCCCACTTCTGGGTTCCCAGCCCCTAGCAACGAATAATCTACTTAAAGATGTTATAGATTTGTCTATTTATGCAATTTTACGTGAAAGGAATCATGCAATATGTAGTCTTTGTGAAGGCTTCTTGCACATACATACATGGTTTTAAGGTTCCACCATCCTGTAGCATGCATCAGAACATCATTGCTCTTTATTTCTGTATAATCTTCCATTTTATGGATGTACCATATTTTGCTTATTCATTTACCAGGTGATGCACTTTTAGCTTGTTTCCAGTTTTCTGGCTTTTATAAATAATGTTGCTATTAACATTTGCTGTAAATTTTGTATGGACACGTTTCATTTTTCTGGGGTAGATATCATATGATAAACCAAAAGGTTTATCATTTACTCTTGTATGTTATTTAACATCACTGAGATTCAGGCTCCTGATCTCAAGACGGGATGCAGAAATTGTACCTATTCGCTAGGATTTGAGGGAGGATTAGATTATATAAATCATGTAAAAAAATCATGTAAAACTTGGCACATAAAAAGTGAGTAGGAGAATACTTTTATTTTTACAACATGACAGTACAGTAACAACAAAAAATTTTCTGGTGTCCATGGTGTGTGTATGTGTGTGTGTGTGTGTGTGTGTGTGTGTATGAGAGAGAAAGAGAGGGAGAAAAAATAAGACTGCCATTATCACCTCCCCATTCCTGTCTTTGGTCATCCATCTAAAACTACTTCTTTGCCATCCTAAACCATCCACTAACCCTCTGAGCTCCTGATAACCACCTACTTCTAGCAAGGAGTCTTAGGTCTCAACTTGCATCATGGTAATGACACTCCCTCCCTCCACTTTATTTTTTTCTGAGCAATTCGCATATCCAAGTCTATACTAAGATTCTTTTGGGAGACAATCCACATTCCTGTCCTTCCCCTTCCCAGACCACTCCTAGGAAGTGGACACAGGAAAGAGAAAAATGCATCAACCTTCCACATGACTAAGAAAAAAAACAATGAAACATAAACAAACAAAAAAGGTCATATTAAAGACCTAAGAGCAAATGAAAATTTATTTATCTGTTTGCCTTCCATTTTCTCCATATAAAGTATTTCTCATGGGGTTTTCTTAGAAGAGCTTCACTCTTAGAGCTCATGTTATAGAGCTTATTATTATATTTTGACTCTTTCGGGATTATGCTGCCTTTGTGCTTTCGTTCTTCAGAATATATCTACTACTTCCAGATTGTATTTAAACTCCTTACCCTAGTGCAGAAGGCCCTTTGTCATCTTGCTCCCTGTGAACCTTCTACCTACTTCAGACTCACATGCCACACTTCCAAACTGACATGACGAACTTCTGGCTCCTCCTGAGCCCCGGGCCATGTTCTCTTCCTCTCTAAATTGTACCACATGCTGTAACCTCTCTCAGGAAAATCCTTCCTGGGGCTTAAACATTGTCTTGACAGGGGCACTCTGAGTAAGGAGAAAATGAACTCTTGGAGCACGTTAATTCAGATTCACATTCAGGAACGACATTAGAAATAAGTGATATATCAAGGACAAGGTAACCACATAAGGACATGTCGTACAGATTATGGCAAGGGATCCTTATTAGCATGTCCTTTTTTTTTTTTTTTTAACTTGACCTGTGTTGCCAACTTCCCAGTTCTCCGTTTCTCCAGAGCTCAATGCTCTCCCATACGTCGTTTCTTCCCCGCTCCTACACACAGGCATCAAGGGGATTGCTGCCCCCTTTAAATTCTTCCCGTTCAACTCCCAGGAGGAACATAATCCCCTTAGAGTGGCCACTCCACTCTTCATGGTCTCGTTCCTCTGTCAACCCCAGCCTCATTTTTCAGCAAGTTCTATGTGAGCACTGAATTGGAGTCATACCGAACCCTACTGGTTCTCTCCTGACTCATGACTTTGTGCCCGTGCGCATCCTTCTTTCTAGAATTGTGCCATGTGGTATTCTAGGCACTAGAGATTAGCAGTAAATAAAACAAAGTCCCTGTTCTTTGGATACCCGAATCAGTTCCAAAATCTCTCTCCATCTGCCCATTTTGTGTTGCTATATTGTAGCATTCACTGCTTTTTAACCCTATACTGTTTGTCTTCTCCTCTAGATGGGATTTCCTTGAGTATGGGGCTTTTATGTCTTTTATAGCTGTACCTTAGGACTTTATGTAGAGAGTCTGGGACGTAGTAAGTACTCAACAAAGGATTGCTAAAACACAATGAATTAGGACTGAGGATCCCAGGACTCCCAGCATCAATACCGACTCACTCTTAGGTATCCAAGCCATACAGGACCATAGAATGAGGTTTAACAAGGTCCCGTGGGTCTCAGCAAAGGGAGTCATGCAGCCAGATAGTCAGAGCCGCTAATTAGGATATAAGCAGTGGTTACTCTATCTTCTCATCGTGCTTCACTTCTGTGAGCGTATTTCCTCAGAGAATGGAGGGGGTGGGATTAGACAGTCCCTTGGGTCTCTTTCATCTGTACTACCCTGTTGATGAAATGAATTGGGAGTGGGGGAAATCACCGTATTGTTTTGAAACTGTAAATGCAACTGCCGCAGTGAAAAAGCGAACTCTATGTTCAGGACATGTGTAGAAACACTGAGACGCGCCATCCATTTTTGATGTCGGTTTGACAGAAAGGTTCAAACATATGTCCTCTTCACTGTTTAGTATTCACTGCCCACTACGGGCAAAAAAAAAAATCACGATTTTTTTGTCTCTAGAGTTCAAAGCCACTTCTGTTTTAAGTTGTGCTGAGATAAAAATAAGGTAAAAAAACTTACAAATTTTGAGAAAGCAGTGCATTATTAATCACTCTTTGCATGAAGTAACTTGGAGAATTTTTTTTTTTACTTGATGAAAGTTTATTTGATACATTGTTAAAGATTTCTTACCCTAATATCTATCTGTTCTCCCCCCGCACACACACACTGTGACTGTAATTGAATTTTTTAAAAGTTGTTTGAGAGCCATAGGAATTTAGAGGAGCTAAGGACAGTAGAGAGTATTGGACTGAACCCCCAAGTCAATGAAAACTCCCCGTGTACAGAGTCTGGTTATCCTAGAAGTTAAGGGATCATAACCATATAATATTCCAACTCATTTTTGTTCAACAATTCTAATGACTGCAAAGGCGTTCTTTGTGTGGTATCACAGTGTGCCTTTCTGTACACCTTGCTTGTTGATCTCAGGATTTCTCCCTTTTTACTCTAGATCTGCCCCCATGGGATTAGACATAATGCATTCAATCTGCCTTTCAACACCTGAAAACAGTAATTTGCCACACGTACTTCTTCATTTTCTCTTTTATTTCAACTAAAATCAATTGAATGCACATATGTTTTGTAAAGACCTCTTCCCGTCTTGTCTAAAAACTTGGGCAGGATGACATAACCCAGGACAACTCTGTAACTTATATTAACAATAACTTGTTAAAAGATATGGTTGCCGTTATAATGCACGCTCAAGGGGGTGATCCTTAGGAGTTTGGCAGCTTTGTAGGCAGTAGTCAAGTGGGGACCAGTCTATCCATTTGGGATGGATTAATTGCTTAGCTACATTTAAAACTGTTTTTACATGGGTAGAAGCATATTACTACGGTTGAAGTGGATAACCACACAACCCTTTTATTCTTAACTAGTGGGAAACAAAATCTGAATATTATGGGCAGTGCAAGAATTTTTTTTATCTTGAGAATGTTTATCTAAATCATGACCATGAGAACATTCAAGACAACGTAAAGTAACATGTGAAACCGAAAGAGTTATTATTTGGGAACATCCAAGATGACGTAAGAGACAAAATGAATAAAAGGAAGAGATAGACTGAAAACAAGAAAAAGAGGTTGTGTGTTTGAAGACTAGAGATGGTTGTTCATGCCTGTGACCTGCCCTTCACACATTCGGGTACCATAGCCTGTGTCAAGGAAGATATTTTTAAGAGATCTAAATGGAAAAAAAAAAGAAAAAAGAAAAGAAGAATAAAGAAGGAAAGAAAGTAAAAGAAAAAGAATGAGGGAGTCAAGAGAGAAAAAAGCCATTTCTCATTATCAAACTGTGTTATTTCAGGTTCAGTTAAATTGGTGATTCAGGAAGGTGAGGCAGAGTGCACACAGGGCGGAGAGATCACAGAGGAAGGGAACTGTTGTTTATAGATTATGTTTTTTATACTCTAGTTTTAGAAACTGTTCTTTATAGAGTATGTGGCATGTGCCAAGTCTGATGCCAGGGGCTCTGCATATGCTCTCATTGTTATAATGTCAATTATTATAATAATTAACCTTTATTGGCTATGGCAAAATAGAAATCGGGGGAAAAAAAAAACATCAAAAAGCTAGCTATAAAGTACATCCACCCAATGTTTCCCTTTGAAAGTTCAACCCAGGCAGGATTATATGTTATGCCTTAAATGCTTTTAGGTAATACTGTGTTTTCCTTTTATAGCACTTTACACATTTATTCATTAAATACTTGGATAATTTTTGCTAAAAGCTAGTTGCCCCTTCTAGACTATTAAGTGCATGCAGGTAGAGACTGAAACATTTTTATTTATCGTTTTTAGTTGCAGAATTCCCAGGACCTAGCACAGTGTTGAAGCACATTTTAGGTGCCTAATAATGAGCTATTGAATAAAGGTATAAATCCATTAATTGAGAGCTTTGCAAAGTCTGCTGTGTCTTAATGACACACACAAAAAAAGAAAAAAAATCATAAACTACACTATTTGATCTAAATAGATTGAAAATACTGTTTGTTTTGTTTTGTTTTGTTTTTGTTTTTGTTTTTCCAAAATGTAGCAGAACCCCGAGCCCCAAACTGAAATTCAGATTTGACTCTCTGTGGGTATCTTTTGAATTTTCTTTCTTTCCTTTTCTTCTTATTTCTACTTTATTTTTAATGAACTAATATGCAGATGGCAGATGGATTCTATTTAGAAGAGAGAGAAGGGAAATATGCAAACAGTCCCTAGGAGAACAGGTAAAGGAAGGGGTAGGAAAATCACAGTACACTGTTATGGATTTAGAATCAGATAGAGCTGGGTTTCAGTCACAGACTTTTCCAAGACTTTTCCACAGACTGCTGCAAGACTCAGTATCCCTATTAGTGAAATGGACAAAATACCACCACGCCTATAGCATTGCTTGAAAAATTATCAGTAATAAAACTTGATATATGCTATGTGCTTAGAGGAATACATAGCGATCAGTACAAACTCAGCAGGTGGTTTTCTATCACTATTCTTCTTCTTCTTCTTCTTAGGTGAATAAGTATTAATGGAGAATAGCATTATAATGGTTTCTGTCTTGTCCCACTGATCTGAGAGACTTCTTTAAAGTCTGAGATGAGAAATACAGAGCCAGAAGCTGCAAAAAGTGTTATCTTAAGGTACTGTCTATAATTAGAGGTGCAGGCATTCAACTCTAAGGCCAAGTGACACAGTGCAGGAAACATTAGGGAAAAAGATAATGTGTTCCACTTCTACACTGAAACCAGTTTTGCTCTGGAATCTTGAAGTGTTGAGCCCTTGACCAGGGCGGTTCTTTGACAATAGACACTGACAACAGAGGAGGTGATGCAGAGCCTTGATGAGGATATCTGATCAAAAGACTGAGCACAGGACAACATCCAGACCATCCGAGAAACTACCTTGAGAATTCCTACAAAAAGTGGTTTGCAGTCAAGTCAGGGTGTTCTCAGATAGGTAGGAAGGAGCGGGAGGTTGATGGCCTATTGTCAGGGAGCAGACTTCTGCATCATGCATTTTAAGAATTAATATGAATGCAAACTCGCTTACATCTTTGTTCCGTAGAAGCTGGTTAACAGTCTGGTTGCATGAAAAATGAATGCTCCAACCAGAAGAGAGTTAGCCTATGCCAGAAAGCACAAAAGGAAAGCTGAAGATGATGCCAAGCCAGTCAATGTCCAGGAGGGAGAATACTTTCGCCTAGTGATGCTAGTTCTTTGGACTGTGAGCCTCAGAGCTTTACCCTGCATCCTCCCGTCTCCCACTACCAGCACCGTAAACTCACATAACTGGGGAGGTGAATCTGAGTACGAGACAGCATGCTGTTCTCAGAATTATCCCTCCCTCCATAGAGCTGCCCTTTCAAGATCATTGCCCAACGAGCATGCGTGCTTTGCTTGTCTTTCTATCCTGCCCTATAGTCAGTGATCTCTCAGGAAGCAGCTCAGTCACTCTTGCAAAGAGGCTCCTGAATTGGCATCCCACCAATTCACCACACTTGTGCTCAGATTTGTGGAAAGCAGACATAGACAAGTGCAGGAGCAGACTACAACCATTTGAAAACATTGGCTCTTCGCTATTAATTTCACTCAGAATATTTTAATTTTTCCTTCATTAAAAAGAAATAATTGAAAATGTGGCAGGCACATTTGCAGTATCTATTAGTAATGGGTTCCAGAAGCTTTTACTGAATTTTATATAATTGTTCCATGTCAACTCTAGGTGTTCAAAAAGTAAGTTTAACCCTTGAGCCAACTACTTAAAACTCACAAGAGCTACTTCCTCTGGGCAATTACTGAAGTATGTTTGAAGAGTCCATGATGTACCAGACAAAGAAAAGGAACAATCTTTGCCTGCTGTCTTTTCCTATAATTGCTGTTTGGCCTTTCTTGCAAGGTCAGGTTGCACGCAAAACATGAGAGGACTTTTGTCATCCTTTATCTGCAACCATTAGTCACAAAGCTTCAGTTCCAACAGTTTGGAACTTAAAAGTCTTCATTCTAAAGATGAGCAATACAGTTGCGGTGGGTGTGGAGGGAGATTTTGGGAGGATGACCTAAAACAGGGATATTATATGATAGAACTTTCCATTTTAATCAAACGAGTCATGGCGGAAGCCCGAGAAGTATGTCAGTTGACAACGCAAATAGGAAGGAATGCTTTGTGTAGAGAAACAGCTGGGCTATGACTTTGTGTGTTCTCACATACAAAAACTAGTGTGATCTTGTGTGCAGAATTAAACTGTGCTCTTCTTTAGAGGATTGAAGTAATCCCTGTACAGAAAATGAACTGTCTGATATGTCCACTCAAAAATACCATGTGGCAAAAAAAATCACCATGTGATCGTCCAGGCCCCTAAAAGCTGGATACCAAGTCCTGTAGGAGAAACCAGGCACCTCTTCAAAGTCTTTTCGGGTTGTTAACAAATGTCTTCAGCTCTAACCTTGATTTGGACTACCCCTACCACCACAGGTTGTATCATTACACTCTACTACAGAGGCAATTGGTCTCTGACTTTTATTCTGATTGATATTGGAAAATTAAACCAGATTTCGAACAGGAGACCCTTTTAAAAGGATAGCTCAGTTTTTGATTAAGAATTGTCTATCTGGCGGGTGGTATCAAGATTAGGGGCAAAGAATAAATTCAGGAATGTTTTTTAAAATAATCCAACTAAGAGAAAACGTTGACTTGAACTGGGTAGTAGATGGGTAAGTGGTGAGAAGTGAATACTGAACATATTTTTTAAAATATATTTTATATTTAAACTCAGTGGGTTTTGTCAATGAATTAGATATGGGAGGAAAAAGGAAAGGAGTTAAGAATGAGTTCTGGGATTGTTGCCTGAGCAACCAGAAAAATAAAGCTCCCATTTACCGGAATAGCCTGAAGGAGCTATTTCTGTGTATGTGATCTTGATGGTGGTGTGGAGGTGGGCTGGTGAACTTTAGGACTTAGGTGTTTGACATATGAAGCTTCCGAAGTCTCTTAGATATCCACTTGGAGATGTTCAGTCAACAGTTGAATATAAGAGTCTATTGTCAGAGGTGCCTGGGTGGCTCAGTGGGTTAAGCTTCTGCCTTTGGCTCAGGTCATGATCTCAGGGTCCTGGGATTGAGCTCTGCATCGGGCTCTCTGTTCAGTAGGGAGCGTGCTTCTCCCTCTCTGCCTACTTGTGATCTCTGTCAAATAAATAAAATCTTAAATAAAAGAAAAAGAATCTATTGTCAGAGAAAATGCCAAGGACCTTTCTTTGATTTTGCTTCCATATCCAGTAGACACTTTCTTGTTTAAAAAAGAAAAATTGTCTTGGGGCTCCTTGGTGGTTCAGCTGATTGAGTGTCCAGCAGTCAATTTCAGCTCATGTTATCGTCTCAGGGTCCTGGCATCAAGCCCTGCATCGGGCTTTGTCCTCCGTGGGGAGTCTGCTTGAGGATTCTCTCTCTCTCCCTCTGCACCCCTGCACCTTTCTGAAATAAATTAATTAATTAAAAAAAAATAGAACAAACAAAAAAACCCACAAAAATTGTCTTGGCTGAAGTTCAGCAGGCAAGGAAGACTTTGCTTAAGGCTATTGTAATAGGGGAGAGAGACTAGAATTGAACTTTACTGGACCAAAAGTCTGGAGAGTTTTTAAAAGCTGGGCTTGGGAGTGGGGAGATCTTAGGCCATTTTCGGTTCACTGACTGACGTTATCCAAAAGAAAAGTAAACTTTCTTTTGTCTTCATGACAGGAGGCAGTCTTAAAACTTGAAACAAGGCACCCACCAGCGTTATCCGCCTACCGTCCCAGAAAGACTGGGGATTTCCTTGATGGTCACATTTTAAGGAGATGTCTCCCAGGTCCTGAGAAAGATGTTTTTGTGTTGCAAAACTGGCAAGAGAATTTTAAAAAGGTTTACATCTCAAAGAAGCAGGGAAAGAGTTTATAATTACAAGTTTTCTTAAGTAAATGTTCTAAGAACAGGAAGGAGAAGGGCTTCTGTGGTTAGGCCACCAGGATTCTGGAAGGGCAGGGCAGTGAGGGCAGTCAGGGGCCTAGAGGCAGGAAGAGCCAGTTGCAAGTTTAGTCAAGTTGAAGGTCAGTCTTTCGGTCGGTCTTTACATACAACTTGTTGTTTAAGTCAATATACTCTGAGAGTAGAATAGGACATCAACATCCGTGAAACTGGATGATAGGATAGGGCAGGGCTGCTGCATCAAACTTCAATGTGTTCTTTTTTTTTTTTTTCCAATTTATTTATTTTTAGAAAAACAGTATTCATTATTTTTTCACCACACCCAGTGCTCCACGCAATCCGTGCCCTCTATAATACCCACCACCTGGTACCCCAACCTCCCACCCCCCCGCCACTTCAAACCCCTCAGATTGTTTTTCAGAGTCCATAGTCTCTCATGGTTCACCTCCCCTTCCAATTTACCTCAACTCCCTTCTCCTCTCTAACACCCCTTGTCCTCCATGCTATTTGTTATGCTCCACAAATAAGTGAAACCATATGATAATTGGCTCTCTCTGCTTGACTTATTTCACTCAGCATAATCTCTTCCAGTCCTATCCATGTTGCTACAAAAGTTGAGTGTTCATCCTTTCTGATGGAGGCATAATACTCTAGTGTATATGGACCACATCTTCCTTATCCATTCGTCCATTGAAGGGCATCTTGGTTCTTTCCATAGTTTGGCGACCGTGGCTATTGCTGCTATAAACATTGGGGAACAGATGGCCCTTCTTTTCACGACATCTGTATCTTTGGGGTAAATACCCAGGAGTGCAATTGCAGGGTCATAGGGAAGCTCTTCCACCTCAACGTTCCTCATGCTGTTTTCATACAACTCAGAAGACAGGATGTCATAAGATGTGTCTGTGAAGATTAATGAAACTTACCTTAAAAATACTACCTCAGAGGGTTGCCTGGGTGGCTCAGTAGGTTAAAGCCTCTGCCTTCAGCTCAGGTCATGATCCCAGGGTGCTGGGATCGAGCCCCGCCTCAGGCTCTCTGCTCAGCGGGGAGCCTGCTTTCTCCTCTCTCTCTCTGCCTGTCTCTCTGCCTATTTGTGATCTCTGTCAAATAAATAAATAAAATATTTAAAAAAATGCTACCTCACCAAATTGCCAGGAAAAAAGAAATATATTGACACCAAAGCTTTCTGAAAGATCAATGATAGAGATCATTTGGCTTGGATCCTTTTTCAAGATCTAACCCAGGTCTCACTTTCTGTGTCTCCAGAGTTCTCTGGGTATTTCTCAAAAGTAGGAGTCAGCGTTTTTCTGTTTACTTCTCTCTCCCCACAACAAAACTTGAACATGGTGAGGACTTCCTCTTTAATCACTGTTACTTCAAAACCTAACAGTGTGCCAGTTCACAGTAGATGCTCAACAAATACAGGTTGATTGGAGAGGGTCAAAAAGGGAGTCAAAGTTGGCATCTACATGCTGAACCTCAAAGACTGCAGAAATAGTTGTAAAATGAATAGGGAAGTAATAGAAGGCATGGAGCCTGCTGTTTGATTCCATCTAGGATTCAGATTACAGTATCCAGGCGGGGAAGAAGAGAGACTAATATATTTACCTAATGGTATCCATAATGCTATTTGTTGCATTACGTTCTATATTTTCTTCCTGTGGAATGTGCTTGTTTCCCATTAGTGCTTCATGAATTAACCATAACTGCCACCAGTGTAATTAAAATATTGATTGCCAAGAGGAAGTGAGGATTCAGCATTAATTCCTTCAGCAAAAACTTATTGAGTCCTACTATATGTCATTCCTTGCACTAGGCTCCAGGAATATATATAATAGCAAGTAATTATCTTGGCTGCACCAACTCGGGGGTAGAATTGCATTATAAAATAGTACGAAACATCAATTTATGGCTCCAAACTCACCAAAGGTATTGCAAGTTATCTAACCCTGGTTGCCAGCAGCAGTACGCTCTGGTACATTTCAATATTGTGCCGGTACCCATCCTAGGAGTCCCTCTTGTAGCAGAAACATTACTTACGTCTCTGTATATGCGCTGCTATCTTTCACTGAATTCATATGTTTTTCCTACACCTGACTCTATCTGAAGAGGGTGAATTCATTCCCCACCTGCGCAATGGTGAACCTGGTTTAAAATATTCAGGATAGGTACCATTTATGGAGAATATGCCCTGTTAAAGGCATAATCTTTGCAATAACTCAGTGAGTTTAGCTTTGTTATCTCTAGTTTCCATACAGGAATTTAAATCACTTTCTCAATAGCGAACATTCTTACTTCAGAGTCCACATTCTTAAACATTCTCCATACCCAGAAATTTGCTGTCAACCGCTATTGTTCAAACATTGTTCCTTCACCATCAAATACCCTGGCATTTTTGCTAGGAGCATCCAGGTGATCTCACCACTCATGCACTCCAGAAATACCCAGGAATGGCCTCATAGGTTACATCTGCACCATCAGGCCACCTACAGAGAGCACCCTTGTAACAGAGATAGGAAGAACAGAAGGAAAAATAGTCCATTGTCTTCAAGAATATTAAGTAATATAATAAATGACAAAATATTATTGACAGCAAAGGCATTAAGGCCAGATGATGTGGAGAAAGTATTACCCAATTCAAATGAGGAAGAAGCAGCAGGCAGAGGGAGAAAGCAGGCTCCGTACTGAGCAAGGAGCCCAATGCGGGACTCAAACCCCTTAACCCTGGAATCGTGACCTGAGCCAAAGAAAGACACTTAACTGGCTGAGCCACCCAGATGTCCGTAGATTGTCCAGTGTTTTGAATGCCAGGCTTGCATTTGGGCTTTATTATGTTGGAATGAAAATGTGACTAAGGTCTTTATATGATTAGATCTTTGGTTTTGAAGACATTGAGAAAAGACTTCTCTAATGGCAGTGTGGAGGATGGAGAGAATGAGGGTGCCCAGTCTGGTGGTTGCTGTGATTATACAGGCTAGAGAAGGTAAGAGCTGATCTAGAACAGTGGCAGTGGGAAGTAAGTAAGGGAAGTGAAGGAATTAAGTGGGCATTTCTGGGGTAGATCTGTCTGATGTAGTTACCAAACAAACATCAGGCATGAAGAAGAGGAAATTGTCAACCTATGATTCCTTACGATTCCTTACAATAGGTCGTGCCCTCATAATGGTAGCAAGCCCTGCACAATCTGGTCTTCAGTTCCTTCCCTGACCTCACCTCCTATTCTTACCCCTTCTCGTCCTCTCCAGCTGCCCTGATCTTCTTACTCTTGGAATATGGAAGTCAAGCTCCCATATGAAATCGTTTGCATTCCTCTTCTCTTTCCCTGGAGTACGTTTCTCCCTTGTGTCTCAAATCCTTCACATCTTACTTTCTGAGTAAGGATCTCACTTAACATAGATCTAAAATTATACACACACACACACACACACACACACACTCTTTACCCAACTTGGCACTGCCTATCCAGTTGCCTGTTTTATTCTCTTCTGAGCTATTAACACCACTTGACATACTGTATGTTTTACTAACTCATTTTTGCCTCCTTTTTTTCTGACACTAAGGCAAGCTTGTTAAGACAGGATTTCTGTCTGTTTTCTTCATGGAAGTAACCCTGGTGTCTAGGAGAGGCCCTTTGAATGCTAATTAGTAAATACTTTAATAATTTAGTTTCTGGATTTTAATTTAATTAAAAATGGTGGCCTCTTTTTTTAATGCTATTTTCTTCAATTTTAGGTCATGTCTCTCCCTTCTTTTTATTGTATATTACGTTTGTAACATAAAAGCTTATACAACCACTCACACACATATACAGACATACTCATACTTACACGTATGCACACACGTGCATACACACATGTCCATCCACACACAGAAAGTTCCTACTTTGTGAGATCGTCTCTTGGGACTGGAAATGGATTTTGGTCTATGGCACTGAAATGGCTATCCCTGCCTGAATGATTTTTTTGTTGTTGTTGTTGTTAAAGATTTTATTTATTTATTTCACAGACAGATCACAAGGAGGCAGAGAGAGAGGAAGGGAAGCAGGATCCCCGCTGAGCAGAGAGCCTAATGTGGGGCTCGATCCCAGGACCCTGGGATCATGACCTGAGCTGAAGGCAGAGGCTTTAACCCACTGAGCCACCCAGGCACCCCCTGAGTGATTTTTTTGATGTCATATTAAGCATCTCCCTTAGGGGCGCCTAAGTGGCTCAGTCGGTTAAGCATGGGACTCTTGATTTTGGCTCATATCATCTCAGGGTGCTGAGATTGAGCCCCTACCACTCCTCCGCATCAGGCTCCATGCTTGACAGGGAGTCTGCTAGAGGATTCTCTTCCTCTGCCCCGTCCCCCTCACCAACTAAAATAAATAAATTTTTAAAAATCATCTGCCTCGTTGCGAAACTTACAGCACATTTTTTTAAAGATTTTATTTATTTATTTGACAGACAGAGATCACAAGTAGGCAGAGAGGCAGGCAGAGAGAGAGGGGGAAGCAGGCTCCCTGCTGAGCAGAGAGCCCGATGCAGGGCTCGATCCCAGGACCCTGAGATCATGACCTGAGCTGAAGGCAGAGGCTTAACCCACTGAGCCACCCAGGCGCCCCTATGGCAGATATTTTGCTAATTTTTGAAACCAGTCAGGTAGGTAAAATAAGACTTTAAAAGGCCGTGGTTATGTCTGTGTGATGGCAAGGCTTCTGACAGAGTGAGTGCTAGAATCATAATGGACGTGGAGCTAAAAACTGGTTTGGGGGTGTGTGGCAGGGGGATACTCTAAAAGCATTATTTGAATACTTAATTTATTTTAACTCCTGTAGCAATCCCATCTGGGAACATGATATTTTTAGCTCACTGGCACTTAAGCGGTTTTCTAACCACGAAAAGAGAAGGGATAACTGCTAAACTAGAAAGAGGGATATCTTGGGTGTTACTTGTTGATAATCTACCACTGACATATCTGGGACCCCATGTAGAAAACAAATGTGAGAATTCAAACTGACCCCCCATTCATCCATGAAATCAAGCCAATTTTCTGAAAATAAACTCACCAAACCAAATTACTCAAATTTATTTTGCCATGTAGTAAATCCACCCCAAATCAGTCTTACCAACAGATACTTTGCTAAATAACTGATTTAACAAATTTATGAAATTCGGTAATTACAATTTTAATCCAAGAATGGTTTAAAAGCTTTAATAGGAGCATTTTAAGAGCTTCATAAGGATATACAGTTCTTATCCCTTTTACTGAAATAAAAGTTTATGAACAATGCAATTTATTATAATACAAATTATTAATATTAGAATCCTCAATACATGTATATATTTCTTTCAAAATTTCAGTTACAGATTCTGCAGTGAAAGTTTGATTTCTTTATATGAAAATTTGTTAGGTTAATGTAACTTAAACTTTTACTCATTTGAATCTTTAACAGTTTTAGGATTCATTTGGCAATTTCAGGTAGCATTGTAAATTTCAATTGCTATATCTAGAAATTAGTTGCCACCATTTATTATGTGCAATTTACTATGTGATGTGCTTGCTCCTGTAACTTCTTAGTTTATTTTTATCCATTGAGTCCATTATATTTGTCCCTTCAGGGCATCTATGCCTTGCTTCCACACTTGGATACTTTGGCTTTTTGAAATTGAATCATTCTCCTAACAGGTAACAAATCCATGTTTTCAATTACTTCCTATTAGAAAGCAAAATTTCAGCATTTCATAAATGATGTAATTCTTTCAGCTACTTCAAATTTCTTTTGGAGGCCTTTGGATATATATTTTTTAACCTTCCAAATATAAAGCAAATTGGGTAAAATGTGTTATTTTTAGCAGTGAATTCTAACTTTAAATAGGTTAAATTTAAATGTAAAGTTGTTATTAAACTGTAAATAATTGCACATACCTAATATATATTTATTGTATAAATATATATTATGTACTATATTTCTATTATACTTATTTATAATTTATGTTTATACGTATATACATATATAAATTTTTTTATCAGCAGTAATCAAAAGTATACACTCTTGTTAAAGCTGTTTGCTAAATTTAACCAATGAGGAGGCACCTGGGTGGCTCAGTGGGTTAAAGCCTCTGCCTTCGACTCAGGTCATGGTCCCAGGATCCTGGGATCGAGCCCCGAATCAGGCTCTCTGCTCAGTAGGGAGCCTGCTTCCTCCTCTCTCTCTCTGCCTGCCTCTCTGCCTACTTGTGATCTCTCTCTGTCAAATAAATAAATAAAATCTTTAAAAAAATAATAAATTTAACCAATTAGTTGGTAAACTGATGGCTTAGAAAACGGCTTAGAAAATGATGGCTTAGAAAATGTTCTCCAAGGATGCCTGGGTGGCTCAGTTGGTTAAGCAGCTGCCTTCAGCTCAAGTCATGATCCCAGCATTCTGGAATCAAGTCCCACATCAGGCTCCTTGCTTGAAAGGGAACCTGCTTCTCCCTCTGCCTCTGCCTGCCACTCTGTCTGCCTGTGCTCGCTCGCACTCTCTCTCTCTCTCTCTGTCTGACAAATAAATAAATAAAATCTTTAAAAAAAAAGAAAATGTTCTCCAGCAATTACTTTTATCTGAATTAATCTCATTGATCATGTTGGTTAATCTTTTTTTTTTTTTTTTTGATGCTGAAAATATTTAGAGTATCTTTTTTTTTTTTTTACTATTTTTTTCTCCCAATTTATTTATTTTCAGAAAAACAGTATTCATTATTTTTTCACCACACCCAGTGCTCCATGCAAGCTGTGTGTGCCCTCTATAATACCCACCACCTGGTACCCCAACCTCCCACCCCCCCCCCGCCACTTCAAACCCCTCAGACTGTTTTTCAGAGTCCATAGTCTCTCATGGTTCACCTCCCCTTCCAATTTACCCAAATTCCCTACTACTCTCTAACGCCCCTTGTCCTCCATGCTATTGGTTATGCTCCACAAATGAGTGAAGCCATATGATAATTGACTCTCTCTGCTTGACTGATTTCACTCAGCATCATCTCTTCCAGTCCCGTCCATGTTGCTACAAAAGTTGGATATTCATCCTTTCTGATGGAGGCATAATACTCCATAGTGTTTATGGACCACATCTTCCTTATCCATTCATCCGTTGAAGGGCATCTTGGTTCTTTCCATAGTTTGGCGACTGTGGCCATTGCTGCTATAAACATTGGGGTACAGATGGCCCTTCTTTTCAGGACATCTGTATCTTTGGGGTAAATACCCAGGAGTGCAATTGCAGGGTCGTAGGGAAGCTCTATTTTTAATTTCTTGAGGAATCTCCACACTGTTCTCCAAAGAGGCTGCACCAACTTGCATTCCCACCAACAGTGTAAGAGGGTTCCCCTTTCTCCACATCCTCTCCAACACATGTTGTTTCCTGTTTTGTTAATTTTGGCCATTCTAACTGGTGTAAGGTGATATCTCAATGTGGTTTTAATTTGAATCTCCCTGAGGGCTAATGATGATGAACATTTTTTCATGTGTCTGATAGCCATTTGTATGTCTTGATTGGAGAAGTGTCTGTTCATATCTTCTGCCCATTTTTTGATGTGTTTGTCTGTTTCGTGTGGGTTGAGTTTGAGGAGTTCATTATAGATCCTGGATATCAACCTTTTGTCTGTACTGTCATTTGCAAATATCTTCTCCCATTCCGTGGGTTGCCTCTTTGTTTTGTTGACTGTTTCCTTTGCTGTGCAGAAGCTTTTGATTTTGATGAAGTCCCAGAAGTTTATTTTCGCTTTTGTTTCCTTTGCCTTTGGAGACGTATCTTGAAAGAAGTTGCTGCGGCTGATATCAAAGAGATTACTGCCTATGTTCTCCTCTAAGATTCTGATAGATTCCTGTCTCACGTTGAGGTCTTTTATCCATTTTGAGTTGATCTTTGTGTACGGTGTAAGAGAATGGTCGAGTTTCATTCTTCTACATATAGCTGTCCAGTTTTCCCAGCACCATTTATTGAAGAGACTGTCTTTTTTCCACTGTATATTTTTTCCTGTTTTGTCGAAGATTAATTGACCATAGAGTTGAGGGTCCATATCAGATCATCGAAGCTGAAAATCAATAAAGAAACAAGAGCATTGAATGACACATTGGACCAGATGGACCTCATAGATATATACAGAACATTCCACCCTAAAACAGCAGAATACTCATTCTTCTCAAGTGCACACGGAACCTTCTCCAGAATAGACCACATACTGGGTCACAAATCAGGACTCAGCCGATACCAAAAGACTGAGATTATTCCCTGCATATTATCAGATCACAATGCTTTGAAACTGGAGCTCAATCACAAGGAAAAGTTCCGAAGGAACTCAAACACCTGGAAACTAAAGACCACCTTGCTTAAGAATGCTTGGATCAATCAGGAGATCAAAGAAGAACTGAAACAATTCATGGAAACCAATGAGAATGAAGACACTTCGGTCCAAAACCTATGGGATACAGCAAAGGCGGTCCTAAGGGGAAAATATATAGCCATCCAAGCCTTGCTCAAAAAAAAGAAAAAAATTGGTTAATCTTTAAACTTGATTTGTGTGACTGGTTAGGTGATAAGATCCCATATCATAACATGAACAGTTCCCTGAACAGAACATTTGTTCAGGATTAGGCAGATTGGGCAAATCAGAGTCTTCCTCGGAATTTCAGTTACCAGGGCCTGAACAAGAAGATAGTCTCCTATAGAGACCCTATGATTTCTTGGCTGCAGATGGAAGCCAGAGGGACTAGCAGGTAGTAGAGAAAGCCAATTTGAGGAAAACAAAGAAGAAAATCAGATAGGCATAAAACGGCAGAAATAAGATTAGAAGAAAAAAAAAAATACTGAAAGTAGTTGAGTGTTGGTCCCAATTGTTCTTGAAGCTTATCCACATTTTCCTCTCAGAATGCCTTGGGGGTAGAGAGATGGCCCCTTGTGTGCTAATGATAAATTTTCCTTTTTGGTAAAATGATGAGTTTAGACTTTCTTTCATTTTTAAATTAAAGACATGAAACGGATTGACCTTGAGGGAGTCACAAAATAATAGTGATAGTAGCAGTGACGACGCTGATGATGTTAACAGTAATTTTTTAAATGCCTGGCAGCTGTTTTTTACATTCTTGGGTAATTTAACTGTTTTGTGGTACTTTCTCAGCAATTGCTGGATAACAAGCAATGAGCTAGGTGTTGGGAATACAAATATGAAAATAAAGTCTCTCCATGATAGACAAGTAAACAATCATACATTAAGTGTTATGACAAAAAATATGCAGAATTCCAACCCAGAGAAGATTAGAAATTGATCCCCCTTCCTCTTTTGCAGCAATATTTCTATTAAAAATGACTCTTTGATATATTTATATCAATCCCAGTAATTAGCTTCTAACAACAAATGGTTCATTTTTATGAGACACATTAACAACTGTTGGTAAATAACATTCTTGAATTTCGCAGTGTGGGTGTAACTCAGAAGTTTCACATATTGTGATAATCAAGTTACATATTCTGTTTAAGTTAAGAAGGGAATATCCTTCCTAATAAAAGTATGAAATTATTAATAATCCATGGCATTGTAGAGCAGAATGGGCTTATAGTCACAGCATTTTGTTCATGAACTTATTGATTGATGTTCAATATCTGTGAGTTCCAGTTACATGAAATATGTATTAACTTATTGCTATGTGGGATAACTCAAAGGACAGCTTGAGTGTTGGTTCGTAGTGGTGTATACCAGAAGGCTGTTCCTTACCACATCCTTGGAAAAGATAAACCAGATGTGGAGCAAATATAAACCATTTCTTTCTAAAGCCATTCATAAAACCATACGTTCCACATTTCTTTCTTGTTTTAAGAAATAGGACTTACACGAGCCCCCCACATTTGAAAGGACTTACATGATTCTGGGCCCTTAATTTTTATTTTTGATCACTTTCATCTCAATTTCATGGCCACAGATACTATCATAATCTTTAATCAGATAATAAATACACATTTCATGAATGTTGAGACATTTCCTATAAAATGGGCAAAACTTTTTAAAAAAGCAGTAATGCCCAGTGTGGTCCAGGGTACAAGGAAACAGCAACCGATAGTCTCATGTGAGAATGTAAGCTGTTAGAACATTTATATAGAAGAAGTAAGAAATTTATAGCAAGCACCATAAAGATTCTTTACAAATATTAATCCAGAATTCCTCCACTAGGACTTTATTCTTGGACAATTTTCATTAGTGTGGACAGGACAGATAGTTATGCACAGACATGTTCATCACATAATTTAAAAGAGTTCATTGTTGGTAACAGCCTACATGGCAAATGATAGAGAAGTAACTAGGAAAAACAAAGGTGGAATGTGTTATGATCAATGAACAAATTTTTTTTTTCAGATTATTTAATAACATGTGAATCTGCTTCCAGTAGAACACTGGGGTATAAAGGCAGCATGTCTGCATACACATATATGACAATATGAGTCTAATTTTGTCTACTTCATCTCTGTAAATACAGAAAGTAGCATGGTTCTATGTGTGGCAGAGGTTGCCAGTGGGGACCGATATCTGCAGCCACCCTTTTCTCCCAGCTGGACACAGCTGGACCACACGTCCCAGCCTCCTTTCAGTTAGATGTGACGTCACAGGTCCTAACCTCCTCTTGTGCTATCTTTGAGAAGTGCTTAAAGAACAGTTTGGGGGATGCCTGGGTGGCTCAGTCAGTTAAGTGTCTGTTTTTGGCTCAGCTTATGATGCTAGGGTCCCGGGATCGAGCCCCACATTGGTCTCCCTGCTCAGCAGGAGGTCTGCTTCTCCTGCTCATGCTCTCTCTCTCCCTCTCTCTCAAATAAATAAATAAAATCTTCTAAAAATAAAAGACAGTTTTGTAATTTGTGATACCTACTGATTGTCCCACCCCCATAATATCTGGATGATCTTCCCTTACTGTCTCTCTCTTATCACTTGGGATTCTCTCTCCTGTAACGTCTCCTCAGTACATGGCTTCGTCCCATAAAGCTGCTTCAGTAATGGTTAGTTCTCAGCGTTCACTGAGCCTACCCTGTTTGATCTCATTTTAGCCTCTCACACTCAGCTTCACATGGGAGTCTTACAAGCTCTTTCTGTTGTGGACTGCCATTTTCAGGCTGGACTACCATAATTTCTAGGGAGCACATACTGACGATTAAAGGTTTCCCTAGATAATGGGTCATCAGAGGTCCCGAGGCTTCTCTGCACAGCCCCTGATGTGGGTTAGGGGTCTGGCTGCCTTCAGTAATTTGCTTCCTGTCCCTCATGTTGTGAGGTTTGTGGAAATACTTAGTATTTTGTAGGTGTTGTTTTGGAGTTTGGGTTTTGCTCCCTGGGTTGCGGTTTTAGTGTTAGGGGAAGAAGTAGAGAAATTAAAAACAGAAGAAAATAATAACCAAAAAAATAAAATAAAACAAACAAACAAAAAAACCCCAAACCCAGCAACTATATTGTCACAGCTATCATCATCATCACAGAATCCTGAACAAATACCACTTGAACGGGTACCGTATATAGCATGGTGGATGAAGTGGTGAAGGTAGACAAATTATGGAGGCAAACACGAACAGTAGAATGGGATTATAAGAAACAGTCCCAGCCCTGGGCAGGAAATGGAAAGGAAATGTATGTATTAAGCCACCTGAACTCTAATTCTAGATTAACCATAAACTTCCACATGACTTTTGGTGAGTAACCTTTTATCTTAGTTTCAGATATTTTTGTGCCTTAAATAGCTGAACATCGTTTCCCTTTTGGTTTAGACTTCTTATGGTTTTTATGAAAGAGACATCTACATTATGCACTGACTTGTATTATGTTTCCATGCAGCCCTACTCACAAACTTCCAGAGGTTTTCCTTTCCTGGATAAAATCTTATTTATCTATCCTGCCACCCAGGGCCTAGCACCAATATTCTGGCATTCTCCTTTACCCTGCCCATCCTTAAACCCTCTCTTTTAACTATGCTTAGGTTGAAACCCTTAAATTTAAACCAGCAGTTTGTTCACTCCTCTGCTCTTGCTTGGATGTGGCTTTCTTCCCTAGTGCAGACAGAAAGTCTTCGGCTCCAGTCTGCCAATTGAAACTTGACCTTTTCAACCCACCGGCTACTTCCCTGAGGAAGACATCATGCATTACCACGGCAAAAGACGAAAAAAAAAAAAAAAAAAAAAAAAAAAAAAAGCTTTTTCTTCTCAGGTAGAACTTTTATTGATCCCACTCTGCCTTAAATTACTGCCATCTGAATATATGTTTGGTGTTTCATTACAGAGCAGTGCAGAGCAGCATAGACAAGTCAACCTGAGCTTGAGGTCAGAGCAGGTGATTTTGCCAGTTGACACGACCTTAACCAAGTTACCTAAATACCCTGAATTTAACACGAGGACGATAATATCAAATACATTTTGTAAAGATTTAAGATAATCGGGGCGCCTTGGTGGCTCAGTTGGTTAAGCAACTGCCTTTGGCTCAGGTCATGATCCCTGAGTCCTAGGATCGAGTTCTGCATCGGGCTCCCAGCTCCATGGGGAGTCTGCTTCTCCTTTTGACCTTCTCCTCTCTCATGCGGTTTCTCACTGTCTTTACTCTCAAATAAATAAATAAAATCTAAAAAAAAAGATTTAGGATCATCTTTATTCGTTTATCTCAATTCTCATGCTCAGTTGCAACTGTTTACTTGACACCTTCAATTAACGTGCCCAAAATACTACTTATGATTCATATATATAAATATATGCCCAAACCATGTATCAACCTCATCTTGCCCAGTGCTAGAATTGCACAGATAGTCACCCAGTTACTCAAGCCAAGAATGAGGATGGTTGGATTCTTCTTGCTATCTCCACCCCTCCCACTTCCAAGCCATCAGCAAGCATTTCTCTAGCTCCTAAATAGATCTTCATCTCTACTACTGAGACCCTAGTATCTCTCCTAGGGCAAGCAAAGGCAACCTCCTATGTTTGTTTCCCAACAGTCTATCTCCTACCCAGTAGAACAAAGTTACCTTTAAATAAATAAATGATGTCATATAGCACCCTTCCCCTACAACCATCTAATCATGTTTTTCTACTCTTCAAGTATAACCCAATCTCTTACCATATCCTACCGTGCCCTACAGAATCTGCGCCCTGTACCCTCTGAGCCCACCTGCTACAGTTTTCCACTTGTATTCTGCTTTAGCCACCAGGGCCATATTGCCATCTCTCAGAAACTCCAGAATTGTTCTTATTTCAGAGTCTTGAAATTTCTGTCCCTTTTGCCTTGAACACTCATTTCTCAGGTTCCTTGTTGCAGACCATGTTATTAGGCAGATCTCTGCCAATTTAGTTAACTTGTGCAAACATGCATCACACTAGGTCTATAGAGTACATGCTGTATTTGTTGTATTATGCCAGACACATCTGTCTAAAGGGCCTCAATAATTGACAGGATCATATTGCCGTGGAGGTGATAGTGGGAGAAATATCAGTCAAATATCACAGAACAATGGCAGACTTGAATCTGTAAACCAACATAGTTTCTTTTAAGGAAAGAAAACTTGTTTTTGAGTCTCATACCAAAAATCGTTATCCCTGAAGTAATATTCACAATTGGAACAGGTGCAACTCCAACTTAATATCTGTCACAGGTGAGCGAGAAAGAGATAACAAATGTTTCATTTTATGAGACATCACCATGATTTCAGTCATATCTGTCGCTCATCATGGGACTGAGGTCATATTACAGCATATTTCATACTCATTACCCAATTTAAACTTTTGTTTCTGCCATTTTCAATGCTTGGAATTCTGTGTGTAGCCTACTATATTCCAAATTCCTTGGGATGTTTCTAATATGTTTTCTAAGGTGTAACTTCTCATTGTCAGATTCCTCTGTAAGCCTTTATCACTTGTTATCCAACTTATCACGTAGTATTTTTTATTTAATGTCCCTTTTATTAGGCAACATGTTACCAGATGTAAGGAATTAACTTAAACCTCTTTTATATGCAGTGAAGATATTTGAAATAGTTGAGTATCTATCTATCTTTCTTTCTTTCTTTCTTGGAGGGAGTGGCGTTCAGAGGGAGAGGGAGGATGTTAAGCAGGCTCCATAGTGAGTGTGGAGACCAATGTGGGTTCACAATCTCACAATCACAACCAGGGATCACAACCTGAGCTGAAATCAAGAGACAGATGCTTAACCGCCTGAGCCAACCAGGTGTCCTTTATGTACCTTAATGATAAATAATAAAAAATAAAAAATGAGCATTAGACAGAACATTCACCCTACCATGTCATGCAAAAATTAGAAGTAGAGGCATGAGCAGGTTATTTTTCTCATTTGTCTTTTAAAATGTAGCTAATTTTTGATTTTCAAATTATTTATGCTACATGTATATGAATCAGTTATTTTGAAAAATCTAGGCAGACATTTTGATGTTTCCAACTATTTGGATTTTGTACATTAGCTAGCAATAATCCACCCATAATAAGGTTTGAGGCAGCATTTCTGCCTTATATGTTATCATTATGACATATATATATGCCATATTATATATATTGTACATATAATCAGTATATATAGATGTATAAAATATCAGTATATATTATCATTAGTACATATTATGTACCGATTGGCTGGGACAATAATTAAAATCTGTTTGAATATGTTTTGCTTTAAACAGTAGCTATAGTTGAATGAGAAGAAAAAAGGGCCATAATATTTGTTTGTTTTTCTACTGACCAAATGTTCTTGCATGCATTATCCCAGATATGTTCTCATGCTTTCAAAATGAGTTCCCAAGAGGTAGTTAATTAGTGCTTTGTAAAGAACAGAAATATATTCAATAAACACGATATAAATGAGAATAAATGTGGGAGAGGGGTGAGGAGGGGTCTAAATTTATTGGAAAACAAACTGAGAAATCCAAAGAAGCAATATACAGAACATGAGACCATTCTCAAAAGTTAAAGGAAGGATCAATATATAAGAGCTCCTAAGGGCTTGTGGGAAGAGCCTGCAAATACCCACAACTTTACATATTGGTAGGTAGTGACCTGTAATCATCTTGGAAGTTAGGAGAAAGGGTTTTAGCAGTAAGGGCTTTCAGAGCTGATCAGACTAGTGAAAATTTTGGCTTCGGGATCTACTATATGTGTGGACTAGGTTTGTTCTAGTAAGTTAACTGAGCCACAGTTCTCTTACCTTTACAAATGAGAATGGTGAGTGGCACCTGGGTGGCTCATTCAGCTAAGTGTCAGATTCTTGATTTCAGTTCTGGTCATGATCTCAGGGTCCTAGAATCGAGCCCTGTGTTCGGGGTTTGTGCTCAGTGTAGACTCTACTTTGGATTCTCTCTCCTTTTCCTCCTGCTCTCACTCTCTCTCTCAAATAAATTTTTTTAAAAACTTAAAAAAAAAAAAATAAGGTAGCTGGGGTGCCTGGGTGGCTCAGTGGGTTAAGCCTCTGCCTTCAGCTCAGGTTGTGATCTTGGGACCCGGGATCGAGCCCTGCATCAGGCTCTCTGCTCAGCGGGGAGCCTGCTTCCCCTCACTTTCTGCCTGCCTCTCTGCCTTCTTGTGATCTCTGTCTGTTAAATAAATAAATAAAAATCTTAAAAAAAAATAAGAATGGTGATACTATCTTGCACTGTTAGAGAATTAAAAGATAATGTGTAGGGGCGCCTGGGTGGCTCAGTGGGTTAAGCCGCTGCCTTTGGCTCTGGTCATGATCTCAGGGTCCTGGCATTGAGTCCCGCATCGGGCTCTCTGCTCAGCGGGGAGCCTGCTTCCTCCTCTCTCTCTCTGCCTGCGTCTCTGCCTACTTGTGATCTCTCTCTGTCAAATAAATAAATAAAATCTTTAAAAAAAAAAGATAATGTGTATTCTTGGCACATATTCATTATATCTATGCAAAATACTTAACTTTTGGGGCACCTGTATGGCTCAGTCATTAAGCATCTGCCTTTGGCTCAGGTCATGATCCCAGTGTCCTGGGATCAAGCCCCACATCTGGCTCTCTGCTCAGTGGGAAACCTGCTTCTCCCTCATCCCTCCTCATTGCTTGTGTTCCCTCTCTGTGTGTCTCTCTCTCTATCAAATAAATAAATCTTTTTAAAAAATACTTAACTTCTAAGAGAAGATATTTATGAGTTAATTAGATGATGGATATTAAGGAGGACACTTACTGTGATGAGCACTGGTTCGTGCTAATTCTATATCGTTAGCTTAAAATCTTACTATACCTACTTTAAATTTTCTCCATAGTTCTCCTTTGGGTCATTCACAATAAATTGAAATGTCTCCTAATAAAGTGTTCGTTTCAATGTCAGTATTATAAAGTTCTATCAGCACTGTGTGGGATGAACATGGAATTCCTGACTGGCTCTATTTCTACCCCAACTATTGGTCATGAGGCACCTGTGAGCTAAACTTTATAGCACTCAACTTAGAATTACAACTAGTCAATGAGTAAACTATGTGGATGATTCAGCACATTCAAAAATGTTTATGACCTCATTTCACTGTTTATTCATATGTGAAGAAACAATTTACAGACCTAGAAATACTAATGTGAAGAGGACTAGTTTTGCTTTTTTTTTTTTTTTTTTTTTCCATTGAGAAGATATTTCTAAGTGAACAGAATTCTAACTTCAGGAGATATGGACAACAGAACACTAGTTGCAACTTTACATTGTTATAAAAAAAAAAAGAATAGTTCATTTATTATTTGTTTGTGTGTTTTATAACCACAGCCGGAGGCTTCTCCTTGCCAATTAGTAGCTGCTGTGGCTCCATGCATACAGATTGTAGGAAAACAAATAAATAAACACAGGGAAGGTTCTGGTGCTGAGAGACTGGAAACATGCCTATAACAGGTTACTGTGCTGCTTCTATTTCCCATCATTGTAGTTCAAATCAGCAAGTACATTTTGAGCATCAGTATCAGGGAGTGGAAAAGCAGATCTGAAGAAGAACGTAGATAAATTGCAGCTAGAAAATGTTAGAAGACATCATGCAACGTTAGTGTTTTCAATAAATGTAATTGAGCCACTACCTATCGGAGGCACTATCCTAGGTACCAGTAAAGTTCCCTAATCCCAAATCCTTACATTCTAGTAGGAGAGAAAAATAGCATCCCTTTAATGAATATATAAGTGGAATAATCACAGAAAGTAATGCATGCTCTGTGGACGATAAAACAGAGTGAGAAAGGAAAATGAAATGATAATTATGTAGTTATAGCATTATGACTACATTTCCAACATCTTCCATGATCTGTGAGTTAGAAGTTAGGTTGGTCTTCTACTTCTCTCCCCTGACTCCCACCTTCCCCACCCCACCATGTCTTTACTCATCTCCAACCACAGGGTTCCTTGTTATTCTTCAAACACACAAGACTCTCTCCCAGACTGGAGTCTTCCACTAACTATCCCCCTGGACTCACATTGTCTTTCTCCAGATTTGAGACTGCCTCATCTCCTCTCCATCTGTGCTCAAATATCAGGTTCTCAGTGAGCTAATTCTGACCACCCAATTACCCCATCCTCCTTACCCTGATATATGTTTTCTTATTTTTACATGACTTATCACTTTCTAAAACCCCATCTAATTTATTTATTTTTCGTGTTTACTGTTTATTTTTCTTATCCTTGTTAGAATATAAGCTAGACAAGGGCAGGGATCTTTGCTGATTCTATTCACTGATGTATCCCCAATGTATAGAATTGTGTCTGGCTTTCAGTTAGCTTCGGGAGGTAAAAATAAGCACTTAGTAACCATAACAAAGAAATGAACTCCAAAAGAGAGTGGGTGGAACAGAAGACATAACCAAGAGCTGAGAAATCACAGGTATTGACACCAAGAATGGGGATGACTATGATCAAGGTACAGTTTTGCTTAGAATTAAGTGGGATAGTAGTGTCAAATAAAAGTGCAAAATAAGGAGTAAATGAAAACATGCTTGGAATGAAGACAAACATGATATATGAAAATGGATATACATGTGGAATGGCAGATTCACAGAGGACCTACTGGTCTACCAACAAATAGAGAGAATACCTTGTAGCTCTGCTTTTGCACAAGGAATGCATGTATCTGTTGAACATAGAACAGGCAGTGTGGATTGAAAAAGTGTGTAACTGGGGCAGGCAGCAATAATATGGTCATAGCACAACTGGAAAATTTATAGGATATATAATTATATAATATAATTTATAGGGTATAGGAGTGTCTTCAGAGTGGATTTTGTAACTTGAACACTGACCTGCAAAAAATTGAGAATTAACTGTTTTGAGAAGTATATTTATGTGGTAGAATCATACCCACCCACTTCATCTTCCTATCTATCCATCCACTAATTAATTCAAGTAAAATACATACTGCGGGCCTGACATATTACTTAATGCCATGCTAGACATGTGGATACCAACCTATCACATAGATGCTACACTGAGAGGGCTCACATTCACTTGTGAGATCACAGGTGTATAGAAGAGAATTTCTATGAGTGTAGAATCACAGAAGAACTTCTATGAATGTACGGAAGGATAAGTAACATTTTTGTGTTGTTTGAGAGAGTGTTTTGTAATCAGTGGTGATAACTGAGCTGGATATTAAAGGCTAAAATACCACTGTACGTGGAAAACAAAATTTATGTAGAGAAAATAGCATGTGAAAATAAATTAAGATGTAAGAGTGCATGACACATTCTCAGAATAAGTAATCCATTGCATTATAGGAAAAACACAGTGTTATGGGGTGAACTGTATCTAAGAAAGAGGCTATTGTAATTAAATAGGTAAGAGACAATGAGGTACTAAAATAGGGAGCAGTTGTTGGAAGGGAGATGCGGAGGTTAGTAAAAAGATTAAGGGGATACAATGTATAAGATTTAAATATTGATTAGATATGAAAGGGAAGGCAAAGGAGACATCTCCTGTGGGGGACTAGGAGGATGGGGTACCACATTCACGGAAAGGGAACAGTCATGGTCTTCAGGTAGGGCAAGGAAATTCATTTTGGTCAATGTTGAGATCAAGACACGTATGGGAAAGTTGCCAGTTTACAAGTGGGCTTGTGGGATTCTTTGGAGAGTTTTGAACTAGATAAAAACATGAGAAAACTAAAATGTTGTGAGTAATATTCTTTGTGTGATATGAAGGATCAAAAACAGAGCATAGGGATTAAAGTTGTATGGGGGAGGGAATGAAGGCAGGGACATGGGGGAGGATTAGTTCTGAAATTCTTGAAGTAGTTCAGACACGAGATCATGAGCTTCAGGTATCTAAGAGGGAGCAATAAGGACTCCTTGCAAGGAACTAAGAGGCGTTCTTTTATCTGAATTAGAAAGAGTGCTGAAAGCAGTACAGAAAACACTGCTTTATAGTCGATCTCACCTGGCCATGACCTTCTAAGCAATACATTTTATTTATGTTTCTGAAGAATGTTTATTATATAAATAAATATTAAAATGCTAAGAAGAATTTGCTTTCATATTCCCTTCTAATGCAAAAGGTATGAACTTTAAAAAAATTTATTGATATACATAAAGATAAAATAGCTTTCTAAAATCCCTTAAATTATGAAGAGTAGGATGCAAAATAAGGGAGACTTGACCCATGCCACCTACTCTTCTAATGGGATATTTACGACAGACAAAAAAAGAAAAGAAAGTACCGGCATGCTTCAATAGAAGTACTGTTAACATACTTCCCTGCAGAAAGGAAAAAACAGAAACTAAAGTAAAACCAACAAATATTTTATGGGATTTATATTTGAAAGTATTTTTGGATTATCATATGTGTTCCTGATACAGAAACTGTAACTGAAATAAATTTACTAACTGAAAGAAAAAGCATAAACAAACAAACAAACAAACAAACAAAAATAAAAATGCATACCAAGGGAGAGAGAATAAAGAATAGTAACTAGAGAAGAACTTGACAGTTCTTCTGTCAGTTCGAGTAAGAAGACCTGGATTCAAAAACCTTCTTTTATCAATGACCAGCTGTGTGATTTGGGGGAACTTACATCACTGAGTTTTGTCACAGGTGGGAGATAAGCTAGAGATTAGCCACTACACTATTGAGTTCACAAAGGAGGGATGTAAAGGATAAAATCCCAAACAAAGGTGGTGATCAGTTCTAATAATGGCCCCAATTATTCTTATCTCTCTGTACCCATGCCATTGGTAGTAACCTCCTATACTGACTCAGGGATTGTTCTCCGTGACTCTCTTTAGCCAGTAGGCTTTTAGCAAATTTGACATAAGCAGAAGTTGGAAAAATAACTTGTGTATTGCTGTTTCCATTCTTATACTCTTGCCACCACCATGGGAACATATACAAGCGAGCTCAAAAGAGGGAGGTGAGGAAAACACATGGAGAAACATCCCGGCCATCCTCCATCATGACGCAGACCGCCAACCCTAAGACAAGGAGGTGTGGCCAGTATCACTGGGGCCACCTTAAAGACTTTCAGATGACCGCGATGGGTGGATGTGCTCAGCCTAAACTAGGGAGACCTCCTGCTGACCCATGCAATCAATAATAAATAATGATTTCTCCCAGCAACTGAATTTCTTGGCAGTTTGTAACCCATATTTTTGTGATAACAGCTAATGTATACAGTGAGGAAGGGAGAATACTCAGGAAGGACAGAAGAAACGATGGTTGTAATAAGGCCTAAGTGAGGAAGAAATCCTTGCCATATGCACGGCTCACAGCATATAATGAACTCCTGAAAACCCAGGAAACTTAACCCTTCATCTTGCATGTCTTCTTTAGAAAAGAAATGATTATTAGGATCACAACCAACCACACCAGCAGAGCAGAGAGGTAGCCCAGATCTAGGCATCAGGATGGAAAGATGGCCTTCCTGTGTTGTTTTTAAGCAGGCTAATGCTTTATTTTTGGAGTGCTCTAATAAGTGATTATTAAGTGTAGCACATATTCCAGTTACTTCTTTTTTTAATGCTCCCACTAAAACAATATTTGTTATATTCCCTGAAACAAATAGACAACACAGTTCTCATCAGCTGAAACAATAAAGTATTTTCAGTGTGTTTTACAAATTGTCAGCCTAGAATTCTAAACATGGTTTAATTATTACATGAGGACTAAAAGATAGATAAATGTATTTTTGTGCAGAGAATGACAGAACTTAATAGAGATTATCCTTGAAAGAACTTCTAAATGATTTTTTTTTTAGGTAAGAAATAGTCTAAATATTGAAGAATGGAAGGAAATACCCAAACAATTATTTTTCACAAGTTGTCTGGTGCAAATAAATCAGCAAATATGTTTGTAATTCAAAATAAGCCCTGGATATGAATGATACAATATATAACCAATGTAGTGATATTAAGATAGAGCAGATATAAAATATTAGATTAAAAAGTAAGGTAGCAAGTAGAATCAGGAGATTATAATTAAAGCTAAGATATGTTTGGTCATTGAATTAGAAGGGCAAAGGGAGATGATTCATAAAAGGAAAACAAAGAAAAAAAGCAAAAGAATGATAATTGAAAATATTAGGGGCACCTGGGTAGCTCAGTTGGTTAAGCAGCTGCCTTCAGCCCAGGTCATGATCCTGGGGTCCTGGGATTGAGTCCCCTATTGGACTCCCTGCTCAGTGGAGAGTCCATTTCTCCCTCTGCCCCTCTCCCTGCTTGTGCTCTTTCTGTCTTTCTCTCTCTCAAATAAATAAATACAATATTGAAAAATACTGGGGCACTTGGGTGGCTCAGTTGGTTAATCATCTGGCTTCAGCTCAGGTTATGATCGGAGGGTCCTGAAATTGAGCCCCATGTTGGGCTCCCGCTGCACCTTACCCTGCTCTTGTGTTCTCTCTCACTTTCTTTCTCTCTTGCAAATAAATAAATAAAATCTTTTTTAAAAAAGAAAAATAGATAATACTGAAATCTAAATATATCAGTAGTCATACATGCATTAAATATGCATGGATTAAAGGTACGTATTGAGAGAGTCTCAAATGTGATATAAATAATCTGCTCCAAGACATTTATAAAAATAATGGCAGAATATATAATGCCTCAAAAAGTTTGACAATAAAAAATACACTGGGAAAACTCTAAATAAGGAGAGCTGGTTTGCAATACAAATACAGAGTCTGAAAAACATTATTAAGGAAGAAATATTCCTAGTAAGGACAAAATGATAGAAAGGATGACTCATAAGGACATAACAACTCAAATCTTTAACAGAGTCTTTAACAGCTGACATTCAAAATTAAAAACAAAATAGAGAATTACCAGTAGATTTTAATGAATCTGGATTCAGAGACCCAGGTTTTTTAAGATCCCTCTCTCAGAAACTGAACTCAATTTTAATAATAAATTGTAATTTGATTTCATGAGTATATATAATCTGATGCTCAGAATTAGAGGATATATCTCTATTGATTGGTCAGTCTAAGAGATTCCATTCCATTCAGGTACACATAGAAGTTTGATCAGAATTAACAAACTAACTCACTTAAATAAAATGGACAATGCCTTAGAAAGATAATTAACTAATCAAAACTGACTCAAGAGGAAAAGGAAAATCAGTAGGCCTATGATCATTAAATAATTTGAGATGCATTAATATTCACTACCACTTCCCTTTCCACACCTACCAGCATCAGGCACAAATTGTTTTACAGGAAATTTTTACCAAAACCTCAAGAACCTGATAACCTTCATCTTACACAACTGTTCTAAAGGCTAGAAAGAGAAGAAATGACACTTTATGCAAACTAGTTTATACAGACACTTTATATAAGGTACTTTATACACTTTTTTATACACTAAGACTCATATAACTAGTATAAGTTAATATTAAAAGTGGACATTAAGACTAAAAGCAAATAATGTTAGAGACCACTTTTACCTACAAATGAGATGCAAATACCCTACATAAAATTTTATCTAACTAAACCACAACAACATAATGATTATTCTAGGATCCCAAGAATGTTATTTTTGCTGTAATTCTTAGGATCCTGACCCCACACTACCAACATGAAGGAGATATTTTAAACAGACATGTTAGTATTAGACCTTATTTTTCATATGATCCTGTCAGCTCTTCTTGTGTAATAATTTGGAACATTTGACAGTAGGGATTGGTTTTAGTGATTACAACTTACTATTCTATAGCTTTAGGGATATATATATATATATATATATATATATATATATCTCCTCAAACCAATTTGTGTAGTAAGTAAGACAAAGAAATTGAGGATTTGAAAAGTTCCCTGAAAATGAGAAGAATGCTTTTAACAGGGTGCTCCATATCAATTATCCAGATCATTCTAGAATGACCTAGGAGTGCTTGATCCAGGTTTCAGATTTACATTTTTCCTTCAACATCCCTACCCATTGAGATCTTGGGTGGTTTCAGATTATGCAATGTCAATGCCTGTTACAGTTTCATGAATACACATTAAGACATATTTACTAAAGTGCAGTTCTAGAGGCAGAGTTTCAATAATAAGGACATTATACCTTCAATGTTATGAATATGCTAATTATGCCATAAAAATCAAGCAAGGAAACCTAATTTTATGTTTAAAAATAAATGTGCAAAACAGATCTTTTGAAACACATAAATACAACTGGATAACTAGGGAAATGTTTTGCATAGTAAGGATACCTCCTGAGACCGAGGTTCATATTATAAAATTTATACTATAAATTCTACGTACCGTACTGCATTAAGTGACTGCAAGAAGGTCAGGCTATCAGTTTTAGGCCAATGTACTTTAATCTCTGCTCTGCATACTTCAATGTTATATTTGTGAGTAATAAGTCACCTGATACTATGTCACCAAAAAAATTCCTTATGCCGAAATTCTGCTCTTTAACCTTTCTCTGAATGAAGGGAAACTCAGACAGTATAGTAACTCAGTTATTACGCATGAAATAGCTTGTTAACAGATGACATATTTGGAGTAATATACGTAGCTATGGATACACTCACATTATGGCACACTACACATACAGTGATATAATTTTGCAAATGTGTATATACATATATACAGTGATATCTCGTGAATGTGTATGCTCCCTTTACCTTTCACGTTCATGATTCTGGATCCATATAATAAGGATGTGCCTGGGGAGCCTGGGTGGCTCGGTGGGTTAAGCCGCTGCCTTCGGCTCAGGTCATGATCTCAGGGTCCTGGGATTGAGTCCCGCATCAGGTTCTCTGCTCAGCAGGGAGCCTGCTTCCCTCTCTCTCTCTGCCTGCCTCTCCGTCTACTTGTGACTTCTCTCTGTCAAATAAATAAATAAAATCTTTAAAAAAAAAATAAGGATGTGCCTGGCACATGCGTCACTCATAGTGTTTATTAAGTTATCAATCACACGGTATGTAGCTAATTTTTCTCTCTGAATGTTAGGGCATATGAGGACTTATTAGGACTCCTGTTTTCTGCACTCTGGTCATAAGCAGTTACTTAGTTTCACTCTATACCTTTCTTCTTATACATGTGTACATAACGTATTTCTCGAACTGCTTTGTTCTGTGATTGGATATATGTTTAGTTCTTGCAGTGAACTGTGAGTACAAGGGCTAAATCCCACCCTTGGATCAGGAGTATCTGGTAGGCTTTTCCCTGCTTTCATCCTTCATCTGCCAACTGAATTATCTTAAAGTCGGAGGATGACAGAAGCATAGAATGAAAGCAGTCTTACCCTTGATTCATCATTTGGAGGTGAAGTACTTACAGTACATTTACCCAGAAGAGCTCAACAACTTACCTATCACTACAAAGGGAACAATAAATAAATATTTTTTTGTGAGGATGATGAGAATTTTTTTCTGTTATTTACTACAGAAAATTACCCATTTACTAATCTCCCTTCCTCTCCTCCTTCCTCTCCCTTTCAACTCATGTTTATTGATTACCCAGTAGTGCACATTATCAGTGCATCAGAGACAGAGATGAGAGTCTCAGGTTCTGTCTTTAGGCAGCTCCAAGTAGCATGGAATAATGGTGAAGAAAACAACAAGGACAATTCATTTTGATGAGTGCTGTTATGGAGTTACCCCTAAGGATGCTGGCACACTAAGGACTTTAGGGGATGCATCCTCAGAAAAATGATGCTTAATTAGAATGTTAAAAGATGGGAGGATTTATCTAGAAGGAAGGGGAAGAAAGGCAGCCCAAGCCCAGGAAAGAGCAAGTGTTCCTCAGAGTTCCTGTCAGTGTATCCTAGGATTTTCTTTTCTTCTGGTCATTTGCTCAAGGCAACAGCCTCATAATCATTCCTGACCACCACTGTCTTCTGTTCCCCATAGCCAATGAGTCATGAGTCATGCGGTCCACCCGTTCCATCTTCTTAAAGCCTGTTGTACCTATTTCTTCCTATTCTGCCATCTGAGAACCTAACATGGATGCCCTACATTTCTCATTCTAAGGGCTTGGTCACTGGTCTTTAAAATTCCACTTTACCACTTTCTAACAATCTTCCATACAAGAGTCAGAGCTGTCTTACTAAATTTAAATATGTTTATATCTTTTCCATAATTAAAACTTCTCAATGATTTCCCATTGCCTTTGGGGAGGAGGGAGAATGCAAACTCTTGAAGATGGTAAGTAAGTGTATTTCATGCTGTGACCTCAGCTCACGTTGCTGACATCATCTCTCCACGTGACACCATGCAATGTGCTCTTCAGCTCCGTGCTTCAGCCTCAAATGGCATTTTTAGACCAACGTATTCCATAACTTCTCTCTGCGCCTGATGACCAAATGCAAGCTCACACAGCTTTTTTTTTTTTCCTTTTGAGATTTTATTTATTTATTTGAGAGAGAGAGAGACAGTGGCAGAGAGAGCAAGAGAGATCACAAGCGGGGAGGAGAGGGAGAAGCAGGCTCCTGCTGAGCAGGGAGCCAGATATGGGGTTCAATCCCAGGACTCCAGGATCATGACCTCAACCAAAGGCAGACACGTAACCAGCTGAGCCACCCAGGTGCCCCACTCTCACATAGCTTCAAAGGGGATGATATGCAGGAGGTACCTGGACAAGGGGAAATGCATGCTATCCTGCTATGCCATGAAAAGCCTATGAAGCCAAATTAAAGAGTCCAGACATCCACAGACTTCGAACAATCCCTGGGACTTGTGTCCATGTCAGCACCAATCCCATCCAAGTTACTGATTGTTAGAGACAATCCCATCACAATGGATTCTTCTGGGAGCTCCTGATTCAGCTCTCCTCATGCCATGTCTTTAGAGTCTGGGTTTGTGTTGTTGTTTTAAGATTCTGAAAGAAGAGGAATTTTGTGCTTACTTTTTTCCCAGTGTCGTCCTATTTTCTCATATCTCTAAGAGGGGAGCAGCTGCCAACAAGTTAGTTGAGGTCGAAAACATTGACTGGATTTGGTTGGCAAGAAGTAACCCTGCTGTGGGTTCAAAAGGTACTCTGCTCTCTTAGATCATCTCTTGGTTTCTCATCTCATCTTTGGAGGTATGAGTAAGTCTGGTGACCAGAGCATGTTCCAAAGACCTTTGTTGACTTGTGCCCGTTCCTATCTTGACTTACTTTCTCTGTTGCTAGTCAGAGGACTAAGATTTAATGTGGGATGAGGTGATGGAGGATAGTGTAATACAAGTATTTTGTGTTTTTGCAGTTAATTTTCTTTTTTTCTTTTCTTTTCTTTCTTTCTTTCTCTCTTTCTTTCTTTTTTTTTTTTTTTTAAAAATGCTGTTTTGACCAGGTCTTAAGGCCAGTCCAGAGGCTGGTCATTTGCCCTTCTTGGGCAGCTAATTATATCCATTCCTCAACTATATCCCTTATGGGGGTTCTCATGCTCCAAGGCTACAAAGGAACCCACCCTAATCACTGCAGGGCCAGGTACAAGAGAACTAGGAAACACCTTTATGGCTTGGAGCCTGTAAAATTACTCAAATCAGCTAATCCATGATGGAGTTCATGAAACCTAGCTCACCCCACCCAGGCTGCCATAAAAAAGCTGCCTCCTATAGCTTCAGCTTGCTGTTTCTCTGTCCCCTGCTGCATCCCCCCTTGTGGTCATACCTGGAAGCCTTCCCTTGTTTAGAACTCTAAGTAGCAAAGAGTAGTTGCTTTCATCTATCAGAATGTCACTGTGCTGTGTCTTTGCCATAAAAATAAATAAATAAATACAACAAAACAGATGATAAGAAATAGGAACATGTGCTTATCTCAAATCCAAGATTGTTCTTTTTTTTTTTTTGATTGTATTTATTTATTTATTTATGAGAGAGAGCGAGCACAAGTCGGGGGCCAAAGCGAAAGAGGAAGCAGACTCCCTGCTGAGTAGGGAGCCCAGTGCAGGACTCTTGATCCCAGGACCCTGAGATCGTGACCTGAGCCAAAGTCAGATGCTTAAGCAACTGAGCCCCTCCAAAATGAATGTTCTAAACCAATTTTTACAAAAGCTCTGCCTAAGGTGTTCCTGAGGGCTGGCTCAGGTTTGCCAAAACATTTATGCTTTGTTTCCCATATGACCTCCCTTGCATATGGTTCTTGTAGTAATCCCATTAGAGTTTAAAAACAAAGTCACAATGCACTGCAGGGAAGATACCAGTTTTTCTAGGCACAATGTCATCAATGTCATCAAATTACCAACAAGGTTCACCATATGCCCTGTCATATTAGTGCAGGGCTTGTAAGCTGGACAAGCACATGCACAAGCACAGACATTTGGGGACAAAGTGAGACGTTGGGAGATTCAAGTTCTTACACAGCACTAGTAGTTAGCATCAGCTGACATGGTGCTGTTAGACATTTTGTTTTTTAATTTTTGTATCTCTTTGTTCAGTTAAAACTGAAGGATTGTTTAGCCGAAGAAAGGTTCTGTTTTAACAGCATAATACGCAGTTAAATGTAGGTAGGCTACCATTGAAGCACATAAGGTTAGGCAAAGCTCAGGGAATGAAAGACTATTTTATAGATAACTACATAGAAGTTCATATTACCTTTTTTTAGGCAATAAGAAAACTCCAGAGGCATTTATTTAGGTTAAGAAAGGACTGAGATTTTGCAACATTTGAGTGTCAACTCAAAGCATCACTGTATTAAAAATGTCTCCCAATACAGTATAATTATCTAAATCATGGGTAATGAGCAAATAATCTAATAGATTTTTTTAAATGTCCTGGATTCTAGATGGCAGTATACTGTACATAAATGACAACTGAGAGGAACATCCTTCACCTGTGTGTATCATCAGAAAATGCTCCAGAGAAGAACTAAGGTAATAACGGAGGCTTTAAGTACTTTTCTTTTAATTATGGCTTAAAAATGTCATTCAGGATGGGTCTGGAAAAGGAGTTCAACTATGCAGTGCATATGGTCTAAAGATGAGAAGCTGAGTGGAAAAATTCGAGAGGGTCCTGAGAAGCCAAGTTTTATTCTGAAAGGTGAATTTCTCTAGTATAGTAATAACATAATGGTCTTCCATATGGAAAACAAAACAAAACAAAATGGAGAGAAGAAATTAAGGGAAGGTCTTTTCAGTGTATGCTTTTATAGCAAATATTTATTAAGCTTTATTTAAGACTGTATCTCATTTGAAAGTTATAACAATTCTATAGAGAAAAAAAGAATTTTTTTTTTTTTGTTATTTTCAAGAGAAAAATTGTATTCAGGAAGTTAAGTGGCTTTGCCAATGTTACATTGTTAACATGAGACAGAATCAGAACCTACTTTTTAAAATCCCGTGCACTTTCTACAACATCATGCTACCATCAAAGATGGAAGGGAATCTCACACCAGTGATCCTTGGAAGAGAAACTGTAAGTTACCAGAGGACCAAGGAAGTCTGGAGAATGTATTCTGTAATGAGCTCTCATTCTATACTGGGGTGCTTAGCATCTGAACGGTAAATAGTTGGATATTGTATTAAAAAAAAAAAAAACTTTGCCTTTACAAAAACACCCCATATCAACCTCAGCCTCTATGATAAGAGAAATTGAGAGGAAGAGTTTTTGCCTACCCTGGAGCCAGCATTTTAAGGAACCTGTATGGTGCTATGGGTTGGAAAGAGTAGAGAATTACAAAGGGGGCTGACATTCAGAAACAGGGTCAGAGAAAGATGATCCAACCTCTTCCCTCCCCCACCCCAACCTGGATGTTCCCTCCTAGAACTCTCCTCCTTCAGAGCCACAGGATGATCCTATTTGAATGATAACACTTTCTCCAACCAGCCTTATTATGGGCTTCTCCACTGCTCACCTATTTTATCTACACTTCTCTACTACTACTCATAATTTTCTTCCTGAAAATGGGAGCCTTTCTAAAATTATGAGCTCTCTAGCCTCATGGAATGAGAATGGGCAAAGGGATATATGGGACATGAGGAAGGAAGGCAGGAGTAAAATTTAGGAACTAAAATTCAGTGATTTAGAAATGCAAACAAACTTAGTTCTACAGCGTTCAGCTTAAATTACACTTTTAATGTGACTTCTTATGGCTATAAAAAGTTATTTAATGATCTTATTTAAGCAGTTTGAATGGAAGTAGAAGTGATATTAATGCATTAAATATGAACTTTTACTTAAAATAAATTCATTCTTCAAAACGATACTGAATATTTTTTTTATAAAGTGCTACTACATTCAAAGACCTAAAATGAGCATGAGCTAGGTCTTAAATATGCATATAAGTTAATAACAGAAGCCCATAAATGACTAATGAATGGTGAGGAGAGACTGCAGAAAGCCCATCTACGTAATAACACACCAGATAATATCTGAGACTCATCAGTTTAATGTTTTTCTTACGATTTCACTACCTATTAGCCATCACTTTAATACCACTACAAGTAATACTAAGGGGAATTATTATTGAAATGTGTGAACCAAACACAGACACAATAAGCAAGCTCCATCAATGTCCGAATGGCTTCTGTGCAATGGGCCACAACCTGCCGGAAAAGGTGTGTGTGGCTCTCGGTGCTTTATGGGGTTTGGCTTCTTCTCGTTGTTCATCACACCACCACAGAACTAATACTATTTTGGCTAGAGGAATAATGAAAGATTTCACAGAATGACAGACAAGTAAAAATGTTGTATGTAGAAAGCTTGTAATTAGCTAGTTAAAAAATTTTAACATACTCCCTTGAATCACTGTAGTAGTAAACCAAGAGGAGTAATGTGTCCATGAGTTCTAAATACCATTCTAGTGTCATTCAGCATCGGTTTTTTATTAGAAAGTCATCTTATAGTGGCAACTGGGTAGCTCAGCTGGTGACGTGTCCAACTCTTGATTTCAGCTCAGGTCATGATCTCAGGGTCCTGGGATCAAGGGCCCTGCCCTAGTCTCCCTGTTCTGCAGGGAGTCTACCTGAGGATTCTCTCCCTACCCCCCTGCCCCTCCCCCTGGTCACACATTCATGCTCTCTCTCTCAAAAAAACAAAAAAATCTTAAAAAAAAGAAAGAAAGAAAGAAAGAAAGTCATCTAATAAAAGTTAGCTAAAACTCATTTTTTTGTTTTTGGTTGGTTTGTTTGTTTTTAGTAAGTTGCTCTTGGAAACATCTTAGTAGAGTTGAAAAGGATATGAGCTTTGGAATTATAAAGCTGGGTGAGAAACTGAGCTTACCTCTAACAAGCTGTGATACTTGGGACAAGCACCTCCTCTTCTTTGGGTTTTAATGTTTTTAACCTTCAAATTAGGGGTGATGAGCCCTACTTATAAGACTGAAAATTAAAATGTAGTATGCTTGGTTCTTTGCCTGATATATTATAAATAGCTCATACTAAGTATTCATGCATCTCTTTCATGTTTTATAGCAAGAACCGTATATATTTACCCTTTCATAGAACTTAACACAGCAATACAATAGATGTGTCTGCAAGTGCTTATTATTCCTATTAATACTGATTCCCACATTACAGCATGATGGAAACAGCAAGAGAAAACAAAAATAGCTAGCTTAAAAACCTTCTTTGTCTATTCAGAATTGCTCTAAATGGCTTCCATCTACTTAGAAAAATGATGTCAATCTGTTGTTTTAATTCTCACGCTGTTTTATCCTAATATGCAATATCACTTTGCTTTTCTGAATGAGGATGGCTTCGATTAGGCAAGTAGGATGTAGAAAGAACCCCATATAGAGATTTAGACTAAAAAAAAAACCCCACAGAATTTTAAAATTTTGTCCACATATCACTCATATTTTCCAATTCTGCATCTTTAAATGTCTATAATAATCTTGTGCTCTTTTCTTAGAGTAGATAGGCATTCACATGTATATCCCTAGGAAAGATATTTTTATGATCTCCTTCCCAAATATAAATGGGTTAGCGAATGTTTTCAGCACATCCCCTCAGTTACTGGCCCTGCATTTCCACCTGGATAAGCCCATTCACTCTTTTTTTTTTTTCAATTTATTTATTTTCAGAAAAACAGTATTCATTATTTTTTTCACCACACCCAGTGCTCCATGCAAGCCATGCCCTCTATAATACCCACCACCTGGTACCCCAACCTCCCACCCCCCCGCCACTTCAAACCCCTCAGATTGTTTTTCAGAGTCCATATCTCTCATGGTTCACCTCCCCTTCCAATTTACCCCAATTCCCTTCTCCTCTCTAACGCCCCTTGTCCTCCATGCTATTTGTTATGCTCCACAAATAAGTGAAACCATATGATAATTGGCTCTCTCTGCTTGACTTATTTCACTCAGCATAATCTCTTCCAGTCCCGTCTATGTTGCTACAAAAGTTGGGTATTCATCCTTTCTGATGGAGGCATAATACTCCATAGTGTGTATGGACCACATCTTCCTTATCCATTCATCCGTTGAAGGGCATCTTGGTTCTTTCCATAGTTTGGCATCAAAAAATGGGCAGAAGATATGAACAGACACTTTTCCAATCAAGACATACAAATGGCTATCAGACACATGAAAAAATGTTCATCATCATTATCCCTCAGGGAGATTCAAATTAAAACCACATTGAGATATCACCTTACACCAGTTAGAATGGCCAAAATTAACAAAACAGGAAACAACATGTGTTGGAGAGGATGTGGAGAAAGGGGAACCCTCTTCCACTGTTGGTGGGAATGCAGGTTGGTGTAGCCTCTTTGGAGAACAGTGTGGAGATTCCTCAAGAAATTAAAAATAGAGCTTCCCTATGACCCTGCAATTGCACTCCTGGGTATTTACCCCAAAGACACAGATGTCGTGAAAAGAAGGGCCATCTGTACCCCAATGTTTACAGCAGCAAAAGCCCATTCACTCTTAAGTCTCTCCTCAAACATTGTCTTCACCAAGAGGCCGTCCTTTCGTTCACTTGCCAATCTAGATTCTATGTCTCTTGTACATAGCCACTTGTACATACCTCTAGCCCCACTGAACTATGTCTTGGCTTGTATATTGCTGTCACCAGATTGTGCCTTGTTTTACTTTCTTGCACCCAGATATCAAATGGTAACCGACAGTTAGTATTTAATAAGTGCTGTTATATGAATGCAGTGCATGGTTTAATGAAAGAAGATGCGACTTGTGTTACTCAGTTCCTAAGCAGGGGACCATATGTCTTCTCCCAGTTCGATACAATGATAGTGGCTAACATCAACAATGTACGTACCATGTTCTGACTTTGTACCTGGAAACTTAGGAACCTATTTTATTATTCCTATGAGGTGAGTAATACAGAATAGGATCAGTACCACTTTAGAGACAAAAATAACGTTTAGCAATGTTAAATAAGTTGTGCAAGACTGCTCTACCTGCTGGGAACCCAAGCTGACTCTGTAATGGTTAGCACTCTGGACTCTGAAACATGTGCTTCTTCCTACCCAATTATCATGCTTTCCTTCTTTTATTAAAGCTCCAACAAACTCTATGTATAGAGTTTGGACAGCCACATATTTACAAAACATGAAAGACACAGCAGTTTTCTTCTGTTTTGGTCCATATGATGATTTTGAAAGATAGAATCCCATTGTAAGGGGGAAAAAAGTGATGCCTTCTATTACATGATTTCTATTTGCAGCCATGCCTTTTATTTTTAGCTAAATAACAATCCAGTTGGTAAAAGGAGGAGTTTTGTTAATCAGATACTAGGGGTAGTGATTGTCATTTGGCATTTTCTACTTTACAAATAAAGAATAAAAGATGGAATCACTGTACCCACAACTCACATTAAGCACTAGATAAAGCACAATATATTTTTTTAAGATTTTATTTATTTACTTGACAGAGAGAGAGATCACAAGCAGGCAGAGAGGCAGGCAGAGAGAGAGGAGGAAGCAGGCTCCCCGCTGAGCAGAGAGCCCGATGCGGGGCTCGATCCCAGGACCCTGGGATCATGACCTGAGCCGAAGGCAGAGGCTTAACCCACTGAGCCACCCAGGTGCCCCTAAAGCACAATTTTTATGTGGTGATTCCACAGGTTGTTCAGAACCTTGGAATACTTATGTGGTGATTCCACAGGTTGTTCAGAACCTTGGAATACTTCAGGATATTCGTGACGACAGTTTTCTTCACTGGGATGTCATGGAGGTGAGAGGTAAAAGATTTTTTTTTTTTTTTTAGTTGTTGAAAGTCCATTCCAGTGAACTGCTCTTACTAATGTTGCCCTTTAAAAAAATGCCCCAAGCCCTATGTTCTTTTAATTATTTAAACACACACACACACACACACACATCTTTATTGCATTTCAGAAATATATAGTTACTTAGAAAGAATGTATCTTCTCTGACATTTTTCAGTCTTACTGAGCAGTACTCACAGAAGGAAATCCACAGGCATTTGTCTTCAATGCACTCATTTGTAACCTGTTTGGATAATTGAACTGTCAACTTGGCCCCAGCCAGGATCCCCTGGCCATTAGAACATTTGTTTGCTTTACAGTAGACAGTGCTTTCATTTTAATATGCCTCGTTAGTGCAAATGGCACTGCCTCAAAACTACTATTAAGGAGAAAAAATGCTCAGTGCTACACATGAGAATAAACTGCCAAAATAATGTATATGTAATTGGAATGATAAGTAATCTGTCACCAGATCTGACATATCAGTTTTCTCCTACCAGAAATCTCCAGCCTGACTCTCTTACGCTTCAGCTGTCTTCGTGAAACATAAATATTTTAAGTGTCTGAATCTTTTTTTTTTTAAAGATTTTATTTATTTATTTGTCAGAGAGAGAGGGAGAGAGAGCGAGCACAGGCAGATAGAGAGGCAGGCAGAGGCAGAGGGAGAAGCAGGCTCCCTGCTGAGCAAGGAGCCCAATGTGGGACTCGATCCCAGGACGCTGGGATCATGACCTGAGCCGAAGGCAGCTGCTTAACCAACTGAGCCACCCAGGCGTCCCAAACATAAATATTTTAAATTTTAATTTTTCCACATGTAGTATATTGATGTTTTGTAACCTGATTTGTTCTAGAATCCTACCAAAAATTATTCACAGCTAGATGGAAATATAATGCATTTATGCAATTCTAAGATTTATTTATGCTTCTTTTGTTGTTGGATGCGTCCTTAAAAAGAAACAGGATGGCTAAAATATTCCATACACATACCCATTCTCTTTGATACTTCTTTTTGACTCTCGAGCAGCGTTTCTAGGTCCCCTAGAAAACTATGTATGTGCTATAATTTTTAGATTGTTGAGAAGATAATGTTCGCACCTTTGCCATTAAATCTGCCACACCTTATAGAGTATTATGGCCTTATACCCTCAAATCACAAGTATGGTATTTGATAGCCCTTAAAAACTTAAACTGCTTTCAGATTTACACTGCTTTTGATGATTTTCACATAATAGTAGAAGTGAGGAATCCAAGAGAAGGTTTGGAAAGGGGTAATGTAGAAATCAGAAGTTTACGACTGAACCTCCCTCACTTGGAGATACAAACACAAAACCTGATTTGTTCTGTTTTCCCTGAGTAGCAATACCAACTATGTCTTAGTCTGTAACAAATATAGCTTATACTGTGTAGCTTAGAAACAACGAACATTTATTTCTGAAGTTTCTGGAGACTGGAAAGTCCAAGATCTTGGTGCTGACAGTTCTGGTGTCTAATGAGGTCCAGCTTTCCAACACGGCTGACATTTGGCTTTAACCTGGTGGAAGGGGTAAGAGAGCTCTCTGGGGCCTCTCGTGTAAGGGCACAGATCCATTCAACACGACTCTCCCCTCTTGACCTAACCACCTCTCAAAAACCCCACCTCCTAATAAAATCACATTAGAGGTCAGGATTTTAACGTATACATTTTGGGGGGGGGGGTGGACCACAAATATCCATAGTGTAGGAAGCTGTCACACTAACAGCGTAATCTGAGATGAGCTCAAGCCGGTCCTGCAAACCCAGTCCCGGGCTGCGTCAGACAGCACAGACACTCAGTAAATAAGAATCGAAGATCTGGAAGCCTTTAGTCAAATGGGAGAAAGTAGTATCCTTGGAAGGCATATGTAATTCTGGCCGCTTCTCTGAGGTGCTAATTCATTCATTTATTTATGCGTCAAGTCTAACAAACACTGGGGGAGGACCTACCTTGTACTAGTTAGTGAAGATCAATGCAGGGCTTGTGGAAGCAGCAACCTATCCAATTTAAATTGGGGACTGAGGGAAGATTCTAATGGGCCCTGAATGTGAAGTAATCCTGGAGTCTAGGAAGAAAATAGACCAAAGATACATGCAGAAGGTATGTTTGGATGGCCATGGCTAGGGAGAGGGGAGGGCTAAAGTATACAGAAGCATATCATGGAAGAGTGGGGGGGTTAACCCCAAATAATTCCAGGTCCGAAGTCATAGTAAGCTTAATGCTGAAGAGTTGTTTTAAAATCCCCAGCAAATATTTACTATAAAAAGGGCAGCAAAAGCAGAAACAAGAGTATGAATCTTAGGGTTTCCTATGATTTTTCAGATCCTTGTCCCCAAAATGACAAGTCCATCTAGATATAAGCATAAAGTGAAAACAAAAAATCCAGAATAAAAAGTATTAAAAATATATATATACACATATTTTGTAAATACATAATATTAATGGGCTTCGTATGAGCCCTGTATATAATCTGTGTCTCCTATTACAAAAGAATCTATATTTCTCTATTGTGAATGTTGGGTAAAACACAATATTCTCACCAATAAATCCTGCTGCCCATGAACTATTACCACCTCTACCCATACTTAGTAAAATCTCATGCCGACTCCTAGATATAATTAAAAGTATAATTACCCTAAATAGAATAGTTTCTTCCTTTTAGCCTACAGGGTTTATACATAAAACACATCCAGTATTGGATATTTTGCAATATATTATTAGTAACAATAACCTTAGCATTTGTATAAATACACATTCAATGGGCCTCTTGAAATGTTATTTTTACTCTTTAAAAAAAAAACACAAGTATTAAACAGATGATAGTTAAGACTACAAGATAGATAGCAATTCAGTCCAGTTTCCTGCAGGTCTGTAAGAACCTTAATGAACTTATCTCCTTGACAACTTGTGATTTAGCAGCCCAGGTCCACCTTTGAGAAAAGCAATATTCCCCTGTGTTACACAAGAGCATAAGATGAGTTTTGGGTTGCCAAAACTTTCATTAAAATTTTATGTAACCATTCTCTAGAGCATGAAACTTGCATAATACCTTACCATCCATGAATTATGCATGTCAGTTTCTATATTCAACCTATTTTTATGTTTAGTCTTTAAATGTATTTATAGCAGGGTTCCCATAAGCTCATTATGCTGTAAATATATTAAAAAAGAAGTATACAGTATCACTGGTTGAAAATAACAACAAAAAAAATCTTAAGGAGGGTCAAATTTATATGCATTAATATATAACCAAAAACCCCTATCTGTGGTTCACCATCAAAAGTTGAAGTCATTCAAAGACATAAACTAGAGATTTACTGAATTCTCTAGTACATACAGTCCCCAGACACTGTAAATTAAAATTTAGGGAGTAAATTTATAAGATTTAAACACTGAAAGTATCAAATAGGAAAGCAGACCTTCATCTTCAAAGCCAGAATCAAGAAATCCAAGGTAAGAATTTATTTCAGACAAGGTCCCTTTTATGCTTTATATATATATATATTTAACTCACTGAGCTTATATAATGCTGTGTTGGGAGGTCCAAGACCACCCCAGGTTCAGTGATTTGCTAGATAAACTCAAAAGAATCAGCAAAAGATTTATTACAGCAAGAGAATAAAGAGTAAATGCAGCAAAGAATGAAATACTTGGGACAAAATCCAGAGAAACTAGACCCAAGCTTCCAAGCGTGTTCTCCCCAAGGAGTCACACATACAGCATGCTAAATTCCTTCAGCATCCAATAGTGATAACACATCTGTGAGGTGTTGTCTCCTAGGGAAACTCATTTGCAATTCAGTGCCCAATGTTTTTAACAGGAGCGGTTCACATAGACACCCTCTGGCTCGCATGCACCCAAAATCCCAAATTCCCAGAAGGAAAGCAGGTGTTCAGCATAAAGCACATCGCTTGTACAGTTTAGGCAGAGCGAACCACTCTTCTTGGTCCTGGGAGTAGTGGGGATTCTTCCACATCCAAGTTCCTAGACGCTAGCCAAGAGCAAACCTCACAAGCTGGCCTTTCTATATAAATCCTTCTCTGCATGAATGCCATCTTAGGAAATTAGTTGTTTTGATTCTTGTGTATTTTTGTCCTATCACTTATGACTGATGTTACCTGAAGGCAAAATGTGTGTTCAAATGCAGATGGGAAGAGGTGTATGGAATTCTGTCTACAGAATTCCAGTCATACACATTCAGTAACCTCAAGAGCATAGATAATAGTCAACTAGTTAGGAAGTGGCAAGTTTTTATCATGCATTGCTGTTGTTTTTAATTTTACTGCTGTTGATTCATGACTGTGTTTGACAGCTGCCTTGAAGATTGCTGCAAATTACGCTTCAGTGAGATGTCTTTGTCCTACATTCCACTGACAGAAGCACTTGTCAGTCCTCTGCTCTCCTCATGTCCACTACCTACTCACCACCTCTCCAAGTCAAGGATGGGGAACTATGAACTATACTCCTTCCATGAAGGCAGGGGAGAAGCCTGGAGGATTTACTAAAAAAAAAAAATTCTAACCTAACACACAAACTCCTATCTTGAGTAGCATCTTACAGTTTTCATAGTGTTTTCACCTGCCTTATTTAATTCTAGTTTAATTTTATGGCTAAAGAAAGTAAAGTCCATGGGACGCCTGGGTGGCTCAGTTGTTTAAGCAGCTGCCTTCGGCTCAGGTCATGATCCCAGCTTCCTGGGATCGAGTCCCACATCGGGCTCCTTGCTCTGCAGGGAGCCTGCCTCTCCCTCTGACTCTGCCTGCCACTCTGCCTGTGTGCTCTCTCTCTCTCTCTGATAAATAAATAAAATCTTAAAAAAAAAAAAAAAAAGAAAGTAAAGTCCTGGTTTGGTTCTTTAACTGGTATTATCCATTCAGTGGTAGAATATAGGCAAGAGGCAGGGGAGGGAGAGATTTCTTAGTTTTTGTTTTATTTAGGTGCCCTAAATTTAAACTCAGAGCAGTATGTCTCGACAAAGAATAAGGCAAACTTTGCCAAGAGGCTTGTAAACTCTCACTGGACTTTTGAGTTTATAGTTTCCAGGCAACTTCTTTCCAAGATTCTGTTTAAGGTCTCTTCCAATGCAGTATGCTGCTTGAAATGGAAGTTTTCCAAGTCTCTAGTCCGTGGAGCTTGTTTCCAACTTTTCAGTGTCTTGCAGCCTCTAAAGGCTCAGCTACATAAAAGTATTTTTAAGCTGGACCATTTAAACTAATCCTGTTTGAAGAACACTACCTCCTCTTTGTCATGGAGAAGTACAGGCTGCTCATCAGGCCAATGATTGCATGTCCTACGGTACTTGGGAAGTTCTGTCTAGTTGGGCACTGTGGCCGCACTGGTAATGAAATTAAAACAGGAGGTGATATGTCAATGGAGAGAACCCTTGTGGGACTTAACATTCAGTTCCTGTAATCACTGGATCTTTTTAACTTCTCCTGGAAGTAAACTAATTGCCTCAGGGTTTTCTCTCTTGAAGATTGTAGAAGGTTGCAGAAACAACTGTCGGTTCTCCTTTAGTGCTGAAGAGTCTCCAGGAGGTATTTCATTAGTAAATACCTTGAGGACTTAACAGCTCCTCAAGACCATGACCAACATTTCTACCTCTAGTCTATTCTCCCCCTTATCTCTGGGTCACTTTCACTTGTGTCTTATTTCCCCAACTAGCTTTTAAAGCCCCCGGGATAAGACCTTTATCTTACCTATCCATTGCATCATTTCAGACTCTTCTAAAGCTTATACTCAGGTAGCAAAGGACAGGACAAAAGTCACTGTCTACAATGTATTGGTTACACCAATTAAATTTACTCCTCAGCCAGAGATGCATGTACTTACGCAGCACTCATTAAATCCACAATTATTTCATGCCAACAAAGATTCCAGGAATGCTAGTATAGAATGCCTTCTGGAATCTTGTCCTAGGTTTATAATTGTCCTCTCTTTCCCATTTCTTGGACCCTACCACAACAAACTATCTGTATTCCTGTTTGAATTTTATATTCTATTGCGTCAATAATGTATGCTAAATTTTTTTCATTTTATATTTTAGTAACTTTTTTTCTGACTACAAAATAATGCTTAGTTTGGAGGTTAGAAAATATAACGCAAAAATAAAATAATATCTATTTCCTTAGCTGGCAGTGATCATTTTAAACATTTTAGAATTTCTGTCCATATATATTTATGTATAATTAAAAGTAACTTTTTCTGACTTTGTGCTTTTTTTTTTCATTAACATGATATCATGTGTACTTTCAGACAACCACACTATGAAGTATGGGAGGGAAAAGATGTAGACAGGCATTTCCCCACTTGAAACTGTCACTGTCAGTAACATATTTGCATACTGGACATGCTGGCAACAATCTTGGCTCTGAATGGAAATCTAAAAAGAGATAAAGAGTAAGTAAAATAGAGCTTTATACTATTTTAAGTGTAATCCTTTTGGACAGCTAAGTCTGACTAAATTTTCAAGGGGTAATTCCATAAATTCCATAAAGTCTCAAAGGGAAACTGCCAAAAAGAAAAAAAAAAAGAGAGAGAGAGAGAGAAAAGTAAAAGAAACATTGTCTCTGAAATAAATAGACATTGATATTAAAAGTTCCGAGACTGAGACAGAGTGCTCTATTCCCAGCCCTCTTGGTTGGTGAATTCTACGAACTCATTCATTCTCTCTCCTCCCCTCTCCCCACCTCTCTCAATAAATGTCAGTGATTTATTATTGTCCTCATTACTATCTCAGTTGTCTTACACCAAATAAGGGCATCTCCTGGGTTCTATTACAGATCCCTGATTATCTTTGGCAGAATTAATTTTTATGATCTAAGTCAAGTTAGATACATATCATTATGAACTCAGGTTTTTCAGTTCTGTCTCTTGCAGTAACCTTTGGGTATTCTGTGTGAGGTCTAGGCTGCTCACCTATGGTCTACAATTTGAATAATAAGGCCAAAGCACTGTTGTCCGTGACAGAGACAGAGATTGGAGAAACAGTAAGAGACACTTAGAAGACAAACTTGGCGGGAATTAGAGTAATCAAATATTCGAGGTGCCCAGACATAGAAAGTATTTAAGTATTGATTCTTAATACCATTCTTGATACTATTTCAATTCATGATTTGAACAAAAGGAGACTATTATATGAATATAAACTATGTTAATAAAGATTTTTCCCATTACAAAACTAACACATGGTTGCTACATGGTTTGTACAACATAGAAATGTCGAGAAGAGCAAAAATAAGTAAGCATTTTTCACACCCTAAAAAGAGCCACTATTAAGGCTTTGGTCATTATAGTCTTTTTTTTTTTTTTTTTCTCATATTGCAGAATCAGATGAACTACAAGAAGGCGCTCGAATTTATGTAGGTAATCACTTAGGTAATAAAATACAGCTTAGAGTTAGGGAGCTATAAGAATAAAGCAAATGTTTATACTGTATTTTACATGCCAGATGTCAGAAAGCATTTTGTTTTGCTTTCCTAAAATGTCTCCCTTATTCCTGAAGGAGTCTGTTTCCCTGCCCTGCCGTCACATAAATAATGTGGTACCACAGATGTCCATCAGGGGTCATAGGGGAAGCAAGAATCTTGTACCATTCTGGCTGGGTTTACCCTGAAAACATCACAGTGTAGTCAGTTCAGACTTAGCCAGTGCACGGCTGTCAGTCTGATCAGTGTCGGGACAGAGGCTCAAGACTGCAGTCTGGTGATATTTCTAAGACAGATGTGCCATGGATTGAGCACAGCTGGAGAGTTGACAGATGAGGATATAACTTTAATCACAATGTTGTTTAAAAAAATAAAGTACATGGTAGCATGCTTGCTTAGTCATCTTTACTGCCGGAAAGTAAACTTCTTTCTCTCTTTCTTTCTTTCCTTCCTTCCTTCCTTCCTTCCTTCCTTCCTTCCTTTCTTTCTTTCTTCCTTTCTTTCTTTCCTCCTCCCTCCCTCCTTCTCTCCTTCCTTCCTTCCTTTCTTTCTTCTCTCTCTCTCTCTTTCTTTCTTTCTTTCTTGGTGAGAGAGAACAAGGAAGGAACTGGATACACTCTTGACAACATCTACATCCTTATATGGTGGAAATTGAGTTTCATTCTTTTTTATTCTTAATTGTGGATCAGCATCTCCATACTCTCCAGTGAATAAAAAAAAACAAATACGAAGCACAGTAGAGAAATTCCTCATACAGATTATTGCAGCATCTCCCAATCCTCTCCCTGTGCAGAGGTTATTACAGTGAAGGAGAACAGTAAGGATGATGTATCCACATTTCACCAGCTAAGTGCAGAGCTGTTGCCTCAACACCTTCATGTGTTCTCAGGGAAGGTATTTCTGATCGCTGTATGAAATTACAAATGTCCTCACTCCTCATCAGAAAGCCCTTTTCTCCACTCTATTTTTTTCCATAGTACTGTCTTCTCTTTCACTTCTTATATGTATCTATTTTGTCATTTATCTTCTCCCCCCACTAGAATATAAGCTGCCACAGGACAGAAATTTTTATTTACTATTTTTCAAGGGGCACATTTCTTAGAATAATGTGTTAAGCAATGTGCCATCTTTATGATGCTTCAGGAATATTTGTTAAATGTAGAAACCTCAGTTTTCATCAGTTTAAACATGATCAAATTATTGAATGTGCCATGATATAATGACACAAATGGCTACTGATCTGTATATATATTTGTTTAGATTTTTTTTATGTAGACTCCCAATGCAGTCTGCAACTAAAAACAATTTTACTTCTTCCTTTCCTAATCTGTATACTTTTATGTCTGTTCTTGCCTTATTGCATGACCAGTTCTTCTTAGCACAACAGCCTACTAGTGGTAGGAAGAGACACCCTTGACTTGTTTCGAATCTTATGGGTGAAGGATCCAGTCTTTTACCGTGAAGGATGACAACCATAAACTTTTTTGTAGATGCCTTTTATTCAGGTTGAGGATTATGAAGTCTGCTCTGGAGCTGGTCTCCTGAAAGGTTTAATCAGAAATGGATAGTGGGTTTCGTAATGCTCTTTTGTGTCTATTAATATATATATTTTTAGTTTGTTAATATGGTGAAGGAATTATTGATTCTTCCTTTTTTTTTTTTGAGAGAGAGAAAGAGTGTGTGTGAGCAGGGCAGGGAAGGGCAGAAAGAGAGGGCAAGAGAATCTTTCTATTCTCTTTGAGAGCCCACATGGGGCTCAATCCCATGACTCCGAGACTGTGACCTAAGCCAAAGCCCTAAGTCAGGTGCCTAACTGACTAAGCCACCCAGGCACCCCTTTCCTATTTTCCTACTATAGTAAAATTCATACAACATAAAATCTACCATCTTACCCATGTGTAAGTGTATAGCTCAGCAGTAGTAAGTATACTCATAATGTTGCCCATCCATCTCATAACTCTTCATCTTGCAGAACAAACTCTGTGCCACTTAAAAAATAACTCCCCTTTACCTCTTCCTATAGCCCCTGGCAACCACCACTCTGCTTGCTGTCTCCCTGACTATGACTATTTTAAGTACTTCGTGCAAGTAAAACCATACAGTATTTGTCTTTTTGTGACTGGCATATTTAACTTAACATTCTGTCCTCACGTTTCATCCATGTTCTAGCATGTGCCAGAATCCCTGTTCCTTTGAAGACTGAGTAATATTCCATTGCTGGATAGACCACATTTCATTTGTTAGTCAGTGGACACTTAGGTCACTTCTACCTTTTAGCTATTGCGAATAATGCTGCTATGGATAAGGGTGTACAGATCTAACCATGTGACAACTCTGGAAGTCAGATTCTCCCCTTTCACCAGGCTTTATTGTTTTGTGCTATTTATTTATTTATTTCGTCCGTTTGTTTGTTTATATTGTTATATTCGCTTTTGGGGGGCCCTGGGTGGCTCAGTTGGTTAAACCTCTGCCTTCAGCTCAGGTCATGATCTCAGAGTCCTGGGATCGAGCCCTGCGTTGGGCTCCTTGCTCAGCAGGGAGCCTGCTTCTTCCTCTGCCTGCTCTTCCCCCTGCTTCTGCCCTCTCTGCCAAATAAATAAATAAAATCTTAAAAAAAAAAAAAAAGATTAGCTTGTGGTATAAATTTAAGGTCTTCTCGGGTCTTTTCTGAGACTTATCTTAGGCATACATAATCACTTTCTAATTTTCCCCTTATATGCAGTCGCTTTTGAATAACTTAGCCTTTGGTATCTGGCTCCCAAAAAGGGGGAAAAGAGAAAAATGAAAGGGGGCAGGAGGACACTGGCTCTTTAAGTCCAGATCCCCTGGAAGTCACCTCAGTCACAGAGGGACAGGCTTGCAACAATAGCGGCCTGGGGCTCTAAGTGTGGTATCTGCTCACCTCTTTGGCTTCAGCCCCAGTGGTTAGAAGCAGCAATCAGAGGTCAGAGAACAGGTTGCCCATATTTGGAGGCCAGGTTCCTTTTTGTTCATGCTGGATCCTGCAGGCTGTGTGTAAGCTGCTCTAGTAACGTGTGCATGACAGCTTGCCACCTGGCCAGGGTCAGGGAGGTTGAAAGCTACTACTGTGCTAAGAGCTGAAATTGACTGAAATGAACCCCAATTTACTCTCCAAGTCTTCCCTAGGAAATTGTAAGGCTTCAATAGACTCCAGAGTTCTAAAATAGTTCTATCCGACAGATTCTTCCAGTGCAGTTGTTGTCTTGCTGAGGACACAGGTTTCCGGTACTTCCTCCTTCATCACCTTCCCAGAATCCTCTTTCACATTACTGATTTTTTTAGTGTTAAATTAACTTTACCCTCCTTAGCTAAATCCCATTTTGCCATGAGGTAATAGCCGTCCTGCATATTGATGGATTAAATTTACTAAAACTGAAGACATTTTGAACATTTGGATATTTTGAACCTATGTCTATAAGAGGTACTGGTCTGTAATGTGTGTGTGTGTATGTGTGTGTATAAGTGTGTGTGATATGTTTTTGTCTGATGAGGATGGCCTCAGAATGAGTTGGGAAGTATTTACTGATTCTCAATTTCCTGGCAAACTCCTACAGCTGCGTAGGTTCTCGTAGGTTCTATTTTCCTTTTTCCCTGTGTTTCTTTCTGGATTTTTCTGTTGAGCCTAAAGTTTTAGGTTTGTTTATTTAACTACTACTTACTTTTATATGTGGCGAATTCTTCCCATACAAGATGTATTTTGTAATCACTTGGTATTGAGAAGGAGCCAGGATACTACCTTGGCTAGCAAAGAGTGTCTCACAAACAAATGTCTATTTGAATGGGGGATTTCAGTGTGTCTAATAGATAATTACATTGTTTTAGTTGACAAAGATTAGTAACTATAAGTAGCTTGCCAAGTTTAGCCAAAACAAAAACAAAAACAAAAACAAAACAAAACAAAACAAAAAACCAGACTACCCAATTAAAGTTGAATTTAAGAGAAATAATAGCCTTTTTGTGTGTGGCTAAGAATGTCTCTTGCAATATTTGACCATAGTTATACTAAATAGTATCCTTTTCATAAATCTGACATTGAACTTTAGGTATTCTATATTTCTGTTTTCTGAAAACCCTACCCACAGGGTCACTTACAGTCACATGTTTTCCTATGTGATGTGACACATTTGGCCAAATGGCATGCCTAGGAGTGTCTCTCTTGGTGCCATGTCCCCTTCCACATTTTTTCCCCTGCCATACTGTGGGTTCCAAACAGGGGCAAGGAGACCCCATAGCTGGATGTGTAGTGCTGGACCTACACAAGTGTTTCTGGGCTCTCTCCTTATATGCTGCCTACTTTGGCGATACCTATGCCTTTGAAGAAGTCCCAACTCGATGTCATTTTTCACCCTGATAAATGTTTCACTAGACTGCCTGCTTTCTTCTTCTTTTCCCGTTTTTTTTTACTACATTTTACAACTAATTTAGATTTTATCTTTAAATACGATTATCACTGAAGATGAAATACCAATTTCTGTTTTTCTCTTTCTTCTTTCTTACTGCTTTCAGAACTGGGTAAAGAAATATTTACTTTGCCAATTCATACTTTGAGGTCTGTTTGTTCTGTTTAATAGTTTCTTCAATATCTATTTAGTTTAATCTTCTTTCTACTTTTTTATCTTTGTATATTCCCATTTTTTTCAAGTTACATTTGTTAAAAACATATCCACTATTTTATAATGTGCCATGTCTTATTTATTAGTTACTTATACATTTCCTTTGCCCTGTTAACCTGTGACTTCCCACTTTGTATTTTATTAATTTCTGGGATTTTTAAAAATCTTCATTATTTCTCCCCAACATTAAATTGGTTTGGGTTGGGTTTTATTTTGTTATTTCTCTTTGTTTTTTCTTCATTGAATAACTACTTTACTTTTTTATCTATTTTTTTTGAAAAATGCAAATATTTAAAACTATTAATTACATATGAGAAAAGATGGACTTTGTTCATTTAGATGTACATATTGCTATTATGATTTCTCTTTCAACATCTCATTGTGTTTTAAATTTGTATTTGACAAAATGATGATATAGCAGCATCTTCCCATTCCACTGAATTCTAGGAAGCTAAATATTTTTAACTTAAATATAATGGTGTGGTAGCTAATTTATTTATTAGTTTTTGCATTGTGACCAGAGAACATAAACTGTGGAATATATACATTTTTCAATTTACTGACTTTTCTTTTTGGTTTATAAGTAGTACAAAAGTAGCTCTAATTTAATATAATAGAAAAAAAAGGAGCCATACTTTTTGCTCTTGATTACCTACCCTTCCTTGGACTATAACCTTCCTGTGGTTTTAGAGGTAGCAATGTACTCTTCACTACCTGATCTCCTTCTCTCCGCATACCTTATAATTCAGAAGATGGATGTCTCATCTGAGATTAACTAATTCAGGGACAGTAGAAAATTGATAAGAATTTAAAATTAGGGTTGGAATTAACTATGCCCATGAGCTATGGCTTCTGAGAATGATCATAATATAATAAGGGAGAATTGGGGGATATTACTATTGGGAATTGCTGAATTCCTATCCAAAAACTTAATGTCCTCCAATAGTATATAAGTTCTAGCTCATGATTCTGTAGGGTTGGCAGATCGGGTGCTTATTGGCTTGGCTCCATCATGAGTCTTTGATCAGCTGTGAATCTAGTAGGCACTGCTCTTTCTGGGGCATGGCTGGTGTCAATTTGATCAACCTTGGTTCTCTTCCCTTTTTCTTATTTCTGTAAGTATCTCATATCCCTACAACAGTATAGGCTCCTGTGGAGAAGCGCAAACAAGCTCAAAAGCACAAGAAATCAGGCTAAACATGCAAAGCCTTCTGAGGCCTAGACACAGAACCTGCACATAGTCACTTCTGCCATGTCCCCTTAGTCCAAACAAGTTAAGAGGCCATCCCAGAGTCAGACTATGGATATAGAACACAAGATTACAGGACAAGGGGCATGGATACATGGAGGGAATTAATTTGTGCCAGAATAGCAATCAGTGGTGTCCTCTAGACCCACTGGTGTCCTCAGATGTAAAATATACTTAACTGCTTTTCTAGACCCCCAGAAGTCTCTGTTCATCTAACCATATCTGCAGTCTCAAAGCCCAGGAATTCATGGTCTTTCTTAGCTTTGTATGTGGATCTCCTTGATAAGGAGAACTATGAAGTAAAGAAACAAATCATCAACCTCTCACCCCTCCTCTTTCAACCCACACTAAAGCAGTAAAACAGGGAAAAACGAGAGACCAACAGTAAACAGCACCTTTGGGAAGAGGATATCCAGATAGGAGACACATACCAATTATGGTCTTTAGCCATTCTGAAATTTCCATGGCAACTGTTTTGAAGTCCTACCATTCTGGATATGAAAAATACTCTTGAATAGGATGTGGGTCTGCAGCTTGTCTTCTACTGTGTCTTGCAGTTACATTAACTTCGATTTTTATGCTGAGCCCATTTCTTTCCTTGTTACTTAATATTTTACTGGCTTTAAGATGCTGGATATGTCAGAAACAGAGTGGACGGAAACTGAAAAGTTATAGGGCAAAATTCATGGACATTATGTAGGGCTGTCAAATAAGTAAATCCATGACAATATTTAGGATGAGTCAACCCTGAAAAGAAGCCAGTCATCGCAGCAAAGAAATCATTAAGAAATTGGACCTCTGAGAGAATGAAGATGTGAGACAATATGACGCAATAAAGTGTAGGGTATGTGGCTAGACATTCTAGTTTCTGGGTTAAGCCCCTCATCAGTCTTCATAATACTCCTTTTCCTCGGACTCTTAAAGAAAACACTTTTCTCACTTTTTTTCTTTTCTGTAAGCTAATTTTGGGAAAATCTTAATCAAAATGACATGTGCCTAAATCCTTTGTTGAAATAGATAATGAATAGAAATGGGGTCTTTTCCTATTTTAATCCTAGATATATTGCAAGTTTTATTGATTTCCTCGGATATATAAAAGGAAATATGCTTGTATGAAACCATGTTAACTAGATATATAAAACACTATTTTCATTATTACTATCATAATATGTATCCCCATTAAAAAATGAAGTGCAAAATAAAGGATTAGCTATGTTGTTCGGGGGTGATTGTTCTAGAAAGTTCTTTATTTTCCCTTACAGCTTTTTATTTAACTGAAAATAACACACATATCATTAGAGTTCAGTTCACTTCAACAATTCTATATACCCTTGGAAATCCACAGAAAACAAGACAGATTTTTATTTTTTTAAATCACCAATGGAAATTCATTTTGCCCCTTTTCTCTCTTCCCTGCATCTTTGTGATACAACCATTTCCTATCTTTGATCATTGTAAAATAGCTTCATTTGTTCTTGGAGGTTATAGAAATGGAATGATAGAGTTGATCATGTGTGGGGGTGTGTGTGGGGGTGTGTGTGTGTGAGAGAGAGAGAGAGAGAGAGAGAGGGAGAGAGAGACATTTAACTCTAATCAATACAGTGATTTGGGGATATATCCTTGGTGTTGTTTCATTATCTCTTGAAGTATCTTGTCTTCTCCATTTTCACTTTCCTTTCCTCTGCCCATCCCATTTCACACATTAGATCATTTGATTTTTGACAGATCTGTTCTTTGTTCTGTTTTTTTTTCACACTTTTTTCTTCCTCTTTAAGTTTCTCTTTGATGCTTTCTGTTGCTCTGTATTCAAATTCTCTAATTCTTTTCTATACTGAATTCGATGTGTATTTAATGTACATAATGAATTCTCATTTCAGATGTTATAATTTCTTCATCTCTGCTAAATTTCTCTGTATACTTATGTTTCTCACATTTTCAGCTATATCCTTTAGTATTTTTATCAGGGCTTTTTTGCCCATTTTTATTTGTTATTTCTTTTAAGACTTCCACTTCTTCACAAATTCCAGAGTTCTTAAAAAAAAAAAAAAAGAAGTGATCTTGAAGTCATTGAATAATAATTTTATTTTTTTTAAGATTTTATTTATTTATTTGACAGAGATCACAAGTAGGCAGAGAGGCAGGCAAAGAGAGAGGGGGAAGCTGGCTCCCTGCTGAGCAGAGTCTGATGTGGGGCTCCATCCAGGGCCCCGAGATCATGACCTGAGCTGAAGGCAGAGGCTTAACCCACTGAGCCACCCAGGCATCCTCTGAAGGATAATTTTAATGTTGCACCATCTCTGCATCTTCTGTTACTATTAACTTTCTTGACGATGGGCCTGTCTTGCTCTCTCTGTTTCTGCTTCTTTGTGGGTTTTGTAAATTTGTTATTATCTGATTGTCTTCTGTGTAAAAGAACAGTATAGGTAAAATAAATTTTATTTACATTTAGAAAAAAAGAATATTCCTTCTCGTGATAAACTGCTATAATTGGGGCCTCGTTCAGTTTCATTTGTATTGAGCTAGGCCTGGGATTTTTGACACACTCACTCTGAATGGCTTCAGTTTATGTTGCTTTATTTCTGTTTACCCATGTTTAGAAATGGAGCACAGATCTTTTTACTTCTTTGAGGCTTGGGGTCTGAGAACTCATGAGATTCTTGAGATAACTCTGTGCTGTATAGCTGAGCTGTCAGCTTTCTAAATTGTAGAATACTTACGTGTGATCTCTACTAAACTAGGCAGATTTTTTTGGTTTCTGGGGTGTTTCCTTTGGTTTCAAAACCTGCTTCAGGCTTTGCACACTTAGAAACATTTCCGACTGATACAATACCATTGCTTTGTTTCGACCCCTTGCCAGGTAAAATCTATGTGCCTTGGATTTATTTCCTCAGGCATTTTGCTCTGTTTCCATCTTCAGAAGATGATTTCTTCATAGTTGTGGGAGACTACACAGGCCTTAGTGACAGTCTCTTTCTCATTTCTCCCGTTCTGCATCCCAGGCCTTGTCACCTCATAGCAAATAATATAGATCCATGGAATACTTGGTAAATGAATGCAGACTTGTTCTAAGTCTGGACTTCCTGGAAATTAATTTTTTTTGGTTCCTCTCTAATTTTTCATGTAAGCCAAGATGCACGTCTTAAAAAGGATATTCAGCTTAATTTTTTCCTACTTCCATTAAGGACAAGTTCCTTATTCTCTCATGTGGAGATATGTCCAGATCCTCTGTCTTATAAAATAAAAAACTCATAACCTTTAGAGCTCATATCACAGTTTCTTTGCATCCAGACCTCTCTGGTGAGTTCAGAAAAACTGTGAATTTTTGTAGTTTATTTGTCTTATTTTGATTGTTAGGGAAGAAGAGACAATCTCTTATAATTGTCAATATCCTAATTAGAAGCTAAGTATTCTATGCCTTGCATTATATTTCATTATATTTATTGTTAAATATTCTTCCAAATTAGCATGCATTGCTTTAGTTATCATAGTAATAAGATTAAATAACTAGAGTAAAATTAATCAAGTGTTCTGCCTTACCCAAAGGAAGCAATTTAAAATCTATAATATTAAATGTTAAGCTCTAAAAGAAATGACATTTCTTTTATATTATGAGGGAATTTAGTTGTTGAAGGCAAACATTTTCTATTGTCTCGCTTTTTGTTACTTTTATAAATGTTGCCTTTATAATAAAATTTTGTATTTATCCTCTATGATGCTAGAGACTGGGAAGAAACACTAGTATGTTAGGATCCCAGTAGTTGAAAGAGAATCTTATCATTACCATTTACATAATTAACATAATTGAGTATGCACTAATATTTGCCAGTATTCAGTAGTGAATTATAATTATAATTTAAATAATACAAATTTTAACATATTAAAGATTGGGAATTAATCAGGTAAAAGAATGCAAACAAACCAACTGCCAACAACAAAAAGTTACTCACTTACTTTACAACTTACAAAAACTTAAATTCACCGGCGTTACATTCATATCTATATAAGCACACGTTTCTGCTTCATCCTTATGGTTAAAATAACAGGTTCATACACTTTAGAAAAGCTGCACAAAGGGGTGCCTGGGTGGGTCAGGTCATGATCTGCGGGTGCTGGGATGGAGCCCTGCTTCAGGTTCTCTACTCAGTGGGGAGCCTGCTTCCCCCTCTCTCTCTGCCTGCCTCTCTGCCTACTTGTGATCTCTGTCAAATAAATAAATAAAATCTTAAAAAGAAAAGAAAAGAAAAGAAAAGTTGCACAGGGAATTGAGTGATTAATGCAGAATCAATACTCCTACCAAAGAGTTTACCTGATTTATCTTACAATCAACATGGGAAGACCATTTTGATGTTATGACTCAGCAGATGTCAAGATGTAAACCTTTCACAAAATGATTTCAGGGCAGGAATTAACTTGCTTACTCTGCAGAAGTAGGCAAGAGAGAAAATGCCAGGAAGAGTACAACCAAGGCTGTGCCTCAAATGTACCCAGAGATCTTTCTTATTTTCTCTCCCTTTGTTTCTGTCTACCCTCTCGCCCCCTACAACTACTGTAAGAAAGAACACAAATGATGCAGTCAGCAATAAATTGGGCAGAATATTAGTGCCCTAGAGAAATTATGTTAGTGTGAAATGGCTAAGTAAGATCCTTTTACGAAAACTTGCCTGCAATGCCTCTGAATGCCCGGTGAGACACATGGAGAATTATAGCCATTTGACATTTACAACTACATAGTTCTGTTTTAGAGTCTTTTGGCTCTTTGAATATTGAAGATCCACCCCCACCCCCCAGAAACAGCCCCGATCCATCACAAAATTGTCATCTCGTAAACAACAGGACTTATTGAAGTATGTTAATAGCTCGGTTTATTATGAATAATAATTATATATAAAAGCCAAGAAAATTCTAATGTAGTGACTCTAAAAATCACCTGGATGAGATGAATTGCCCAAGGTTTTGGAAAAGTATATAAAGCCTCCATTCAAAAAATTTTCAGAAGCCTGGACCCATAGAAGTTGACCTTATTGTAATAAACATCCTTTGTAGGGGCGCCTGGCTGGCTCAGTGGGTTAAAGCCTCTGCCTACGGCTCAGGTCATGGTCTCAGGATCCTGGGATCGAGCCCCACATCAGGCTCTCTGCTCAGCAGGGAGCCTGCTTCCCTCTCTCTCTCTCTCTGCCTGCCTCTCTAACTACTTGTGATCTCTGTCTGTAAATAAATAAATAAAATCTTTAAAAAAATAAATATCCCTTGAATTTTGTTTGATATAATTATTTGCACACCATCCCCATTTCTGAACACTTTCATCCTCTTCTCCATCATCTCTGCATGGAGACAGTCCCTACTCATTCTTCAGATCCAGTGTAAATGTCACCTCCTCCTCTGAGAAGCCTTTCTTGACTACCTAATCTCAATCTAGGCATCTTGTTTATTTCCCTTAGGGTCCTTGTCAGATTGTGCAACTTAAAAAAAAAAAGGAAAGAAAGAAAGAAAAGAAAAGGAAAAAGAAAGTCTTCTGTATTACTTTTGCTGCCACAACCATCAGTTGATGAAGGCAGGACCATGTCTGATATTCTGGGATGTTAGATATTTAGCATCTGGCACACTGCAAGGCACAGAGGAGGATCTCACTTAATATTACTAAATAAATAAATACATTAAATACTATACCCCTCATGGAGTATCCTGTGACCCTTTCTAAAAGGAGTACTTTTCTCTAAGTAGTAGTGAAATTATTGGGCTCTGGTTGCAAGTAAAAGGAACCCAACATTAATTAACTTATGTCCAGAAGGGATATTATTAACACATTAAAAAAAAAAAAACCCACAGAGATTGATCTTTACAGAAATGGCAGGATCCAGGCTTTAGAAATGGTACCAGCCTCTCGAATTACTGTTTCTCTCTTCGTCTTTCACCTCTGCTTCGCTATGAGGCGGCTTTATTTTCAAGCAAATTCTCTATATGTAGGAAGTGTGGTCTCCCACAGATGCAGGCCTGTTTTCAGTCAGGTTAGCAACAACTGAAAGAAAGCATCTTTCTTCCTACCACAGTGAATGACCCTGGGAGAACTCTAATTAATTTGGCTGGATTAATCTGTGAGGCCAAGGGAATGAGGACATTGACTGATCAAACTTGATTCATTGTCCAAACCTGTCATCCAAAACACACCTCCCAAGAAACCTCCTGGAGTGAAATTTTTTGCACCAGACTAAGAAAGCCAGAATGGCATGTACTGAGAAGACCAAAAGCATATTATTCTGATCTACCACATACTTCACGTATAACTCTTCTAGAGTAGTTGCTACTTGATACCCGTTTTGAATGTGCGGAATATTCAAACATCATAATACTCTGGTTTATTTTCAGATCCTATAAATCTTTCGCCTTTTACAAACCATCACAGCTCGTGGTATATTAGCTTCTTGCTTAGCATGTCTGAGTTTCCATTGTATTAAACACAGTTCCTAGTTTAATACTCTCTCCTAATACATGTCTTGTGAATGAATGCATGAAGGAATGAATACTTTTCTGAACTTTTCAGCAGAACTTGAGTTGATTTTTCTAATGAGACTTACAGTATAACTCTATCTCATGAACCTAACTTTTTCTAGGTGGAAGGGAGGGGTGCATGATAGCGTGAGGGGACATTTCTATGGCCAGTGACTATAATTTCAGACAAGGACATTCCCAAACAGAATTCTGTCAGAGAATTACATTCACAAAGTAGGATCAACACAGGGAAAGCACAGTGAAATAGTTCTGAAAGTATAAAAATAAGCCATTTCCATCTGGAATATTAGTTACAAGTTTTTAATCCCTCTTTTCCTCTCCTTATGGATGAAAACTAAAACAAAACAAAAGACAAAGCTGTGTTCTGAGCTCAAAGGAGTTTCAGATCAGCTTCACTGTGTGAGGCAAATGGAAGTCATCACTAATGTCTAAAGATTCCTTTGGTCCTCTATGGTACCTCTATGGTACGTAGTAAAGCAATAAATAATCTATTTGTGACATATATAAGATTGAAAGGCCAAAAAAATCACAGACAGTTTTGACTGTATCTGAAATTATAATAATTCTTACTTACTGTAGTTTTCATAATTTCATAAGACCTTAGCATGAAACAATCATGAAAGTTTTCATACACTGTTAACAAAAATCAATCGAATCAGCAATTCTCAATTACTTTATTTTTTGCTTTTTCCATTAAATGCTGCAAAGGGAGAAATATTAATAATCTATTAAGTTTTATATTTCATAATTGCCTGAAAACTTTTTCACTCCCCAAATGATTCTTGTAAGAGATGGTTAATTGTAGGAATCTAGAATTATGAGAAATTTCTGCTACGAGCTATAATTCTAGGATCTAGCTCTGTTAATTATTACTACTATTATCTCAGTTTAACTAAGATTTTGTTTTAAAGATTTTATTTATTTATTTGACAGACAGAGATGACAAGTAGGCAGAGAGTCAGGCAGAGAGAGAGAGGGGGAAGCAGGCTCCCTGCTGAGCAGAGAACCCATGCCGATGCTGGGATTGATCCCAGGACCCTGGGATCATGACCTGAGCTGAAGGCAGAGGCTTTAACCTACTAAGCCACCCAGATGCCCCTCAGTTTAGCCAAGATTTTAAGAAGGGTTTTTTTTTTTTTTTAATAGCAAGTTGATTTTTAAATTTCAATGAAAAGTATATTCAAATGGGTATAGACAAAGCATTTAAAGTCAAATTATTAAAAAAAAATAAAGTCAAATTATTTAAAGAAAATAATAATAAAAAAAAGTACTCTTGCCCTAACTGCCATCAAAATATAGTTTAAGGAAATACTCTTTTAAAATAAAAAAAAAAAAAAGATTTTGTTTATTTTGTTTTTGACAGACAGAGATCATAAGTAGACAGGGAGGCAGGCAGAGAGAGAGAGGGAAGCAGGCTCCCTGCTGAGCAGAGAGCTTGATATGAGGCTAGAAGGCTGTAAGCAGAGGCTTAACCCATGAGCCACCCAGGTGCCCCCCAAAATACTTATATAAATGTTTTGGTCACCTTTTCAGGTCATTTTTAAAATTTACTATTTTGTCATTTTATCACCTCCCCCACTCCAGAGGGAAGCATCCACATGGTTTGCCTATATTGAATTGGCCCAGGCCTGTCAGTACTGTGTTGTGATTGGTGTGTCGTGGTGTTTGGCTTTGTGACAGGAAGTCTAGAAATATACAGCTATTCGGCTACTGGAAAGAAAGTTAATCTGTAGTAATGTCAACACAGGGGCAGGCAGAGTTAAATAATGGCTGGGAGCAATCCAATCAAACCATCTTCACGCAATGTGCGTGTTATTGTTTAATATATTTAGTGTGGGAGGCCACGGTAAGGCTTGAGACGAAGACCAAACCAGGCCCTGACTTGTGCCTCCTTCAAAGGCTGAATAGCCGAACAAAAGGCTTGGGTCGATCAAGTCCTGTAGCACTGAGAAAGGGTCTGCGCTCTGTGTTGGGCGCTCGCCTACGTGACTTCCCACACGTTCACTAGTCCGATAGAGACGGTTTGGCCGGGGTCAGAAATTCTTGGCTGGTCCTTGCTGTCCTTGCACGGGCTATAGACTACACCACTGTAAGACCGTGCTGTGCTTACGCAAACTATGTCTTGAGTGGCCTTGAAGACAGTACATCTGGCGCTAGAAGGTCTGCAATTGGTGTTTGGGAAATAGATAATGGGAAAGCTTGAAGGATTTTCTGTGCATGTTGCAAGCTCTTTAGTAATCAGCTAAAAATAGATACTTTCTTATGATTGTTTCTGTTAGCTATATAATGCCTCACAGCCTTGAATAAAATTGGCACTATTGGACATCCTCCTTGGTGCTCCTCCTGCCCTCATCTCTTTGTCTCTTAATTTCTTTTCACCATCCTCTTACCCTCTCGACCCTGGTCGGTTTGTCGCGCCGGCCACGACAATGTAGAACAGGATTTTCTCTACCTCAAAACAAAATACATTGCTACGTCTTATCAATGAAGTTGACACATGAAAACTGAAGCAAGACTCATGTGGTTTTGAAGTGGGGAGTTCAGAGCTGACAGCCAACAAAGACTTGAGCAAAGACTTCCTTTGCTTCGGTGCAAAAAGGTGGTTTTATGAAAGCAAGAGGACAGGATTCATGGCAGAATGAACTGTGCTGGAGTCATGAGGAGTGGCCCATTATAGATTTCCAAGTTGGGAGGGGGATGGGGATAGTGTAAGTCTCTAAGGAATTTCATAAGCAAGGTTTTCAGGACCTTGAGGGGGCTAACTATTGTTGGGAAAAGGTCATTTATGAACTGTCTGGTAAAACCTTAATCATGAAACCCTTCAGATGTATATGGGTGAGTCACATGCTTGGGGGATGACTGCCAACCTATATCTTGGGGGGGTAGAGAAAAAGGAAGTTTCCAAAGGAATTTTTATATGTTAAAGTAGACTGACAGGGTCTTGGGGAGGTTGGGCTAAGATTACCCTTTGCCCTTAGCAAAGTCTGTTATGAAGGTAGTTGAGTTCCTAGAGGAATGTCACTCTGCCTTTTTCAGGGACTTGTGAATGGGCTATAAGTAGTGAGGAAATTTAATTTTTCATTTGCCTTTGCTTCCCACATCAATATGACCTCAGTGGAAGAATTGAAAGAAAGAAAAAAAAAAGATGAATAGAATAGGGGAGACTCCAGAAACCAGCTGAGGGAGACATACAAGAAAGAAAGTACTTAAGAAGTTTGGGGAAATAATTTCCAGGACTGATGTGTTGTGTTGTACTAAAATATTTCGTAGTATCGTAAAGGTAGAATATTTCCAAATTTATTCTATGATGTCAGGATAGTGCTGATTTTATGAGAAGAAAATTATGATGCAGAAAAATTAATTATGGGCATAGCACAGTTGGATTGTATGCTAAAATATTTAAAATAAAACAAAGCAAGAAAAATACAGAAACATGTAAAGGAAAATATGTCATAATGGACTAGTGTTTATTTTAGGAAATTAAAGATGGTTTAAAACTTAATCTATGCATTAATAAATTTGAAATTAAAAAATAAGATCTTAATTGATAAATTGCTATTGATAGAATTCTCTTGGAATTTGAAAAAAAACTCATCAGACAAGAAACAGAAAAAATGTTCTTCAGTTAATAAACATAATCACGTTCACATTATTTTATATATATATATATAAAATATATAAATGTAAACATTTATCACCAAAGAGTCTCTCCAGCACAATAAAAATAAAACAAACAAAAAACAGTCACTATTTTCCCTAATTCACTTATAAATTAAATTATTTCCCAGTTAAAAAAAAATCACAATGTTTTTATGTTTGGTAAGCTGATGCCATAATTTATTTAGAAAAGCTATGGTCAAGTTTATGAAGACTGTTTTGGGAAAAGAAAAGAGAATGGTGTATTGTAGTGGTGATCTTACCAGATACAGAGATATAAAGCATGGGAGCACCTGACTGGCTTAGTCAGTAGAGCACGTGACCCTTCGTCTCAGGGTTGTGAGTTCAACCCTCATGCTGGGTGTAGTGATTACTTAAAACTAAAATCTGTAGGGGCACCTGGGTGGCTCAATGGGTTAAGTGTCTACCTTCAGCTTAGGTCATGATCTGAGGGTCCTGAGATCAAGTGCCCACATCCAGCTCCTTGCTCAGTGGGGAGCCTGCTTCTCCCTGTCCCCCTCTACTGCTCCCCCCTGTTTGTGCTTTCTCTCTGCAAATAAATAAAATCTTTAAAAAAGAGGTATAAAGCATGAAAAAATGTACAGGAAAAGATACATATATTAGTGGAATAAGCTAATAATATGTGTGTGTTTCAATTACATTATAAAATAGTTATTTTAACATTAGGAAAAAGGTTCTTTAATAAATGAAGCAGGGTTTATGGGTCATTTAAATAAATTCAAAACACATTAAATCAAACTTATTCAACATAAAAATATAAAAAATAAATATGTAAAATTACAAAAGTACAGAAGGAAAATGGGAAAATTGATTTTTATTACCTAGAAATATGGAAGGCTTTGTTTCTTAGTATAAGGGTGGAATCCATAAAGACAAATACAAATCCATAAAGACAAATGACTGGAAACAGTTATAACTCCCATGACATTAAAAATCTACATACAAATAAAGGAAAATGACAAAACACAAACAAGATGGATAGTATGAAAACAAAGGTCAATTCTTCTGTATTACTAGATTCCATATAAATAAATAAGAAACATGTAAATAAAGGAAAAAGTAGATTAAAATTACAGAAAGGAAGTTCTCAAAAAAAATCCTCAAAAGATTCTAAAGAAAAGATATAGATTCACAAAGTTCCTAATGAATAGGAAAATTCAAACTAAAGCAAAGCTATAGCATTTGTAGCTTATGATATTGGCAAAATACAAAATGATTTACATTCAGTGTTAAGAATGTAGGGAATATGATATTCTCAAACAGTACTGATGGATATCGATTGGTACAGAGAATTTCAAGGTCAATTTGATGTACCTGTCAACATTTTCCTGATGAACAAATCCATTAATTTAGCAAAAGTTACAAAATGAGGTATGTTCAAGGATGTCCATTATAGCATAACAAGCTACCTAAATCTCTATCAGTACAAGGAATAATTAAATCAATTTTCATACAACTGAAGTGTTCTGACACTGTGAGCTAGAAAAAGAATAGTCTGCTCATATAAACTAAAAAAAAAAAAAGAATGCATTATTTCTCATTAAAAATCAGAAATATTTGGAATCACTTCATTCCATGATTATAAAAATAATTAAATCTATGAAATGTAAATACATAAAATGAATGTGCACATTTGAAACTTCAGAGGTATAAACATTAAATTGTTAACACCTCTCCAGAGAACCAGTTCTTTGGTTAGTGGTGGGAAGAAAAAGGAAAATTAACTTTTTATATATTACAGTGTCTATTTCAACATTTAAGCAACTGTACTATTTTTTCACTTTTAAGATTTTTTAAAAAATATTTTTATTTATTTATTTGAGAGTGCATGCCAGAGAGAGCATGAGCAGGGGGAGTGGCAGGCATAGGGAGAGGGAGAAGCAGACTCCCCACTGAGCAGGGAGCAGGACATGGGGCTCCATTCAAGGACCCCAGGATCAGGACCTGAGCAGAAGTCAGATGCTTAGCCAACTGAGTCATCCAGGTACCCCTGTACTTTTAAGATTTTTAAAAATCACACTTTTCCTGATATTCTTTTTTATCATTTGTTCCAGTTTAAATAGATGCTATAATAAATGTATCGAGGAAACCAAATGAAGTTTTTATTTCAATAGAATTATTTGGACGATGTGCTTAAACTTATAGTAATAAATTTCAAGTTTCAAATCTTTACCTTTGAGAAATATTGCCTATTAATCTCTGTATTGGTTAACTCATCAATATATGTTCATTTTTACTTTACTGCAGTATTTAACAACTGAAATTTTAATCTCATAAATATTGTATCATTTCATTTCAAAAGTGATGGTGTATGGTATACTGACTTGTTCTATTTTGCCCTGTATATCAGCACCTAGCCTAATGGTTAGTAACTTCAAAATAGCATAAAGTGAAATTCAGAGTTTTCTTCATGCTGTGTATCTCATAGCCCAATTAAATATTAAAATAAAATAGGATTATATGTATATATATCTAGATATATATAGCTGTAGTAAAATTTATGTTTTTAATAAATATGTATGTATTTTTAAAGAGTAAGATCCTATTACTAAATCCAGATTTATCAATCTATATAATATCCTAGTTTTACTCACATACTCATTTGAGGAAGGCAAAAACCAGTAAAATTTTATCAGCTTTTAATTGTGGGTAAAGAGATCTGGAATAACATCTATCGTCAATTACTCAGATTACATGAATTACCTTGTTTTTGTTCATAAATCATTTTTTAAAAATATTTTTATTTATTTATTTGACAGACAGAGAGCTCACAAGCAGGCAGAGAGGCAGGCAGAGAGAGAGAGGAAGGGAAGCAGGCTCCCTGCTGAGCAGAGAGCCCGATGCAGGACTCGATCCCAGGACCCTGGGATCATGACCTGAGCCGAAGGCAGTGGCTTAACCCACTGAGCCACCCAGGCGCCCCTCATAGATCATTTGTAAAGTAGATCAGGGACAGGAGGTAGTTAAAACACAGCAATAATACATGAGTTCACCATTCTCTAGGCAGTATTGCATATACATGTATATATTTTTTAAATATGCGACTGTCCTGTAGCTAGCTTGTAACTTGCTTAAATCAGTCATCAGGTACACATCACGGTCAACAAGTCAATGCTTTGTGGCTGCCATGAACAGGATCATGAATGTGCACACACTACAATGATCAAACACCTTGTTTCTGGAATCACATATACTCAGATTTGGTTCATGCATCAACCATACGTCAACTGTGTAACTTTGAGTGAACTAAATAACCTCTTTAAGCTTCAGCTTGTTCATCAGGAAAATTGAACTGATAATACTCGTATCTAGTACATGGGTCGCTTTGAAAAATTAAATGAGATTATGGGGCACCTGGGTGACTCAGTCAGTTGAACATCTGACTCTTGGTTTGGCTCAGGTCATGTTCTCAGGGTCATGAGATCCAGTCCTGTGGGCAGTGGGGAGTCTGCTGTTACCTCTTTCTCTCTGTCCCTCTCTCTGTTCATACTGTTTCTCTTTCAAATAAATTAATAAAATCTAAAAAAAAAAAGGTTATTTTTCCTTCTCTGTCTGCCCTTCCCTTCTCCCTCAAATAAAATAAATCAATAAGATCTTTTATAAAAATTTAAGTGAGATTATGTATGTGATTACCTGACTTATGTCCTAGCATGTTATAAACGGTTAAAACTCAAACCTCTTCACTCTGTTCTATTCTCACTTTCCCCCGAATCTGATGAATCAAGACCCTAGCAAAATGATCTTCCAAACAAAGAGAAACAAGAGAGAGGAAGGAGCAAAGGTGGGGAGAAAGAGGGAGAGGGAGAGAACTCAGAGAGCAATCATCAGATTTTTCGGAGATTAACATTCACCAGAACCATTATAATTTCACTATTTCAATTAGTGGTAATTTTTTTTTTCATCCCACAGAATTTGTGAAGGTATTTTATCCTGACCTGTAATTGTAACAAGGTAGTCTTTGAAGTCCAGCAATAATAAATCCATTTTAAAACATCTTTTTATTAATACTCTCCACAAACCTGAGATGAACTGAACAGCCATTGCAGCTCATTTTTACAGACGGGAAATAAAATGAGGTTCTTAGTTATCATAATTTACCTGACATGCTTTACACATTAAGTCCCTAATGGTGGTGACTTAAACTTAATTCTCTTGACTACATGCCTGATCCGTTAATGGTGCTTCCTTCTATTTTCTGTCATTCACTGTCAGTGTATTCAGTGACTTTTCCTTTTTTCAGTTTGGCAGCACAAAATTTAGCTCTTGGTACAAACCCAAAACGGCTTCTTCCCAGTACTGTTGTATTTTGTTTTTGTTTTTGTTTTTCCCTTAGGCTATTCCAACATGGATTCAAACAAGTCTCATTTTCCCGGCTCACACTGAGGAAGAATCAAAGTGACATCTTCTCATAAAAACGTTTTCCTCTCTTCAGGTGCCATGAAATCCGTTCTAACCATGGAACCTGAATTTGTCCCGGCAATAAAAAAAAAAAAAAAAAAAAAAAAAAAAGGGTGAAGAGTGAAATAAGATGAAGATTTAAAGAGTAGGCATCCTGGAACCGGAAAGTCCTTATTCTCTTAAATCTGTGACCCGCTGGCATGATGGACATCTCAGGGTCAAAACAGCTGAGAAAGCACACTTGTAGAAATGAAATTTACACCCAATCCTGCCTCTTGTTTTGTAGTAGTTTAAGTAAACGTGGTTTGCAGAGCTCAGAGATTGGTAACACAGGAGCAAGAGCAGGCATGTTTTGTCTTCATCTAAGCCCTTCACATAGATTTGTAGACCACTATAACAATAGAAAATCCTTCGAGACGTGGTTACATTTTTATTGACATAGTGAACTACCCAGCATCCATGATGTTCTGGCAGAGAATTGATCCCCCCTTAATGCGTTTTATAGAGCCTTGTTTCTTTTCATCACTTTGACTTACTGTAGTCTATCCTGAAAGGTAAATATGTACTAAGACACATTCTTTCTCATAAAATAAGCGGCTTAACAATTTTGAAAGCTTCTTTCTTCCATATACATTTCACAAAATACATGGGTAATGGCTGAATTCAACATGCACTTTTGTGCCACTGTTTGATGGACAAAAATTTCAAGTGGCAGTATTACCTGATTAGATTTACCTAAGTTTGTAAACCATTCTCACCAGTATGTATGTAAACAGACAAAGAGATGATTGTCCTAATATTCCTCTCTACCATTAATTCTTGAATTTCCCATACACTGATGAATTGAAAAAAATCTAGCAGGCACAATTCAGCATCTCTTCCTTTACTTTCCCTTCATATATACCACTGTGTACTTAGTTCTCTTTTAATAATGAAAATATATTTTCCTTATTTTAATAGCACATCTCTGGGTGACCAACTCAATCAACTTTTTAAAAACCTAAAAATAAAAGTATGTACTCTGTATCTGAATACATTTGCATACAGACCACTTGCTAAGCTTGGTCCATCTATACATTAAAATTTGACAAATTGAAAAGAAAAAAAAAAGTTGGCAAATTGCCCACCTTTAAATGAGAATTTTTTAAAAGGTAGGATCAATTAAAAACTGTGTTCTGCTGCCTCTGAATTTGTATAAGAACAATAAGCAACCACAGCCAGCTCTTTGGAAATCTCTTCCATTTTTATCCTATTGGTTACATTTCCAAATCTGCATGCCTGACAAATGTTTTCTGGAAGGATATAACATTTCCATTTATTTTGCTTTGCCCAATTGAACACAACTTTTTAACCCCCTATTAATAAGCTTCATTCAAAAAAAATTTTTTTAAGATTTTATTTATTTATTTACAGAGAGAGAGAGAGTGAGATCACAAGTAGGCAGAGAGGCAGGCAGAGAGAGAGGGAGAAGCAGGCTCCTCACCGAGCAAAGAGCCCAATGCGGGGCTCGATTCTAGGACCCTGAGATCATGACCTGAGCTGAAGGCAGAGGCCCAACCCACTGAGCCACCCAGGTGCCCCAGAATGTTTTTAAATTCATTTATTTTTGACTAATTTTCTTCACATACGGTTACAAGTCCTTGTCCAAAGGGTCAATTTCCATACTGACATCTAAAGTACCTAATGTCTAGTCAATGAGAGAAGCAAGTTAGGACTGAGATTACCTCTTTAGATATGCTCCAGATCAAACACTACCCATCCCATCTCTCTCTCTCTCTGTAAATAAATAAATAAAATCTTCAAAAAAATTTTTTTGAATGAAGTTTATTAATAGGGGGTTAAAAAGGCTCACAAAGTAAGTAACTATTTAGCCAAAAAAAATTTTTCTGTTGAAAATTTCCAAAAAAAAAAAAAAAAAAGGAGGGGGGCTTGACTGTGATTGGAGCCTTGCATCAGGCATCTAGGGGAACAGTCAGATGTATTAAGGGTACATAGATATAAAATTAACAGAGACCCATTCTATGCCGTTCACCTTCAGAGTATCAAGTAATGTCAGCAATAGCTTCACAAACCCACTTTGAAAGGTCTCTGCCTAATCTTGATTTCTCTTCTGAATGTTGGCACTTTGCACTATAAACAGTGTATATTTGAAATTTAAATGCAGTTTTCTATGCTTCTAATTCTATTTTGAGTGTGTTTTCTGTTTCTCTCGTAGATCATGAGCCTATGAGGATGTTGATAGTGATGGAGATGACGGTGACAATAAAAGTTACTTTTTCCCTTAGCTTATAGTAGTTTATCAACTTGTTATTTATAAGGATTTTTGCTAACTACCCCCAAACCCACAAGGCAGGCATTAATCTACTCATTTCATAGATGAGTAGCCTAATTTCAGCATTAGAGAGACTTTACTCAAAATCCCAAGCTAACAAACTCCGTGTTGAAGCTTTTTGAACCATATCACAGTTCCTTTTATATCTTTGGGAAGCTTCAGATTGCAAAGCCAAGTCTCCTGAACACAGTGAGGCTCAAAATTATTGAGCGGAGATTTACCAAGTGTCCCTGTGTGTCTAGTACTGTCTAAGTAGATGGGGAGGATAGATGACCTATTGGATACAGTCATACCTTTTTGTGAATTAAGTGAAGATGGTCTTGCTTTGGGAACAAATTAGAGGACTCCTGACAATAACACGTTATGAAAGTACAGATCATATTTACAGAGTTCAGTTATTAAACCTTAAATCCTTGAGGACAGGGATGAAGCCTAAATTGTCCTCTTGTTGCACAGAATATAGCAGCTGCTCTACGAAGGTTGTTGTTGAATGAATGCATGAGTGAATGAAGGTTGAACTTCCCTGTCACTGAGTACTCCTTACTCCTTACTCCAATGGGTGCCCCAATTCTGAAAACATCGTCATCTCCATCTCTGTCAAATGTGTCCCTTTCCTATTTCTTCCATCATAGAGTAAGAAACAAACCGTCACATAAACAACAACGAACAACTCCAGTAACTCCCACTAATAAACAAAATTAACTCTGAATTATTATTCAGGAATTCACATCGACCAAAAGAGGACTCATGTCACCTCTCTTTTTCTCTGAACATTAGGCCAACCCATGTTTGTATTTTATAAGTTCCTGTAATTTTTATCCTCACACTGTTTTTGAATCTTTGAACCGGTTGCCTATATTTTTAAGTTTGTGGGATTTCACAGAATATCTGAACTTCTGGCTTGCTTTTGAAAAATTAGATGTTGCTACTCTGAATACTGCTTTTTTTAGGGTAAAATTGAGTTCCTGGAGTCTTGCTCAGATGGAATATGCACTCTCCAGTTCAGCCTTATTTCCACTACTCACTTTATCTCTGCATCACTGAAGGCCACAAGTCACATCTATGGTGAGACTAAAGTAAAAGTATTTCCTGCACTCGTCATGCTCAGTTGCGTCTGTGACTGCTGGTCCTCTTCAACTTCCCATTGGTCCTGGCGTTATTTCCTACTTCTTTGCTGGCACACATTCATCCTGGCATCTTAGATCTGTGGCTTTAGGCACATTGACCTTGTTGAGCTCCAGCCTCTGACTCTAAGACGAGCCAATAATAGCCCCGCCTGCATTTAATATTCCTGTAAACATTAAATAAGGGGTTTCTCATTGAGTGCCGAGGACTTTGTTGGACACTTAGATGCTGAATGCATACTAACTTATTTTGATGGTGATAATGATGCTGCTGCTGAAGGTCCCTACTTTTTCTACAGCTGCATGTAAAAATCAATTGACATGGGAATTTTCCACTCTCATTGTAAGTGGAGTGAAAGTAATCTGGGGTAAGAATGGAGGCATAAAGAGGGAAAGCAGGCGCCACTGAAATCACCTCTGAATTTCCAAATATAAGGTAATGGATATAGAAGACCACTTAGAGATAAGAGAGGAGAGGAAATGTTGTCTTGACTTAAATACAGACAGAGAATGAAAAGGGGTGGGTCAGAAACAGGTTCGGAGAAGGAATCCAGGCTTATACACTGGGGCAGCATGGGCTTCATGTTATAGAACTATATTGATAGATTAGACTGGGTCTAACCCAGCTTACGTCATGATCTCAGGGTTCTGGGATCGAGCCCCACATCGGGCTCTCTGCTCAGCGAGGAACCTGCTTCCCCTTCTCTCTGCCTGCCTCTCTGCCTGCTTGTGATCTCTGTCAAATAAATAAATAAAATCTTTAAAAAGTAATAATAATAGCTAAAATTTATGAAGAGCTTCAAATGGACCCATTCTAAGCCTAGTGTATGTGTGTGTGTGTGTGTGTGTGTGTGTGTGTATATATATATATGTATATATATATATACTCTTTAGTTTCCATAATCCTATGAGTCATACCAAAGAAATACAATAAATTGTGATGTGGGGAGTGAGGGAGGCTTGGGTCTTGGAGCTCGATGGCCGGGGGCTGGAATGGAGGCAGACATTGATGACTAAGGGTCAGTGATAATCAAGATATATTTTTGTTAGTTACAACGGACAGGTTCTGATATTTTATCTGATGTTAGGAGAGAGGTGGTAAGGAAGGTAAGAAAGCCAAATATGGTTCTAAGGTTCTTTTTTTTAGATTTTTTAAAATTTATTTTAGATTTTTTTTAGATTTTTTAAAATTTATTTTCAGTGTAACAGTATTCATTGTTTTTGCACCACACCCAGTGCTCCATGCAATCCGTGCCCTCTCCAATACCCACCACCCCAACCTCCCACCCCCCGCCCCTTCAAAACCCTCAGATTGTTTTTCAGAGTCCATAGTCTCTCATGGTTCACCTCCCCTTCCAATTTACCCCAACTCCCTTCTCCTCTCTAACTTCCCTTGTCCTCCATGCTATTTGTTATGCTCCACAAATAAGTGAAACCATATGATAATTGACTCTCTCTGCTTGACTTATTTCACTCAGCATAATCTCTTCCAGTCCCGTCCATGTTGCTACAAAAGTTGGATATTCATCCTTTCTGATGGAGGCATAATACTCCATAGTGTATATGGACCACATCTTCCTTATCCATTCATCCATTGAAGGGCATCTCGGTTCTTTCCACAGTTTGGCGACCGTGGCCATTGGCCCTTCTTTTTACTACATCTGTATCTTTGGGGTAAATACCCAGGAGTGCAATTTCAGGGTCATAGGGAAGCTCTATTTTTAATTTCTTGAGGAATCTCCACACTGTTCTCCAAAGTGGCTGCACCAACTTGCATTCCCACCAACAGTGTAAGAGGGTTCCTCTTTTCTCCACATGCCCTCCAACACATGTTGTTTCCTGTCTTGCTAATTTTGGCCATTCTAACTGGTGTAAGGTGGTATCTCAATGTGGTTTTAATTTGAATCTCCCTAATGGCTAGTGATGATGAACATTTTTTCATGTGTCTGATAGCCATTTGTATGTCTTCATTGGAGAAGTGTCTATTCATATCTTCTGCCCCATTTTTTTTATAGTTAGTTAAGATGTGTTGATGGGTGTGAATGTCATAATGGAATAGAGTGAATTCAGAAGGAAAAGCAGGGTTGTGGAAATAGGACATGAATTCAGACACGAGCACACAGAGTTATGGACAATGAAATGCAGATGTCCAATATTGCTTTGACTGGTTGATTTCTGATATAAGGTATAGATGGCTTCTTAGTACAAATGTTGGTTTCAAGTTGTTCCACCATGTTCTACAGACCACCAGACTTCTCATGGTGACCTTGGGCAAGTTATATGATTACAACATGGTGATTATAATGCCTGCCAAAAGCTCTTTTAAGAACAAACTGGCACTGTGATGGCTCAGAATAAATGTGACTTCATCGGTGTGATTACTTTTAAAAAATCATGAAATAAATATATTATAAAATAAATCAGCTCCTAATAGGTACTAGAAAATACTACTGAATGTATACTAGACACACCACAGATCTTTTACAGTATGGGTTCAAGGCACAAATATTCAATATTATTCTTAACATTATTATTAATGAAGCCCTACATTATTAATGAAGCCCGTACGTTCAACCTTCATTGATTATTAAAATCATCTAGAGACTTTTCTTTAAGCCCAACCCCTGCACCAGACTTTGTAAACTAAAATCTCTTGGAATGATTGAATGTGCTGTCAGTGTTATGAACCACTGGTACAGCTCATACTATTAGCCTGGTTGGGATCACTTAAAAAAAAAAAAAAAAGGTCATTAATGAAGCTACCTATACTGTTTCTCTTTGTTGGTGATAAGGCTTTGATTAATCTGTATCCCAAGATTTGTAGCAAGTGATTTTCTGTTTTTTTAGGCTTCCTTCTAGAGAACAGAATTATTCTTTAGAAGAAAGGTAATGCTTAGCCTTATGATATTTGAATCTGACTTCTATTGGCAGGACTACTTTTCCAATTTTAAAGAAACAAGCAACTTCATTTCTGTCTGATGTGGTATGCCCTTAAAATGCACTCCTTTTCCACCTTTGCCCCATCACTTTGAATAAAATGCAGATGCCAGAAAAGAACTTCTCAGAGAGACAGGGAAGGGAATGTATCCAGCATATGTTTTCTTTGACAAAGCAGATGAAGACTCTTTTTAGGCTTAGAAGACTATGGAGAAAAGAAGTGTACTGGCCTTTTATTGGTTCCCAACCACTCTTGTCACCTCGAGTCCAGATTCTCATTCCATTCTAGTTTGTAAACATACACAATATTTTAAATAATTTTTGTATGATCTTCCAGGAACATTTAATGATTTGATACTTCTATTTTTAATTTTTTGAGAAACCTCCATGCTATTTTCCATAGTGGCTTCATCAGTAAATGTTCTTTTTGATAGTACACTAGACTCTTTTCCCCACATCTTCACCAGCAGGTCTCTACCCTTTGCATAGTGTCCCAAAAGGCTGGGCTAGCTGCTTGTTCAAACCAGTGAAGGACACTCTTTCTAGCTAAGGAGTTCCCTCTTGGTGCCAAGCAGTGCCAGTGTGGAGCATGGAATAATGTAGGCAAAATGGAACTGTTCTTCCTTCCTTTTTTTTGCGGAATTATTCTCCAATTTCTTCCGTCACTGTGTTGCTGAAGCTTCTAAAACAGACTCCTGAGCTCTCCTAGAACTGTCTTCATTTGTGGATAGCTGATTATTGATCTCTATGGGGACCGACCTTGCCAGGGTCTCCTTCATCAGTCTTGGTGACATTACCCCTTGAGAATTTCAGAAATCATAATTCTAATATTTTATTATGTTACAGATTTTGCAAAGATCAGGCATTTTAATTTTTTTCCTAAGATTTTCCGTGGACCTTGAGTGATGAATATAAGGATAGGCCAGGTGAGACTGGAATCAGTAATAATAAAGATAAAATGACAAAAATACTCCAAGTATGAGAATAAGTTTCCTACAAGTGAACACATGGGCTTGTGACCTGTGAGTTTAAACCCTCTGTAGCAGAGATTACCACATCTCACACTGCATACCAATAGTGGATTTTGATGCTATACAAACCATAGCTGTTCATGACTGTGAACTTACCAAATTTTCTTTAATTTCTTCAGTTTAAGGACTTTGCTCCCCAGCCAACTATTTGACTGTTCAAAGAATAAATACATAAAACCAGACAATTTGAAAAATAGAGAAGAAAAATAAATCAAACATTAGTCTACCATCCTAAGACATTTCGGTATGTTTCTATCAAGTCTATTTTCTGTGATTTTGCACATAATTGAAACCATGCTCTACAATTTTACTTCTTACTTTTTTCCCATAATGTTACATTTTGTCCTAATGTTTTCATAATCAGCATTTTAATCACTATACACTACTTCGTTGAGTAAATTTTTCAGTTACCTATTCCTGGACATTTAAGTTCATTTTCTATTAAAGTATTAACTCCTCACATATCTTTTATATTAATCAAGAGTGTTTATAATCAAATACTATACCAATGTAAATCAACAATTTTTTAATTAATTAATTAATCTTTATTTTTTTTCTTACCATAGCACATATCCTCCTCAATGTCCATCACCAAGCTGCCCCAACCGTGCTACCCCTTTCCCCTCCAGCAAACCCAGTTTGTTCCTTAAATTAAGGGTCTTTTATGGTTTGTCTCCCTCTCTGGTTTCATCTTTTTTTCATTTTCTCCTCCCTTCCCCTATGATCCTTTGTCTTGTTTCTCAAATTCCTCATATCAGTGAGATCATAGGATAATTGTCTTTCTCTGATTGACTTATTTCGCTCAACATAAAACCCTCTAGTTGGAAATCAACAATTTTTAGAAGCTCTGTAGTGAACATCTTCATATCATCTTTAGAATACTACTCACTAAAAATGTCTTAGGAGAGGCAGAGGGAGTGTGGAGAGGAGGGGGACAGAATGCACACTACGATTTAAGAATTAAAGCTCAGTTCTCCTGAAAAATTATAGACATTTGTACAGCTCCCTCTGTTTAGTATTTCTGGGAATCCCCAAGGAATGAATAGGTGAGTCAGCAAATCAACCAGGGTGTTACATATTGTTGCAGAAGCCCACGGCCACTGAAACAGATGTGGTCACAGCCACTGTCAATCACCTTCAGTCTAGCAGGCCTAGAGCTCTGTTTTCTGGCAGACTTGACTTATACAGGAATTTACAGTCAGTAAAACATACTCTTGAAACTTACAGTGTCATGTTTGCTAGACAATATATTTTGAAATAAGAGGGATAATCTCTCTTCCTGTGTGTGAAGTTCAATTATTGAAAAGATCCCAAGGCCAGGTGGCTTGGGTTCGGGGATGCTACAGGTTCACTGAGTTCCCATTGTAGCTATCACAATGTGGAAAAATCTATCTTAATTATTGTTTAAGAGACATGGCTAAATCTGGCTGATAAAGCTAGCCTGATTAGATATATTTCCCAGAAGCCTTGTTAACTCTTCTAGACTTCTGGCTTCTAACTACTGTTCACATTTTCAATGAATGTCTATACTTGCATATGTATTTGAAGATTCACTCTACACATTATTTAGCCATTTTCTTCAAGATCCATACCCTAACTTAACCCTCATGGAGGAGAGGAGGAATAAAAATGAAGAAAATTTAGATGAAAGAAAATATATTAAGAGAATATTAGGAGAACTAGAAGGGTTTCTTCCTAAATCTTAGAATATAACTAATTTTATTCATTCAACTTAGACATTTTTAATAAAAAATGGAACATGATATTCCAAATATTCCAAAAGCCAGTATGAAAGAATTCATTGAAAAAGCACAATGTAGAAATCAGAGCTTTAATGATTTTCTCTCACTACTTTGACTTTAGTACCCTTTAATATCATGGTCCCAAAGTGCCCTTGGAGTTGATTATGACTTATAACAACACTTTCATTGCTCTTATTGGAGTGGGAGTTGAAGTCAGGAATGTCTTCAGTGATAGGAATGTTGCATTAAAGTATTTTTCCTTATTCTGCATTATTCCTATAAGGTAGATTGCCAAATGTGTATCTAGGCCATTGATCATTACCGACCAAATGCCAATGTTCTAATGTTATTTAGCTTACCTTTATCTTTTGCTCCCATATTTTGTTGTATGTATTTTTTTGCCTATGTATTTCTAAACCACCTATACGATTTTTCTATGCCCATCTTCTCTATGCATCTAGATTTTGTGCCTATTAAAAAGCGATGCTATTCATTCTCGTGTTCTAATGCAATTGAATGTCACTCATAAAATTCTAACATTAAATCTTACAGAAATTCTTTTCATCAGTATTTCTGAAATATCACTAATAAATTTCTGTTAATATCAGAATACAGTGGCAGGAGAACTAAGAGTTGTTCTCACATTCTTCTTTGTACTTTAAATTATTTTATATTATTTATCATTAAAGTTTTTTCTTTAGTTTAAAAATAATTGCTTTTCAAGATATTTGTGTGTGTGTTACTTTACTAGAAATGAGTTATATTTGATGCTCCAGTTGGATTTATCATGGTACACTATAGCTATTCTTTCCTCAGTGTTGAATTGCATTTTTACACATGTGTTTAAGTGATGTGTTGCTGGCTGCCATGTCTTTCTTACAGTCTTTTCACTCAGATAATCTAGCTTTTTTTGGGTGGTCAATAAAATTAATTTGAGGGTCGCCTGGGTGGCTGAGTGGGTTAAAGCCTCTGCCTTCCACTCAGGTCATGATCTCAGGGTCCTGGGATCGAGCCCTACATCAGGCTGTCTGCTCAGCAGGGAGCCTGCTTTCCTCTCTCTTTGCCTGCATCTCTGCCTACTTGTGATCTCTCTCTTTGTCAAATAAATAAATAAAATCTTTTTTAAAAGTAAGAAAAAATTTTAAAAAGAATTAACTTGAGAATGAGGAGAAGAAGGAGATAATAAGGAAGAAAACTGAAAGGGGAGGAAGAAAAGCAAAAGGAGAACAAAGAAACATCCCTATAATCTATGATTTTCTCCCTTCCGAGGGTAGAACACCTGTGCTGTTGGTTAGCTTATGCAAACAACTCTAGAATAACCTCTGATGATTTGCATCAAAACTGGAATACTAATAGTTTAATTTAACAAGTAAACATTCCATTTACATTTAATAAAAGTTTATATGTCAATTCAGAGAAATGGGATACCAACAATATCAAAAGCCCAATCTAACTGATTTGTGATTAACTCAAGTTTTTATCAATAAGGAATATATTGAATTAGAACTGAAGAAAACAAAGAGAAATGAAAGTTATCTTGTCTTCATGATGCCTGTTTTATTTGTCCTGGTATATACATCCTGTGGATCTCATAATATTTGGACAAAATAATTACCGAGTATCTTAATTTCTGTCTTGTTTTCTCCATGGAAGGAAGATCTTTTCCACTGCCACGCAGATGTACAGATAAGACCACTAAGATTTAGTGGTTTGGACCCCTGGCTCTCTTTGCTGTATAAAAGTGCTTTCTGATGGCTTTGAGTTTCAGGGCTGACAACAGAAGTTGTCAGGTACCCGAACACATGCTCTAGCCAGGATTTTCATGGGGATTGAGGTTCATTAGCAGCCTTAAACAGGGTCTGGAGGCTCTTCAAGAACGTAAAGACTGGAGGATCTACAAATACCCGGAGAGGGAAGAAACAGAAAACAAGATAACCTAGTAATGGAAGAGAATAGTAGCTTTTGAGTTTTTGCAACTGATGGAAAACTACAAAAGGGATTGTTTACAAGATTACAAATGCTTGAAGCACTGGCCGCAGGTTGCCTGACAAGGCTAGACACCAGAGCTGTGCCTTGAGGATATCACTAGGGATGGTTGTAACCAAACAAAAAGTCTAAAGTGGAGAGTTGCTCTTGTGAGAGCCATTTCTGGATCCACTTGGAAATGTAGCTTATTACAAAGGGAAAACCACCTCTTGTTATTAGCAATGGTAGAAGCATTACGACCCATGCAAAAGGAAGAGATTTTTTTCCCCCCTAGGTTTCTGGAACCAGATAATTGGAGATTTTTTTGTGTGTATTTGGGGAGACAAAAGGTTTCCACAGAGATATTGGCACTCTTATTTACACTGATGAGTGGGGGCTCTGAGGAAGTTTGATTTATTCTATAAAAGTAAAAACAGGAGACATTTTCTTTTCCTGGAATATTTGGAGAGGATTCATAATCACTACAGTTGTCTTAACTCTTACATGGCACATGAAATCTAGAAGAAGATTGAAAGATTTAAAAAAATCATTTCTCAAAGAAATTATGAGAAACATTGGCAGTTCCTTCTATATCAATCTGGGAATCCAAACATCACAGTAGATTCCCAATCTCTCCACAGTGAAAATAGAGATCAATCACTAAGGTAACCATCTAGAACTGCAACAAGCACACGCAGATTGCTTCTTTTTCAATTCACTTAAAAGTGATTCATCTATGAAACGTGTACACTAACATCTTGGAATCTTTTTGCAATATTGAAGTTGTCAGTCTTGTTATTGTATTGATTTCCAAATCATCATTATTTCTTCTCTCCTATGTTTTTGTCTATTTTATTTCTTTTTTTTTAAGATTTTATGTATTTATTTGACAGAGAGAGATCACAAGTAGGCAGAGAGGCAGGCAGAGAGAGAGGGGAAGCAGGCTCCCTGCTGAGCAGAGAGCCTGATGCGGGGCTCGATCCCAGGACCCTGAGATCATGACCTGAGCCGAAGGCAGCGGCTTAACCCACTGAGCCACCCAGGCGCCCGTCTATTTTATTTCTGTACTCCAAAGAGTACCTGAAAATACGTAGAAAAATATTTTATTTACAAATTGTTCTTCTCACATTAGCCAGCGCTATTATACTCGCATACTTTAGACGTCCCACCCCGGCTTCACGGAGGTGTTCTGGTGGCCTATGGTCAGCCCACGCTCTGGGATGATATCTTCACTGGGAACTGATGTAGAGAGACACAAAATAATGGAGCTTTTGTTGTTATGTTTCTTATTTTCGTTTTATTTTTTTAAAAAAAGATTTGTTATGGTAGGCAAGTAATAAAGTGCCAGATTGTCTTTTTATTTAATAAAAATAAAAATAAAATAGATGGAGGATTGGAGTTGAGGTACAGCACTATGATGTGATCTTCATGAGTTTCCATAGTACTGAAGGAAATCTTACATGCTATGGTATTTAATTAGTGAAGATGGATATTCGAGCCTATTTGATATACTGCATAAGCTTCTTATAGGAAATGTATTTGCCCAGACTATCTTACATGATTCTATCACATGCTTACAGAATTTTCTTGACATTCCTGATGTTTTAAAAGACATTACTAATCAATACCACTATCAAAAAGAAAAAAAAAATACTGGAGGGGCGGTTGGGTGGCTCAGTCATTAAGTGTCTGCCTTTAGCTCAGGTCATAATCCCAGGGTACAGGAATGGAGCCCCACCTTGCACTCCCTGCTTGGCAGGGAGCCTGCTTCTCCCTCTCCCACTCCCCCTGCTTGTGTTCCCTCTCTGGCTGTATCACTCTCTGTCAAATAAATAAATAAAATCTTTTAAAAATTAAAAAAAGGGGCGCCTGGGTGGCTCAGTGGGTTAAACTGCTGCCTTTGGCTCAGGTCATGATCTCAGGGTCTTGGGATTGAGCCCCACATCGGGCTCTCTGCTCAGCAGGGAGCCTGCTTACCCCTCTCTCTCAGTCTGCCTCTCTGCCTGCTTGTGATCTCTCTATCAAATAAATAAAATTTAAAAAAAAATTTAAAAATAAAAAAATAATAAAAATTTTAATAAAACTAGAGAAAAGAAAAAAAAATCTAGTAGTTGTGCTTATGAAAGCAAAGATGCTTAATATTCTGAACACATAGGTCTTTATATATTGACTTTTTAAAAAATATATTCTTTTGAAGTTTCAAGCTTGCATACATTTTGAAAAATAGATATATACTTTTATCCACATCTTCGGCTTTGCTTACCTATAAAATTTCTCCTGCACTAATTTGATTAAAGTTGTATGTAGCTTTTGGATTGCTGCTGCCTACTCTCTCTGGGATGTACTTAAAATGCCCCAAATAATTTTGTAATACAGGATAACAGTATTATTTGGAATAATGAAGGAAAGATAATTTTGAATTTATGAAGTTTTTTTTTCATTGTTTCATGATACCAGAAGACGAAGAATGACTGATTATGCTGACAGTGCCATCATCAGTTAGAATTTCTTGAACTGGCTTTAATAAGTGAATAAGAAAAATACTTTTTACTAGGCATTGTTAATACAGAAGTGCCTGCTTGTGGTTTTGTTTGTTTCTTAATAGGGTAAATTTCCATCTTCTCCCTAACAACCTTATTGGTCTCATTATCTTGTAATTGTTTTTTGCCCTAAAATGCAATTGTTAAAGTTAAAGTCAATATATTCTTACCTTAAAAATCACAATTTTCAAATTAATAGAGGAAAATGAATTCCATCCAATTGAAAATAAAATAATATATGTTTATTCTAGACACCCACTGGGTTAGGAAATAGAGCATTAATAAAAAGGAACTTAAAACAGTTCAAAAGCTTGCAGAGGAGGATTTATGAATTTATGATCAATATGATAAATGCTACATTATACTATGAATATTGTGCTACAGAAGTGTAAATGTGGACTCATTTTTTTTTTAATCTGGTAGCACAAAATGGAATGGTACAAGAAAAAATAATGTTGTGAGAGGCTGAAAACATGAACAGTGTTTCTGCAGGAGGAAATCTGCAATAAGGATAATTCTAGAAGGAAACAAAAACCTGAGAACATACATAATTTGCAGAATGCAGATTAGTCATACTGATGGAGTTTTAATGGGTAAGGAGGAGGTTGACTTAAATAGTAGGCAGGATTACCAAAAAAGACAAAAGTGAGGCATTTTATAGACCTTAGAAATATACTAAAAAGTTTGGACATTATTGCATCATTAAATTATTCTGTGGTGAATCACCAAATATTTTTGGAAATGGGATGTGCTTTAGAAATCCAGCTGTCATGGTGCTGTAGAAGGATTGGAGGATTTAGCCACTTACTATTTAAGAACGTTGAGGTGCTAAAGACTTGGTGTAGGTTGGGGTGAGTAATGCTATCTGCTAAAATAAACACACCCTCCAATCTCGGTGGCCTAACAAAAAGTACATTTCCTCTTCACTCAGATTCCAGTGCCCATAGGTCAAGAAGTGGCCTTCCATATCATTATGCAGGGACTTTTTTTTTTTTTTTTTTGTATCTATGTTCATCGAGAATATTGGCTTGTAATTTTCTTTCTTGTTCTTTGTTTGGCTTTGATAGCAAGATAATGCTGGTTTCATAAAATGCGTTTGGAAGTATTCCCTATTCTTTTTTTTTTTTCTTCCAATTTATTTATTTTCAGAAAAACAGTATTCATTCTTTTTTCACCACACCCAGTGCTCCATGCAAGCCATGCCCTCTATAATACCCACCACCTGGTACCCCAACCTCCCACCCCCCCACCACTTGAAACTTCCCTATTCTTTTTTAATTTTTTTTTTAAGTGTTAAAGAAGGATTTTCATTAAGTCTTCTGTAAGGGTTTGGTAAAATTCACCAGCGAAACCACCTAGTTCCTGGATTTTCTTTCTTGTGAGAGTTTGATTACTGATTAATCTCTTTAGTCATGATTGGTTGGTTAAGATTTTCTATTTCTTCATGATTCAGTCTTGGTAAATTGTATTTTTCTAGGATGTTCACCTTGACTCTTTCCCACTGGGGAAACTGTAGTCCCAGGGGTCCTCTGGGTGTGGTGCAGTACTGGTCTGGGGAAGGAGCGTTGTGTTCAAAGTGAAACTGTGCTTCTTACACTTGCAATGTGATCCTTCTCAGGCTCTGGTCCAGGAGGTCCTCTGGCCTCACCTCTGAGTTCTGGGATTTTTACAACATCGTCTTATCTCTAGATAGCTGTGGCCAGCTCACAAGTGGCTGTGCTTCTGGTGAGGTGGACACAATTTAGGAATAACCTAATTCACTCTCTTGATTATGTCACCTCCCACTCTGCTTATTTTAAAATCATCACACTACAACAAACTTGCATGAATTTTTAAAAATAATTTAAGACACTTTGATTTCAGTAATTTCTTTGAGAATCTGCTTATAAAGGCAAAATAAGTCTCCTTACAGATTGAAGAAATCAGAAAATGCTCTCCCACCAGAAGAACTTTTCCCACCTATGTTGGGAATGATAATAAAATAGGTGACTTGGGGTATGTGGGTGACTCAGTCGTTAAGCATCTGCCTTCTGCTCAGGTCATGATACCGGTCCTGGGATCAAGCCCCACATCAGACTGTCCACTTAGTGGGAACCCTGCTTCTCCTTCTCTCACTCCCCCTGCTTGTATTCCCTCTCTCGCTCGGTCTTTTCCTCTGTCAATTAAATAGATAAATAAAATCTTTAAAAAAATAGGTGACTTTAGAACCAAGATAAAGGAATGATATTTTTCAGGGAAAAAAAAGTTTGCTTGAAGAAAATCTTGGAAACTTTCTTATTTATAGAAAAGAAAGAGAAGTAAAATTGTTAAAGGGGAATAAACCAGGACTTACACACACACACACACACACACACACACACACAAGAATGATCAGTGCTGCCAAATGAAGATGGGAGGTAAAGTAGATTTAGTACTAAAGATAGGATATAGGGGTTTGGTAATTAGTAAATAATTGGTGGCCCCTGAAACAAAATATTTATTAGAATAGTGTTCTTAGAAATCAGATTATGATGGCTTGGTGAGGGAGTCAGAAATCAGAAGATAAAGATGGTGATGTCAGTTATCAATATTACTGGCTTTCTTTCTGACTGCACACAGCTTCTCTTACTGCTACTATGTACGTGAGTTCATACCCACGTCTGCAACTCTGCTCCATTACCAGATGGATCTTTAGAGCCTCCCCTTGTGTCTAATCTGTAATCTCTCTCCCACAGTGAGAAACACAGCTCGTACCACCCATCATCCATTTATTTAATCATTCATTCTCAGCAGAGATGTATAGCAATAGCAAAACTTTTTTTTTTTTTTTTTTTTTTTTTTTTTTTTTAGCAATAGCAAAACTTTTAACATGTCCTCCTTTGGGAAAGTTTCATCAAGTAGAACAGTTTAGGTCCCTTCTCTTGCCTGTAGTCTTTCAGACTCCACTCACTGTTAAAGTAACTTAACTCAGTGCCTCCCTCTACCCTTTCCGTGAGGTGGTCTCCTGCATTTGTAATACTGTCAGATGGTTTTCTCATAGTCTACGTTTCCTCCTGGAATTACCCTAAACTTGTGTGTGTGTGTGTGTGTGTGCGTGCGCGTGTGCGTGCATGCACGCATGTGTTAATTTCATATGCTAAGTTTCACTCATGCTGGAAAGTTCTTTGAGTTTCAGAAATTCCCTATCGATGACCATTATTATGTCAGTAAAATAGATTGTGTGCTAAGAGTGAGAATTAAGTAGATTGGAGATGCAAAGCTAATTTTCACAGTTTGGAATAGCTCTTCTGTGAATAATGAAGGCGATTAACAAAGGAGGTTCGAAAATACAAAAATCTGCTGGGTTGCTTCAGGGCTTATACTAGAGGGGGTGTGGTTTTCCCTCCTAGCTAGTCCATGCCTAGGAAAAAGAAACACACATTGGACTGGTCAACACCAGGGTACTGCCCATGAGGGGTCAACAGCAGAAGGTAGAGGAAAGTAAGTATATGTAGAGAAATGGAGAGAAAGTTACTAAGATGATTAACCATGAGATCAGTCCAGGATGGCCTGGAAGGGAAATAAGCCAGAAAGATTTTATATTCTAATAGATTAAGATGAGTTCAAGTGGTTGGAGGTCAGAGATGAGAGTAGGAGCAGGTCTAGCTGAGTGGTAGAGTTGAAAGTGTAAGAAACTGGTTGGATAATGGATAATTTCAGGAGTCAGGAATATGATTTATTAAGATGTATATTCAACCTACTAAATTTATCAAGAAGGAAAAAGCATATGCTTACATAATAATGAGAAAAATAGAACATCCTAGCCTTTATAGCAATTGCATTTTGGGAACACAAACTTGATTTATCATTCATTTTATTTTCTTTGCAACTAAACTGTTAAGCTGAAAAGCTGTAAATCAGCATCGAGAAGATTTGTTAGTGGCTGTGCAATTAATTAAAGCTAACTCGAATGTACTTTATAAAAATTATCAAAGGTTAAAACTCATATTTAAACCAGGCACTTAATTGATGTGTAGCTGATGGTCATATATAAATCCTTTGGGGCTTTAGATTTAGACAGAGCCATCAGTATACCAGTCATTGCATGCTGATGTGTTTCAAATCTCAAGTCTTACAAGGTATTACCCTTTGATTCTTTGAATTCTACTGAGAGGTGTAAAGAATGTTACAAAGAAAACATAGTAAATCTGAGCAAAAGGAAATAAATTAGCTAGATATTTTCTAACCTTAAGATAATTGGATAATTACTTATTAAAGGTAAAAAATACAAGTTCTTTCTAGACTCTTAAATTGAAAAACAAAAGAAGCTACTGAAAACAAACCTCTTCCAAAACTCTAGTTGACCAAATGTCCCACTAAGCTCCTTAAAAAATGTGTAAAATCTCTGTCTGTGGCTATGGTTGTAGTTATGTCTTAGTATACATGAAATACTATATATTTATTCATGTGCTATATGTTATTAATTTAAGCACTTTGAATCTATTACTCTTCTTTTAAAAAATACCTTCTTTGGCTTAACATTGCACTTAACAGACATATATTTTTGGAGAATGATAATAAAGATGAGTTGGTAATACTTAAAAATAAAACCTTTCCAATTATTGTTATTTGTTTAGATGCAAAACTGAGACATTGTAGACACCAATACATTGCAATATGCATGATGTTCTAAACAGCATTTTTAGGAATACCTGGTGGGCACAGTTGGTTAAGGGTCTGATTCTTGACACTTGATCTCAGCTCAGGATCCCAGGGTCCTGAGTTCAGGCCCCACACTGGGCTCTACACTGTACATGGAGTCTACTTAAGAAAAAGGAAAACAAATCCAAATTTTTTAAAAAACTGCCTTTTTATGGGTTTTACTTGCCTTTTAGAGGTTTTTGTTCACTGTAATTCTTATCTTTGAAATCATCAAGGAGATCTGAAATCTTGACAATGCTATCTTGGTGCAAAATGAAGCTTTTGGCAGCTTTTTCTTCATGTATAGTTCTGTAAAGTCAAAGCTTTTCCACACTGATGACAGTTTCATAAACCATCTCCAGTCTAAATATGGACTTTACTTAATTGTCTTGTATTTTTAGATTCTAGATTAATTTGCAAATATCGTGATCATGCTGACTGACAGGATTACAACTTATCTTGAAGTGTTTACCAACTGAAACCCATTAGTTCTTTTTTATGCAAGCATGTTGCAATGTTAATGATATTAGAGCTTAAATAATTAATTGATCTTGCTGGCTTTAAAAGGGGAAGTTTCTCTTTATAGTGTTCTCACAGTTTAAACAAGAATGGTTGCTTCTCTGTTATAGTGTATGTCACTGAACTCAAGACATTTGATTCTAGACTAATATTTTCACAGAAGGGAAAAATTGTTGAAATCGAACAGAAAAGAGCTATAATGAGTCACACTAAGAAACAATCAAGGATTGTGCAGGAATGTCACCCGTCAAGGGAGGCTATTTCCTCGTATCTTATTTAAACTCTTTAAGCTGTATAATTAGTTAAGAATTCCACAGAACTTCTCCCTTATTTTAAAATGAAGGATTGCTTTGTAAGAAACACTTGGTTTAAAAGACTTGTAATTTAAGCAAAGATGAACAGCAAGTTCCAGGAAACATCTGTGAGAGCTCTTAGAGAATAAGATTCAAGGTCGCAGACAACAACAAAACATGTGTTTAGGTGAATAGCAGTTGTTTACAGATCTGTTGTTAGACTTGGAGACTTAGAAAGTCTTTTGAATGACTGAAGAAAGCTGTAAACAGATTATTTATACCTTGAAAACTATAAATGTGGATGTAGGAGAAACCAGTACACTCAGACCATGACTTTGGGGGGACCACTGATGTTTTTTGTTTGTGTATTCAGTCTGGTGGCTTAAGGCTAAGAAACATTGGTCTAGAAGATCATATCAATATTAAAGTGATAGGTCACTTAATGATTGCCATTTAATACGTATACAGAAAACTCTAGAATATAGATCCTTTACCTCTTTAGTTAGGTTTATTCCTAGGTACCTTACAGTTTTTGTCGCTATTGTGAATGGAATTGATTCTTTAATTTCTCTTTCTACAATTATATTGTTAGTGTATAGAAAAGCAACTGATTTTTGTGCATTGATTTTGTATCCTGCCACCTTGTTGAATTGCTGTTTGTGTTCTAGTAATTTGGGCGTGGAGTCTTTTCGGTTTTCCACATAAAGTATCATGTCATCTGTGAAGAGAGAGTTTGACTTCTTTCCCAATTTGGATGCCTTTTGTTTCTTTTTTGTTGTCTAATTGCTGAGGCTAGGAATTCTAGTACTATGTTGAACAATAGTGGTGAGAGTGGGCATCCCTGCCGTGTTCCTGATCTTAAGGGAAAAGCTCTCAGCTTTCCCTCATTGATAATGATATTCGCTGTGGGCTTTTCATAGATGGTTTTTATGATACCTAGGAATAAATCTAACTAAACAAGTAAAGGATCCATACCCTAGAAACTACAGAACACTTAGGAAAGAAATTGAGGAAGACACAAAAAGATGGAAAAATATGCCATGCTCATGGATTAGAAGAATAAATATTATTAAAATGTCTATGCTGCCCAGAACAATTTACAGTTTCAATGCCTTCCCTATTAAAATGTCATTGGCATTTTTCAAAGAGCTGGAACAAAAACCTAAAATTTGTATGGAACCAGAAAAGACCCTGAATTCCCAAGGGAAGGATAAAAAAGAAAAATAAAGCTGGGGGCATCATGTTGCCTGACTTCAAGCTCTATTCCAAAGCTGTGATCACCAAGACAGCATAATATTGGCACAAAAACAGAAATATAGACCAATGGAACAGAATAGAGACTCCAGAAATGGACCCCTCAAATCAATGGTCAACTAATCTTAGACAAATCAGGAAAAAATGTCCAATGGGGGGGGGACAGTCTTTTCAATAAGTTGTACTAGGAAAATTGGACAGCTACATATAGAAGAATGAAAATGGACCATTCCCTTACAACACACACAAAGATAAACTCAAAATGGATGAATGACTTCAATGTGAGACAGGAATCCATCAAAATCCTAGAGGAGATAGGAAGTTACCTCTTTGACATTGGCCACAGTAACTTTTTTCAAGACATATCTCCAAAGGCAAGGGAAACAAAAGCAAAAGTGAACTTTTGGGACTTCATCACTTCATCAAAATAAAAAGCTTTTTCACAGCAAAGGAAACAGTCAGCAAAACTAAGAAGTAGCTCATAGAACTGGAAGAAGATATTTGCAAATGACGTTACAGATAAAGGACTGATACCCAAGATCTATAAAGAACTTCTCAAACTCAACACTCAAAAAATTAATAACCCAGTTAAAAAATGGGCAGAAGACATGAACAGAAACTTCTCCAAAAAAGACATACAAACAAATGGCTAACAGACACATGAAAAAATGATCCCAGGACCCTGGGACCATGACCTAAGTGGAAGGGAGATGCTAAAGCGACTGAGCCACCCAGGCACCCAGTATCACATTTCTCATATAAAAAAATTATCCTCTTTATAGAGTGTGAATGGAGTTTTCATATGCCAGGTTTTTGTATGCCAAGTTTACCATGACCTTCAAATAACCATTATCTGGATGCAAGGTGATCTAGAAGAAAATATACTGGAGAGAGTGAATAATGAGAGTAAAGACATTAATATTAATAATAATAATAATAGTTAAAAAGAAGTGGAGCACTCTATGGGCAATACATTTCAAATGGTTAAATGAATGCCTGGTTGAACTGGATGGATCAGGACTCAAGTATCCCTGCTCATATTTACTATGCAAAATTCCATCGGTTATTTACCCTTCTCACTTGTAAAATGGAATAATCATTGCATTTTTATTAACATTTCCCTTAAAGTTCCTGTTACTTAATATTATTATTTTCATTTTCATTTGTTTTAGTTATGAGGTTTGGAAAAAGTTACAGTTTCATCAGTGTTTAAATACCTACCTTGATGAGATAGGGAATAACTAGTGTTGTTTTTCCTTTTATCTCAATTGTTGTACTCATATCTAATGTGGAGGTTAGAAGAAGTTTGATATTGTTGTCAAAGTTGAGTATTTCAACTTCTAATTAGTATAATGCATACAGGCAGCACTGTAAATGACAATGTATTTTACATATATATACACATTTATAACAGGAATCAGGTAAGTACCAGTATATCCCCATTTTACAGATGAGGATAAGAAAGTGGGTTCATGCTTCTGAATCCACTGAGTGAATAATAATCTTAAGAACAAGGAGTATAAAATTTACCTAGTGTTATGACACAGAAGGAAATCGCAAGGAAGATACAGAACTCATAGGTGTCATGTAGCTTTATTACTCACATCATTTTAAAGAGTATTACATAAGCTAATTCATTTCATGAATTCTTCAGATATTTGCTGTTATTTCTATGCACAAAACACTGTCCTGGGCACTGCAGAGAAAGCAACATTTAAGTTTGCCTCAATCCAGGTAGGAAATCGTAATTTTTTTTAATGATAATAATTTTTTTTACTATACATAATATATAACAGAGATAGAGGTAAAGTACTAAGAGAAAATAAGGGAAATCTGAATTTTGCTCAGTGTTCAGCATGGAAAAGGGTCATATTTGAGCTGGGCCTTGGATAACTGGGACTTTGTGAAGAATATCCAAAATAGAGGGAATTGAGAAGCAAACGTATGGAATATCAATGGACTGTTAATCTAGAAGGATGTAAGGATAGAAATGGCTGTACTTGTAAACAGGGAAATTGTGGAAGCTTTTGGAGACCTTGCTAATCTCAGATTGCCCTACAGGCAATCATGATGGAAGAAAAAGGATTTTCTGCCTCTTGATGACTGTGACACCCTACTTTATGTTACATCGTAGTAACTCTGGTGGAGTTTTGAATGACAGGAGAAGATGGTGAGAAACATTTCAGACAGTACTTCACAAATGAAGATGAGACATGATGAGGAACTGGTCATGGGAAATGGCTTGGGAATGAAAAAATGGGGTGAAGTCGGCAGAATTTGCTGTAACAACTAAATTTAGGGAAGGATAGAGCATTAGAACCTATGGTGACACTGAAAAATTTAAAACCATGTAACTTGGAAGAAAATGGTGAGACAAGGAATATATGAGGTATGCATGAGATGAAGTTGGGTGAGGGCAATAATGTTTATTCTATTAAATATAAAGTATAGTTATGCATTTTATCTGTATAAATCAAGAAAGATAAATGCAAGCAATTTAAAATAAGGTAGATGCTTTTGAAAAAGATAGGAATTCTTTTTTTTAATATTTTATTTATTTATTAGAGAGGGAGAGAGAGAGAGAGCATGGGCAGGGGGAGGGGCAGAGGGAGAAGCAGACTCTGCTGAGCAGGGAGCCTGATGCATTAAGCCATTTCAGGACCATGGGATCATGACCTGAGCCGACGGCAGATACTTACCCAACTAAGCCACCCAGGCACCCAAGGAATTAGTCTAAGATCAAGGAAGACTGATCGCATTAGTGGACATATAAAAACCAGGTAAAAAGAGTGTCTGACACTATATTAATAAGCAATAAATTAGCCAGAAGGCACAACAGGTTCCTGCTTCCTGAGAAATAAAACGATTAGTTACAAGATGCTGAGGCATAGAAAAATAACTAGTCAACTGGTGTGAGACATTTAATAGCAAGGACCTATTGAAAATGGAAGCCAAAGAGGGTACTGGGCAATGAGCTATAGGCCAAAAACTTTGTTTTATCTAAATTAGGCTCCCTAGAGTATTTTTGAGTCCAGGCTAGACTGTACCTGCTGATGGACTACCTTGGAATATAAGGACTGAAGGTCAAGTTAAATAAAAGCAGCTTCTGACTCTCGTTTTCCTACTATTGCTAAGAAGATGGCTGGCTGCATATGAGGCAACTACTAGAAAATGACCAGTCCAGAATTAATTAATCATGAATAATGTTAATGATATACTCGTGGAAGATGCCTGGCACAGTTTTTGTGTGTGTTTTTGCATTAAAGTCATCATCTTAGCTATTCACTATGAAAACTTGAGGAGGTAAGTACAGAACCATGTACTAATGGAACAGCCATAGAGTTACACTCATCACATCCTCAGCCAGTACCAGAGAAACTGAAATTCAGAAAATAAAAATGTGCAAGTATGAAACTTCACCATTCTTGACACAGAGCCTATAGATGAAATCATAATGTGAACCATGGAGATAACAGTGGGAAGAAAATAGGCCTGAAGACAGAGCTTTGAGACATTTCCAGCTTTTCTGAAGCTTTTAGGGAACATTGTAAGCAACGGTTAGCTTTTTACCCTTAAATGTAAAGGGCCTGTGGGATGACAAGTTCAGAGTTGTTCATCCACTATTGAGAAAAAAACTTTAATCCTGTAAGTATGAACTTATCATTCTGAAGTTCTTGAGGAGATGTTATGACCATACCAACTTCAGCAACTCTCTTGAAGACTTTGTGTGACATCGAGTTTGGGTAGATGACGTGGTCACAGGAAGGGGAAGGAAGAGGCTAAGACACTTGCAGAAAGGTTCAAGGAGGACTGGAGGGGACCAGCATCTCAAAGCCAGCGGAAGAGTGTTTAAAGAAGCACCTAGGGATAATACGTTTTAAATGTTACAAAGCAGTCAAGAAGACTGAAGATTGAGATGAGATTTTTGGACCTTCAGGGAGAACAGCTTTGGTAGAACAGTGGAGGATGAAGACAGGTAACAACAGATTGAAAATGGAATGGCCTAGGGGATCATCAGGAATGAAAGACAACGTGTGCTTACCTGTGACTTCTTAAGAGGACTGGTTCTTATCTGTCCTAAAATAGGAAAAACAGAGATGTTGCTCACAGATCTAAAGTTTCTTAGGTCAAGACTGAAAAAATAAAATAAAGACCAGAGAACGCTAACATTCTCACCTACGTGTAACACCAAATGTATGACATCTGGCTCAGTATAAGAGTTGGTGACATTCTCTCTGACTAGGGGGAGAAATCAAAGGAATGATTACTGAGGAGTCCTCCATCCTTTTTGCATACCTCAAAATATCTTCTCTACCATCATTACTACCCTACCAGGGAAGGCCTGTCTCTATACTGCACTTTTATATAGTGTTCATGGGTGGTGCTAAGGCAGGGGGAGGTTAAAAACAACAAAAACACAACATGTTACCACTCTACAAAGTAAAAGAAGAGGTAGGAAGAATTTTCTAAGTTCAGGAAAGGTTACAACATTCTAGAGTTGTACCACAGCTAGGTAAGCATTAACATCCCCACTGTTAGCATATAATTAAATACAGGATGACTAGAGGACAATCTGAGACGAGCAGGCGTATATTCCACTTGGCTGACTTTCCAGCTGAGCAAATGTTTCTCTTGGATTGAACACAGACCTTCATTTATTTTTATTGTGAATCATTTTCCTGGAAGTCACTGTTGCATAAATGGTGCTTCCCTGACTCCTGATAAACTCAGACAACCAGAATCAGAAAGTGTGTAAAGGAGCTCAACAATCAAGTTTCTTTTCTAAGATAGATGTATCTTTACACATATATAAAAATTTTTCTCATTCTGGACTGTGAAATGGTCCCTCTGTGAAGATCCTCAGGCAGAAGTCATGGAATTAATCCCAATAATGCTTCAGTAATGTGTTCATCGCTCGCATAACTATATTCTAAACGTCACTAGAATCCAGTGGGAAGTCCTCACTCACCCTGAAACCTGACAGCTTGTGTTTTCCTTCTACTCTTCCCACCCAATGGCAGAATCTGGAAAAACGCCAAACAACTTCTAGAGATATGTAGAAAACAATTTTAAAAACCACTATAAAATCTTGGGGACCAGATGGAGATATTTGTATAACCAAAAAAAAAAATTATTCTGAAATTTTCAATTAAAATACCATTCCCCATAAAATTATGGGAGGACAACAACACCAGAAAGAAACTCAAAACAAAAAGCTAAAATACTGACTGTTCATCTCTGGAATATATCATTGGGGACAACTGCTATTTTCCCTTTTTCTAAGCATGGGGAGTATCTAAAATTTTCACAGTGACCAAAAATTTGACTAAGTTTTAAAAAACATTTTAAAAACGGACTTTACACAGGAAGTTATAAACATAAGCAGACTGGTATAAACATGGGCTCTCAGTGAGTGATCATTTGGGTCAAGGAATGTTGGGTCTGAAAGGAGCGATCTTATTATTTCACAGATGAAAATGAGTGCTGAGAGAGGGAAAATGTCTTGTCCGTTGACAAATATTCACAATACTTAGGGTAAATATATCTCTCTCACCTTAAAGATTAACGTCAAGTTTAGAAATCTGTCTATGCTGATTGAGTTCAAGCCTGAGTTACACAGTAAGAGTCCTGGAATGTCCATGGCCCGAGAAGTCACTTCAATATTTACCAGTGTCTGACACATAATTAATTGGTGGCAATACAGTTGGTGCTGGATGAATGGCTGACTGGATCATTGAATGAATGAATGGGTCCTTATCACTTGATGTTCTTGTTGAAGGCAGGCTCCTTATATTATAGTAAACTTGGGAAGAGGGATATCAGTTTGGAAACTGAGGACATGTATTTTCTTTTCTCTGCTGCCTGGGGTAAATTATGTTAGCTCAACATGGTAAAAAGTTTAAAAAAAAATTAGAAAAAGGAAAAAAAAAGTCACCAGTCATAAATAAAAGAGACTACTACCAAATTAGTAATTATGTCAAACAAATAAAGCTTCCCAGTTCGGCTTTAGCCCCATCTGACCCATTTAGAAAGAAATTAAAGAAGAAAAAGAAAGAAGCAGAATGAAGGAATATTTTACTCTAACAGAGACAGCTCTAGCTCTGAATCTACATCTAATTCTGTTTTTACAAAGTATCCAACATAAATTGTCTCTCTCAGCATTTTGGAGGGCGAAAACACATGCTAATACCAATAAATTGGATTTGTGTTTGGGAAATTTATGTGTGCATATATAAAAAGTATTTGCATACAGCCCCAGATGGAGGAGCCAACAGAGCATGAACCTTAGTTGTGAGGATAACAATGTATACATTACACTGGGAGATGCAATTTGCGTGTAAAACAATTCAGTGGCTGATTATGAGAGTGACACATTCTGGGATGATACGCCTTTAAATTAAGCAGTAAACCCGAATGTGGGACTCCTACTGTTTGCCCGCACATGGTTGCACATGTCTGCTTTATTCCCACACACAGCTTCTTACAGCATTCAAGGTATGTTTTATTTACTGATTATTCATCAACTTCAAAAGTTAAAAGTTTAAAAGTTACTCCACCAGATAGTTATAGAGTTTTAAGCACCCTGTGCTCTGTGTGGCAGGAAGGATAACCGCAGAAGCAAAATGCAAAAATTGTTAAGAACCAGCAGGCTAAGAAAAAGTTCTAGCTATGTATCCTTGGCAGTTGATTGATTAATTGATCGATTTCACAATAATTATATCAGTTTTCAGACTGTACAGTGGACTTGATAATTCTATTTATTTTATAAATATCTGTGAGGAGCTAGTCAGATATATACGCGGATTCGCTATAGCATCCAGCAAACAGCGAGCATGCAAGAATCATGATTTTCGATCCCTTTCTAAGAACTGACATTTTTAAGATCTGAGATATCTGTCTGAAACTAGGCCTGCATTTTCAAAATACGACATTAGGTATTCTCATGATAGTGAGCGCCACTAGCATTTCAGATGGAGAGATGGGGCAGATCGCCTGCAATGAAGCATACTGTCCAGAAGGCTGAATGATATTCATGCTGTAAGTCGTGACCGTGCACTGTGTCTAGGAGCAGCATGGCCAGAGGTCCGTTGGAAGAGAGTCTGGGACCTCTTCTTAAGAAAAGATCCTGGGGAGAGGATTTAGGACCAGTTTTAAAACCACAGGGTGAGAAAACACTTTTTTGTTGTTTGATCGTGTTCCCTGATTATAACTCAGGTCTTTTGGTTAATGTCCCGCCTTCAGTAGGAGGAAGGCTAGAAGTCAAAAGGGAAGGAACCACATTACATAAAACCCTGCAAGATTCTTGGGCACAAACAGCACTGGTTCTTCCCTTCCTTTATAGAGGAGTCATTATCAATGGGAGAGAGACGTAGTCTTGTCCTTTTGCCATTGATATGTGCAGCCCTGGCATCTGAAAGGCATCCCTGTATCCGTGGTCTGGCTGCTCCCCGAGGAAGTGATGGCCACGGAAGTCACATGTGGGCAGATGTAGATAGGAACAAGAGAGGCAGTGGTGATGCCAGACACGTAGCAAGCCCTCAATAAATATTTGTTTAATGACTTCACAGTCCCTATACTGGGCTGAATTGTGTCCTCCAAAAAGATATGTGTAAGTCCTAAGCCCTGGTAACAGTGAAAGTGATCTTACTTAGAAATAGGGTTTTTGCCAGTGTAATTAAGTGAAAGTGAAATCATACTGGGGTTGGATGTACCTTAATTCAATTCAATGCCTTTGTAAGAAGAAGGAGATCTGGATGCAAACCTACATAAAAGAAAAATGGCTCATGCTGGCAGAGGCAGAGACTAGTGATGTAACTAAAAGCCAGGGATGCCAGGGATTGACCGCAACCACCAAGAGCCGGGAAGACACCTGGAAGGATTCTCTCTAGGGCCTTCAGAGATAGCAGGGGCATGCCTCCACCTTCATTTCAGACTTCAAGCCTATATCCTATAAGATAATAAATTTCTGTTTATTTTATTTATTTAAGGGGCTCAGTTTGTGTTACTTTGTTTTAGCCACCCTAGGAAACTAACACAATCCCCAAAGAAAACAAAGTTTCCAAATACCTAGCAAGGTCTATGGGGCTTAGTGAGGAATTAAAAGCCACCTACCAGGTGGCTCCTTAGTGTCTGGTAAAATGGCAATAATATAGCAGAGCTTAGCAGAATCTACAAAGCCTCTTTCTTGCTGCCAGTGAGGGTTGGTCATACTTTTAAAAAATGCACTTGCAGAGATAATCTTCAAGGGGCTGCCAGCAGAACTTGAGTAAAGGGGGTAACAGCGAAGACACTGCAGGGAGCCGGTGTTTATGAGCAGATAAAGACAAAATTCTTCTCCCAATAACCTCTGTTTCAGCTCCAAAATGGGGAGGCCTGGGGAAGTGTGGGCTACAATAATACAGAATAGTTTCTACCTGATTATACGAAGAACTGCATTAGACTGTCTTCTCCTGCATTTGGATCTCTTCGAGTTGCAAATGTTTTAGGGTCACTTATTACCCAGAAATGTGCTTTTTTGCTAGAATGATTACACCAACTGTTCCACTTAAAAGGCTCTTGATCACTGAACACAGTGAAAAGTAATTCAGAAATGCTGACTCTAGAGAAACGTTTTGATAACAAAAGTTGCCGAGGCAAGCCAGAATGAAAGCATTTCTTAGCTTCAAATTGAAAATATTTAAAAGAACCATAGTGAAAAACAGTAATAACAAGCCTTCAAAAGCTGATGATAAACATACATTAGAAGAAATGATTAAATGAATTTTGACTAAACCAGATCGATGAAACACCTATTACAAGGCCTGGGTCCACTATAGGTCAAAAAAAAAAAAAAAGACTGATAGCCATAGGAGTGTGATTAATAGTGATAAAGAATTGTTTATATATATATATATATATAATTTTTTTCTTAAAATTGTCTTTCTGTGACTTAGTGATTTGTAGTAAATACTTAGTCAACTAAGACCAGAAGTATTACAAAGAAGTGGGGTGCCTGTATAGTTCAGTCAGTTGGGTGTCCAGCTTTTGATTTTGGCTCAGGTCTTGATCTCAGAGCTGTGGGATCGAGCCCTGCATTAGGCTCTGCTCTAGGCTGGGGTCATGATTTCAGGGTCCTGGGATCGAGCCCTGCATTGGGCTCTATGCTTGGCAAGGAGTCTGCTTGAGATTCTGACTCTCTTCCTCTTCCTCTGCCCCTCACTCGGCTCATGCTTTCTCCCTCTAAATAAATAAATACAGTCTATTTTTTTTTCTTAAGGTACTACACATATATCAAGGTATTCTTGGTGAATGGTTACCTAAACACCTAAACAAACACTTGCATCCACTGCATTCCAGTAATTTCTAGGGATACCCAGGTATATTGGTAGGAAGGGAGCCATCGAAAATAACAAGTTTTAGAGTATATTAAAACTCACATTATTATTTCAGTGTTTCCATGAACCAGAGCCAGATCTCTCTCTCTTTTACATATATTGATTTAACGAAATTTATGGCGTGAGAAACCCACTGGCATACAGAGGTTAGTAACATGGGGCTGTAAATTAGAGCTGTGTACTGTAGTTCTAGAGATCTGCCTTTAACTAGTACACAGGATGTGTACTAGTTTCTCAGGATGAAAAACAGGTCAGGGTTTAGAGCAAGCATTTAGTTGGTGACATGCTGTCCTTTGAAAGATGAACACCAGGATCCTCAGTGGTTTACAGACCATGTGGCCAGAAGAGTCGCTGAGTATGTAGTATGTAGAGAGACAAACAGGCATAGATTCGTTTTCCAAAAGATGTGGAAGAAGGTAAGATCTACTTACCTAAATGTCCAGAAAAATATTTCTGTCCCTAAAGAACATTGTGAGGGAGGAAGAATCCTGGCTGTTGGTATCTTACTCAGTTCAGGCTGCTGTAACAGAAGGCCATAGACTGAGGGCCCTCAACAACAGAAACTTATTTTCTTCCAGACCTGAAGGCTGGCTGTCTGAGATCAAAGAGCTAGCCAACTCGGATTCAATTCCTAGTGAGAGCACCCTTCCTGGGCTCATGTATAAATAAAAGAGGAGAGAGAAGAGAGAAACAGAGAAAGAGGAGGAGGAAGGGAGGGGAGAGAGAAAGAGAAAAGTTGATTTTAAGGAATCAGCTCATGCAATTGCAGAGGTTAGCAAGTCCAAAATCTGACCTGCAGGCAAGCTGAAGATTCAGGGAAGCGCTTCTGCTATAGCCGGGATCTTAAGGTAGTGTAGGGGCATTACTTTCTTCCTTGGGGGAACTCAGTCTGTTTTCTCTTATGGTCTTTAACTGATTAGATGAGGCCCACCCACTTAATGGAGAGTAATTTGCTTTGCTCTGAATGGACCAATTTCAATGTTAATCTCATCTAAAAATATCTTCACAGTAACATCCAGACTGGTGTTTGACCAAATATCTGGGTACCACGACTTCATCAAGTTGACCCATAAAATGACCATCACATGCACTTATCCTTGAACTCTACGAGGATAGAGATTATGACTGCATTGCTCATTGGTCTATCTCTAGCCTCTAGACACTGTACCTAGTACAGGGATATAGTATCTAATAAAAGCCCTAGTGTTTCTCAAAAGATTAGCTGCTTTTGAAGATTGAAGATAAATTATTCACAAACTAAAATATTACACAATACAAATCAGCAGTCATGGTAGACAAAAACAAAGACAGGGCCTGGTCAAGGGCAAGGGCTATTTACAGCCTTTCTGTCCAATGTTATTTGGAGGCAATGCTGTGTCTACAAATGCGTCATCGGTGAGGAAAGACCGTCAGAAGCCTCAGGGTACCTTCTATTTTTGATTAGAGCAAGGGCCAAGTTGCAGGTACCCTTAGATATTCTCAGAATTATAGTAAATAAAACTAGGTTAGCAATTCACTTATGGTACATGAAAAAAAATCAGAGGCCTCATTCCCTATAGAGTTTTTACTTTATCTCAGTGATCTGATTCATACTATGCCTCATGCTGCTGGATATACGGGTGATCTGTAGACAGTGTGTGGCAAATTTTCAAGGTCATGGATACAGGTGGATATTTGAACGAAGATTGAAACACTTCACATCTCTGCTTCCTCGTTGCTCTATCCAAAAACAAACAAAAAAATGTTTTCGTGGAAAACAAGTTAGAAATTCATGTCAGCCTTTATTTAGGTGCAATTCATATTAAGCTTTGCTAACACAGGTGCAATTTTCTCTATCTTAGACCTCATTTCTAACCTTATTTTGTCCTGGGCTCCATGACTTTTCTATAAGCCATGGTAGTGAATCACCTCTCTCTGTTTTGAGAAAATAGGGTTCTGGTGTACTCTGTATTTCGAATCATGATTTGAGGTTAAGTGGAAAGAGCTTTTGCGTCTTTAATTCTCATTCCTTCTGCTTCTGCATCATTTGGGGAGGTTTTCCACAACGTACTTCTTAACACTAAGCTTTCCCTTTGTTTGGTTTCTTTTGCTACAAAGCACTAGAGACAGCATGAGCTCCTGTGCAGTCGGGTAGGCTTAACGACGGCAAAGGAAAACCTGCTTCCAGCTTTGGATCCTGTCTCCTCTCCTCTATCTTATTTCCACCAAACTTATTTTTTTGATTTTATATAAAAATACCTGTATTGTTGTTTCGAAATGTAAAAATCATATCCATCGAATAAGAAAAAAAAAGACTCTGAAAAGTATAAAATAATATTCATTTCAAATCTTACTTCATTGCATAATACTTGGACATATAGAACAATGACAGGCAGATCTCTCTCTTTCATATATGTAAATGTGTATGCACACGTGTGTGTACACATGCTGTGTTGCATACCCTCCTTGGGTCTCCCCACATCCCAGCCCTGTCCCAAAAGCCTGTTCTTAGTAGGCTCCCTTACCCTCTGCTTCTAACTGCATTGGGCCAATCGGAAACTCCAAAAGGAAGACAGAAGGAGCAATGGGAGTGAAGACGGAGGATTTATTCCTTTAGTCTCCTCCCCGTTGTCTTGCTGGAGTAGGCTGTTTTCCTATATAGATCCTCTCTCAAGACAGACATTTCTACGGGGTGCCTGGGTGGCTGGGTGCCTGGGTGATTCAGTGGGTTAAAGCCTCTACCTTCAGCTGAGGTCATGATCCCAGGGTCCTGGGATAGAGCCCCGCATCAGGCTCTCTGCTCAGCAGGGAGCCTGCTTCCCCCTCTCTCTGCCTGCCTCTCTGCCTACTTGTGATCTCTGTCAAATAAATAAATAAAAATCTAAAAAAAAAAAAGGCATTTCTACAAGTCTCTGAGCTTCTAGATTTTGGTAACTGCTGCCTGCTGCCCATCATCAGGCCTAGAGGTTGATAAGGTCTCCACTGAAACTCAGTTCCTTAGGTCCCTATACCACGCACATTCTTAAAAACATCTTTTTAGCAAACACTCCTCAAATTATACTTATTTGAATGTACCATCTGTTTCCTGTCCTTTTGGACAACTCCCCTGTACACAGAACACACCTCCACATATTCACACGTACACCTCACTTAACTAAAATGGGATGGTCCACGCCACTCAGACATTTTGTATTATGTACCATATTTATTTTTGTAATTGCATCTTAATGGATATTTGGGTTATTCCATTTCTTTACACTGGAAGTGAAAAGGCCACGGACATCCTCATGTATACGTTTGGCCAAATTTTTTCAAGATTATTCTACGGTAAATTCCCAACAATGGAATTTCCTTGTCAAAGGTTATGTGTTATTTTAAAATTTGACAGCTATTGTTATTTTTTTCTTCTTTTAAGTTGTCGTACCAATTTGGGTCCTACCAACAGAACGAACATGCTAATCAATACTGTGTTTTATCCAATATTTTCATCTTTGCCAGTCTGAAATATGAGACATATAAGAAATGTCATTACCATTTAAATGTTTATCTCCTTAATTATGAACATAGTCAACATCTTTCTTATGTTAATTTAGTCATTTGTATTTCTTTCTCTGGGAACTCCCTATTTACCTCCTTGGCCCAAGTGATATTTGTTTTTAAGACCAAATAGTGTCTAGAGTAGAAAAAAATAAATAACCTTATAGCCTTCTTGATTTTTAAGAGATGTTTTAAAGTCATATTACCCATCCATTGTACTTTTCTTTTAGGTTTACCAACTTTTTGTTTGTTTGCTTGCTTTTTAACATAATTACAGCTTCAGGAAGGAGAGTCACAGTATATAGGGCTCTGATTAGTGAAGGCTGTCTAGCAGCTTCTCAGATTATATGATTATCCCATTTTTAAATACTAGCCCAAACTTTGTGTTTTCTTTTTCATATCAGGTTTCAGGCATTTGTCTTTCATTTCTTTTTTTTTTTTTTTTAAAGATTTTATTTATTTATTTTTCTGACAGAGAGAGAGAGAGAGATCACAGGTTGGCAGAGAGGCAGGCAGAGAGAGGGGGAAGCAGACTCCCTGCTGAGCAGAGAGCCCGATGCGGGACTCGATCCCAGGACTCAGATCATGACCTGAGCCGAAGGCAGAGGCTTTAACCCACTGAGCCACCCAGGCGCCCCAAGTCTTTCATTTCTTGATCTATTCTTTTTTTTTTTTTAATTTAATTTTACTTTTTCAGTGTTCAAGATTCATTGCTTATGCACCACACCCAGTGCTCCTTGCAATACATGTCCTCCTTAATACCCACCACCAGGCTCTCCCAACCTCCCACTTACCTCCCCTCCAAAACACTCAGTTTGTTTCACAGAGTCCACAGTCTCTCATGGTATTTCTAAAGCAAGCTTTAATGGGCATCACTGGTCACCATCTTTCTCTACCCTAGTCAATTTTTTTAGGCATGTACCCACACAGTAAAAGCAAGTAGAAGCATAGAAGACACATCTAAGTATGTGAACTATGACATCTATATTTAGAGACACTCAGACATGTGTGCAAAACGTAGGCAATCCTGTTAAGCTTGAATCAGTCTGGGTAGATTTCAATTGTACCCAGGTTTTCATATGAAGTAAGTAATGGACTAGAACAAAAGGAATCACATAATGCCTTTACCCATGTTTAGAACTTGGTTGGAAAGAAAACCTAGTTCATTGAAGAATGTCAGGGAGGATTTCAGACCTGGTTGCAATCAATTTGTTAGTCTCTGATTAAAAGATGATTTAAATGTTAAATATACACATACACATACACACACACACACACACACACACACACAGCATATTACAGTTTCTCCATTTTATGCAGAGAATTTCATCCTTGCTTTACTATCTTTACCTTTAAGAACTTTACCAGCTCTTCTACTTTACTGGTTCCATTAGAAATTGTGCTGTTCCTCCTAGAGGACTAGATCTGGTCATCCTGGGCATGGGGGTGATACCTTCTTCAATATTGGACAGAATTATGGAGCAGAAGTTAGTGGGGTGCCTGTGAGACACTGGTGAGTCACTGTTATTCACAGGCAAGTTTTCCATTTAATGTCCTCCGTGACCTCTAGGAAAAGAATTCCCATGTCTATTTTTTGAAGTTAAGTAGTGTCCTCAGAGTCACATGGAGTGAGGAATTTGGTTTTGGATTTGAACCTAGACCTTTCCGATTCCAAACTCCATGCCATTCTCACTATCCCAGTGCTTCTCAAGCTGTCCGTGTCACAGGACATTTGGTTTTTGGTTTTGTTTTTCTGTCACAGACCAACTCACGGTCCATCTATGCATCATCAGTAGGAAGCTCCTACTGTATGCAACTCATGGAAGTTCAAGGACATACAAACTACTCTAGACCCTGTTCAATGAGAGGAGTCCACGGACCACAGGCTTAGATGTTGGGATGATGTTAAAATGCTAGAAAGGTTTTTAAAACTTAGAATTTTTGTACTTACTACATTCTGGGAATGAGTAACTTGAGGAGCAGCCCGGTCTGCAGACCACACATGATGTCACGCTACACTGGCAAATATTGCTAAAGCCTAATTTATCCTCTGCTTTATAACAGACCACACATTATAATTGAATTAAAAGCATGGAAGTTAGCACTCTGCCTTTATGTGAAGGAAACCTAATACAAACGGTCATTCAAAGCTTTTGTAGGAATAAATTATTCCCTGAGGAATGTACTTGATAAGTAATAAACATGGAAGACCGTTGTTTGTTCTCTGTTAGGCAGAGGAAAACTAATTTCACAGTTTGTTCTAGCTGAATGTTTGGTATTTGTTATGTTTATTCTTATCGTGTGTTGTGGGTATTTAATCTTCCTCTTGGAAAATTACTCTTTATTTAATGAGATATTTTACCCAGTCCATTTGTAAATAAAGCAGCCATACTGAAATAATTCAGATTCCTGTGGTTCTCATTTTACATCTGATTTCCTTCTTGGATGATCTACCAGTTTACATGGCTTGATTATCTTCCCAAATTACCTTGTTAGGAATGCTTTACAAGGTCTCCCGTATGGAAGCTATACTAAGGCTTTAATAATTCAGCAATTTTGGCACTATCTCACCTTTCTCAAAGTGCACTTATCTAGAAGACATTGTCCCATGAAGAACATAAGAAATACCCCTCTAATACCAGCATCAGCAGTATAAGAATGATCCCTGGGGATTTAAAGAAATGCCTTTCACTAATTGAAAGACAGTTAATATTCATCTCCAGATTGATTCTATTCACTGTTCTGACTTAAACAACATGCGTGTATAGCAATGTGTTCCCATTTATTTTATTTTTTCCAATTTATTTATTTATTTATTTTTATTTATTTATTTATTTATTTTCAGAAAAACAGTATTCATTATTTTTTCACCACACCCTGTGCTCCATGCAAGCCGCGCCCTCTATAATGTGTTCCCATTTAAAAAGTTAATTTATTCTGTAACGAAAGCCACGTACCTGCCCCTTCTTTTCTGGGTTTTTCTGTTGGTCGTGAAGAACAATAGAAATATATGTATAACAGCATATCTTTATTAAAATAATATCTAACTTCCCATAAATAGTGTGATCATTGCTTTTTTTGGTAATCACCAGATCACCACTATTTTTAATCTGTTGTGAAAGTCCTGAATTTGGAGGGTAAGGATGCAATCAGCCATTGATTCTCGGGAGATGGTAATAAAATATTTTGGACTTGCCTCAGTCATCATTTGGACCGATGAGAGTCTTTAAAAGTAAAAAAGACAAATGTCTGAAAGCATCATCTGCTTGGTTAAATACTAGGGGGGAAAGGGTAATAAGTAGATCAATAAGCGGAAAATAAGCAAAACTAACCCAATACCAACATGCTCTGCCTAAGAGAATGCTGTGGTCTCTGACCTATGCAGGATGTAGTTCGTGTCTGTGGCTGTCATCTACAAGGGTGGCCTTCGATGGTTCAGAATCACGTCTCTCTGAGGGATCTGGCACAGCAAAGCACAGTTCCAAAAGTGACTTTCTACCGATTCCTACTATTTGTAGAAACAGTTTGTGTCTAACATTTAGCTCTGTGTATGTTTCATCATGCTGCCATGACCAAGTACCATGAACTGGGTAATTTAAAATAATAGACATTTATTTTTTTCACAGTTCCAGAGGCTAGAAGTCTGAAATCAGGGTGTTAGCCAGGCCATGCTCTCTATGAAATCTGTAGGAACGATCCCTCCTGGCTCCTTTCTCCCTTCGAGTGCATTGCCAGAAATCTTTGGGGTTCTTGGGCTTGCAACTGCCTCACTGTAATCTCTCCCTTCACTGGCATATGGTGTCCTGTGACCACCTTCTCCTAAGGTTGTCATCCACATAGGATGAGGGCCCACTCTGCTCCATGACGGTCTCAGCTTAACTAGTTACAACCACAATGAACCTTTTTTTTTTTTTTTAAGATTTTATTTATTTATTTGACAGACAGAGATCACAAGTAGGCAGAGAGGCAGGCAGAGAGAGGAGGAAGCAGGCTTCCCGCTGAGCAGAGAGTCCAATGTGGGACTCAATCCCAGGACCCTGAGATCATGACCTGAGCCGAAGGCAGAGGCTTTAACCCACTGAGCCACCCAGGAGCCCCTCAATCCTATTTTCAAATAAAGTAAAATTCTCAAGGAATGAGGGTTAAAACATCAATATATCTTTTGGGGGAGACAGTTCTATTCCTAACAAGGCCTGAATTGCTCTTTTGTAATTTCAGATGAATATTCTGTCTAAAGAAGTATTTTCTACTGTTAAGCAAATATTCGTTAAAGCCTGTAGAACATCCTGAGTGCACGTACACACACACATACACACATACACACACACACACACAAAGTCTCTTTAGAGAGACTTAAACACCAAAATCTTTAGTGCACACACACTCACTCACTACAGCTTTAGCCATCTATGCTTTCTGATGTATTCTCTTCATAAATCATAAAGGACCTTCATAAAGCTTGGGTGATTTTGCCCAAGGTGAAATTTGGAGCTGAGGATTGAGGATTTGGAGCTGAGAATTGCCCACTGTCTATGTTCTGAGTATTACACTAGTCACATTCCTTATCCTATCTCATTCTTACAAAACTACAAGAAAGTAGTACAATCCAATTCTATAGTCGAGGAAAACATGACCTATAGAGAATAAATTAACTTGTCTCAGGGAGTTACATGTAAGTCCCAGCACTTGGACTCTAGCATACAACATTCTAATTCTCTGGGACCAGAGAGGAAAGGGAAGAGAGGTTGAAGAAATTGTACCTGACATGATAAGTTTTGGGTTTTGTTGTTGTTTGTTTGTTTGTTTGTTTTCCCCCAACAAAGTTTGAAGTGCTGTAAGCTACCAAAGCCAGAGACCTCATAGGTCGCTCAGTATTGCCCATAGCACAGTAACTGCCCCTTTTTCTTTTCTTTTTTTTTTCCCAATTTATTTATTTTCAGAAAAACAGTATTCATTATTTTTTCACCACACCCAGTGCTCCATGCAAGCTGTGCCCTCTATAATACCCACCACCTGGTACCCCAACCTCCCACCCCCCCACCACTTCAAACCCCTCAGATTGTTTTTCAGAGTCCATAGTCTCTCATGGTTCACCTCCCCTTCCAATTTACCCAAAAGCACATACCCTCCCCAATGTCCATAACCCTACCCCCCTTCTCCCAACCCCCCTCTCCCCAGCAACTCACAGTTTGTTTCGTGAAATTAAGAGTCACTTATGGTTTGTCTCCCTCCCTATCCCATCTTGTTTCATGGATTCTTCTAACTGCCCCTTTTTCTTTACTTTATCATTGAAACATGTTGGTAACCTTTATTTACAGGGTAATAAATTGCCTTAATTTAACTTCTAATATCAGAATTGAATAAGGTTAATTGAGGTCCCAGAGCATGTATGAAAAGTTAGAGAGACTTAAACACCAAAACCTTTAGTGCACCCAAAGCAGTGAACATACAGCAGAACCAGGGATAGGATCATGATTGCTACATAATTACAACTGTGTACCAGTAATTATTTCAACAAGCCTTTTGACAGTCTAATCAGAAACTGTCAGTGTGTCAGAAATTGGTTGTACTGTATGGCCTTCATCGTAAGCTAGCCGATGGCATAATCTTTATAATTACCATTGTGGCTATCGTAACAGACCATCAAGGCCCTTGATCTCCAAGCACGTGTCTTGCACCTAGCCTCATTACATGCTACCACGCACCCTGGATGAGTCCCTCCCATTTCTCAGCAGCAGAAGAGGTAATCTTAAATCTATGAGCAACCTAATTTCAGAATGCCTTTTAAAGGCCCCCTCGCTGGGGCCACCTCTAGTACCAGGTACTGTATTTTGTCATTATTATAGTAGGTAACAAGTCGGTAATTTGAGAATGCTATTTGCAAAGGTGGGGCCAGACCACCAAATCACAAGGTATGGTGCAGCACACCAGGACTAGAAATAATGTTAGAGCATAGCCACCCTTAGACTTGAAAGAGCGAGGGCAAAGGCCAAATAACATAACGTGGAAAATAAGAGAGCTGTGTATAGAAGATTAACATAACGTGGAAAATAAGAGAGCTGTGTATAGAAGATCACATAACAGATTCTGGGATCTTTAGGTAAGGGGCACAATAGCTCACACAGAACCCAACCGAAGTGTAACCGAGGATGCAAAAAAACAAAAACAACAGCAAAAATAAAACAAAAAAACCATGACCCTCTCTCCTTTTCCCCTCCAATCTCCTGTTGGTCAAATCCAACCAGAAGCTGGAGGATAAGGAATGCAGTCCCAACAAGTCAGCTACCCAAGACACACAACAGGGTAGGGAAGGATGGAAAATATACCCGCAGGCCAGAGAGAAGATACACAGTACACATTTACCAACAAAGTCTAAGTCCTTGTGTCCTTCCCTTCTACTCAAAAGCTTTTCAAGAGATGACCCGATTTTCTCACATTTTTAATTTCTCAGCATCTCAGAGGATCTCAGCGCTCACAGGTAAGAGTAGATACATTTCTTCATCTTAGCTTCTGCCTCCAGACCCGTCTTTACTCTTTTTCCCTCCTCCCCTTAAAAGCTCATTAGAAGCACCTGCTGTCAGGTATCTTTCCTGGACACACTCAGCCTTCCCTCACTAATGCAGAGGTATATTAACCTCTGGGTCACTGAAGATTTTAGCACATGCCGCCTTGCTGTCCTTATGTCTACACTGCTGCTGTTAGGATTTCTGAAGTCAGTATTTAACACTGGCCTTCAATTCCTTAAACTCCTGACTCCCAGCCACCTTTTTCCCACGGTTTTAACTAGACTTTTCTTCAGCTGACCCTATCCCCTAAATTGCTTCCCACCAGTCTAGCCCTAGGTACTGGGGGGAAATAGTGCCCCCACCCATCCAATTGTTCAGCCAAATTCTTCTCTTCTCCCAGAGCCCCCATTTTAACCTTTAGCATTTTCCTTTCAGCCTTAGCTTAAAAATTTCCCAGAGGTGACCTTTTATTAACAGCTACATGGCCCTCAGTTCTTAAAATTTACGTAGTTCTCACCTGGACTACTGAAATAAATCGTTTACTCATATCCTTGTTTTATCCCTTGTTCTCTCTTCTCTGATCTCCACCCAGCAGTCAGAAAAATCTTAGAATGCCCATCAGATCTTGTCACTTTCTTAAAAACTCCAAGTATTTCCCATCCTATTATGGTAAAATGTAAATACAAAACCATAACTACCATTCTTAACCTTCAGCCACTCTCCCTAAGCTCACTGTGTTCTTTGGAGTTTCTGCTGGTTGTGCGCATACCAGGTTCTAACCTGACTCACAACCATTGACTTGTCATTCTTTTTCTTGAGGATAGTCCTTCTCAGTAACTTATCTCCTCCCTTTTTTCACAACACTACTCGAATATTAGTCTCCAAAGAGACCTTCCTAAACCACCCCCTCAAAAATAGAGTCAATTTCTCAATTTACGAAAATTAAAATCAGGGATTTTATTTGGTTATGTTTTTGACCTAAAGGATTAATTATGCTTATTTGCACCTACCCAAGAAGGGTAAGGCAATAAGCATCATGACAGTGAAGGAGAATGATGATTTTTATTCTGAAGAGTTGGAATCGATTTTACAACTAATTTGTCATACTTCACAACACGGCACGAAGAACCAAAGGACTTGTATTTCAATGAATCTACATAATCATTAATGCATGGTAATTATAAAAATTAAGATTGTGCCACACAGTTTGTGAAATCAGAGTTTCGTATTGGAGGTGAAATACAAAAATCACAGCTTCAGTTGTTGTGACATCGGAACTACATTGCCGCTGACTTAAATTTTGCTATTTCAGGCCCAAGCCATGCTTCGAAGGAATAGAATATTTCTCCTCGGGTCTTAGTTTTACTTCCAAAGGCAATCAAAGTACTGAAGCATTTATGAATGGATTAGAAGTATCAAGCATCAATCATTGTCAGGATCTTATCAACTAGGAAACTAATTCCCCCAAAACATATTTTTGTTGAAATACTATTAGAATTGAGTCTTACATCAAAATAGCAGACATGAAAAATATGTCCACTTTTGAAACTGCAGGAACACAAGCAATGTGTCTTACTCTGCAGTTGCACTGAACATTGATTCAGCTGCTGGATGCAAGGTTCACTTAATGTGGAGATGCTTAGTGCAAAAATAATGAGGCTATTACTTTTTTAGCCTTGCCTCCAATCCAATAAAGAGAGTCTTATTTTCCACTGTCAGGTGTCTCGTTACTAGATCACTAACATTTTCAAAATCATTCTGCATAAAGATGAGGGTAAAGCAACTCATACATAGCCACAAAACTTTGTCTTTTTAATATATGAGGGACAATAATGAAAGTTTATCAGAAGCATTTTCTTCCCCCATTTTGATGCCAGTTTTCTCATTTTATGACTCTACATAGTCACACTTATTATAAAAAAATAAACCTGTACTTTAAAAAGGAGAAATAAAAACATGTACAACCTATATCAGATGTCCATGAGTATAAAACAAGGAAAGTAGATTTTGAAAAGATAGTGCCCATGAAGCTCCAAGCTAGGGAGACAAAGGATGCTCTAGCCAGGAAGAATGCATATTTGAATTGTCTTACATTTCAGAAAATATTACCCAGCCACAAATCCATGAGACAAAATGTTGTTAAATCTATTCTTTTATCTTTGGGATGAGGGAACTTTCTTAGAGATCTGAGTCTGTAAATCATCACTGAAACCATGACTCTCTGTGCTTTGTGCTCCTTTTCTGTCCTTGACCTGAGTCCGAACACACTGGGCATATGATGTGCAATTTAAGGACAACTTGCTGGTCACCTAATACTTTGTCACCCAAAATAAATCAACAACAAAAGGTGACCTAGTAGATTGCTCTTTCTCTAAGTGCAGTTCATAAAACTTTAGTGGCATATTAAGAAACTTTATGTGGTAAGCCAATCAACTATTTTGGTTTCATTGTAAATTTTTTTTTTGTATATTTTAAAATGAACTGGAATACTCATTGATCTTGTTATTTCATAAATATTAAACTTGTGTTTACTTACTAAATATCAAAAGTGAGTTATTTGAGAAAATTAAAGTTCATTAAATATTATACTAGTGTGCATAAATGGCACACACATAAGGCACTCTCCCTCTCTTTACCAGACCAGGGTTGACTAGTGTTTGGTTATACTTAAGCCTACTCATTCACTAGAATTTTATGAGCTCCTAATCATTTTAAATTGTTCTAAATACAGAGCTGTGCTTGTCCTTAAGGAGTTTAGAGCCTAAGATAGAGAAGTCAGTATATACTTGAGTGTATCAAGAATTCTAAAAGATAAGCAAACAATTCTCTGCTAGTTTGAAAGAACTAGAAATATCCCATTGGAAGACTTTAAGAAAGGCTTTGTGGGAGAGGTAGTAATGAAGGGAAACTTGAAACATAGATTCTCACCATTTGGGATAAGACAAGAAAGTTGTATTCCAGGCAGTAAATGGCACAAATAAAGCACTTGCAGTCATTCTCAAAGAGAAAAAAGTCTTCTTTAAATACTACACTGGGGCCAAGAGCGATTAAATGTAGTATATTTCTAGAGGGGGCCAAAGAAATGACACTTCACTTATTAGAATGGATTTTTTTTTCTTCTCCAAGATTTTGCACTGACCTTATTTTACTTATTTGGGATCTATCTCATCTTTGACTACAGAGGCATTTTTAAACATGAATGACTCATTTGAAATCTATACTTGGAAATGTCATATTTTCTAAGACTCAACAGGGATTTACTATATTTTTAAAGATCAATTTGTAGGGGAAAGGGTTTTATATATAAAACTTAATCCCTTGACATACTACACAAAGACAAAAATCCTTTGGTATTCATGATGCTTATTTCTAGTTCTGACATTTCTGTCTTCCAAAGTGGCTTCCTTAATCATGGTATAGTAAACAGACTCAATTCATCACCAGGTAATTCTTAATTACAGGCACGTTAAGAAGATTCCTCTTAGTGTTTAGCCGCAGAGTTTATACCAAAAATAACTTGAAAATAAACTGCTAATCGATAGATTTACTTTTTACCTTGGTGTCATTTTTCTATGGCAGTATCCTGGGTAGGCAGGGAGATTATGCAGATTCTAAACTAAACTGCAATCTGTTAATAATAGATTTAATCTGCTTGTAATTATATCTTATTCATATAACACTTTGGATATACTGAAAATGTAGATTTTCCAGGAAAATGTATTGAATTGGAGTTGTCCTAGGATCGTTCCTACCCAGATATCTCACCAACAGCCCAAGCCCAACAAGGCAATGATGCTAGAACTTGTTCTACAGAGTTTGAAATTGATGGACTCAAAATAATCCCTTTTGCTATTAGTCTTCCTGAGACATTCTCACCCAAACTGCATTTCGAGGGGCAGTGGTTCTTGGCAACATTAATCAGAATTTCAAATAATGTGTTAGATATTGTGCACAGTATTTTTCTTTTACAGGTTCTGAATATAAATTAACTTATTTAAGGATCTGAGGATTTCTAAAGTTTATTATATCATTATTTTACGTACACAGAGAAAAGTACGTATTAACATTCTCATTCTGTCTTCCCCGGTGAAGATTTGTAGACATACAAATATTTTTTTAATTTGTGTCTCTCATCCTTTGAACCAGTTTGTGAGAGACACTACTAACATATTTAACTGACCACAGATTTTATTCATCCTAAGATTTAGAAATCAATCAATGGGCAAAAGAGCCAGCCAAACAAAATTTAAGTATAAAAGTAGGTGTTTATTTGTTTTGAGAATTCATATCTCCTAAGTAATCTTTAAACTCTATCAAAGACGGTACAAGTTTAAGATAAAATAAGGTTAGAAATTGAGGAAGGATACTGGGCAATAGAAATGCAAATAAAGCGAACATAGCAATAACACTAGTGAGAGTAGTTTAAAATGGCATTGCATAATTGTCTACTTTTGTGTAAGGAAGGGAAGGATATAAGTACACATTTGACTTCTCTTTATTTGTACAAAGAAAAACTGAATATCTACACATATAACTAATAAAATTGTTATCTCAAGGGAACCAAGGGCAGGATGGTGGAAAGGGACAAGGGTTGGAACAACACTTGAAGTATAGATTTTATAGTACTTTGATATTTAAATGACATCTATGTTTCAAATTAAATGTAATACTTAAAAAACTTGCATTTTTAAATGCAGTTTCTTTAGTTGCTCATAAGAGAGATTTCTATAAATATAAAATGGTACATCAGCATTCAGAATTTCTTTTCTTCATAGCTAAGAAAGTAATAGATGTAAAGAGGGAAAGAAAAGAGAACAAACTGGTACAGTGTTTGTGGAGCAAACGTTCCTCATTTAAAGGGGATGTAAATCTGAGTTCCTGTTGAATAAATGAGAGTTTGCAGTGGTTCACAGTCAATGGAGAGTCCCACACAAGCGTAGCACACAGACTCCGTAAGAATGACAAATAATACAGTGAATTAAGAGGACAGACAGACTGATGGAAACTATTCCCCTTCTACAAATATTTGGGCAGTGAAACTTTTGAACTGATATATCCCTTGAAGAATCTGATGTAAAAGGTGAATGTTCTTTCCGGGGGGGAGGGGAAATACATAGATACACATTCACAACATTGTGTAATTTAGAACATAACACTGAAGCTCAGGACCTCAAGACACAAGGCTTCACATTTTTTTTTAAAGATTTTATTTATTTATTTATTTGACAGACAGAGATCACAAGTAGGCAGAGAGGCAGGCAGAGAGAGAGGAGAAAGCAGCCCCCCCCGCTGAGCAGAGAGCCCGATGTGGGGCTTGATCCCAGGATCCCAGGATAGTGACCCGAGCCAAAGGCAGAGGCTTTAACCCACTGAGACACCCAGGCACCCAAGGCTCCACATTTTAATAGATAAAAGTAGACATTAAGCCAAAGCAAACTTGGATTAATTCTCAGCTCTGCCATTGTGGCTAAGTGACCTTGAAAATATGACTTCGTCTCTCTAAGCCTCAATCTCCTTACCTTGAAAATGGACTTGCTGACCCCTCTGTTAACAGCATAAAGGAAAAATTCAACAAATATTAGAAATCAATTATAATTGTTATTACTATAACATGATGACTGTCAAAATAGAATTCGAAATTCCACAGCTGAATGAAAAGACAGTTCGCCAGATCATAGCATAGCAAAGCAGCTGATACATCCTACTTCAACAGTCTGGGGACAAACTGGGATTCCTTCTGATAGTCATGTGTAAGGGCTGTCGTAGAATGGAATATCTTTTCATTTCCCTGACAGGTATCTTTCCTTTCATGATAATTTCAGGGAAACTAGACAGCATCCTCGATGCACTGCTGTTAAGCATTGGTGTTAGCCCAGGCTTCACTTGTTGCAATGAGTGGGAAAATGTTGAGTTCCCTCAGTCAGGGAAGGAATTCCATTTTCTGGGACTTCGTTTCCATTACAGTCATATGGAGAGGCCGGTGGTCTGATTAACTAATGGGGTTCTTGAGGTACATGCCAGCTTTGAGAGTCTGGAAATAGTTTCTGAGGGTGCAAAGAACAAGATAGGTTGAAAACTTTTCTTGATTTAGTGCTATTTTGAATGTTATAAAAATATGTACTTACATGGAATCACAATTTTTGTGTCACAGGTAGCTTCAAGATAGGACGTGTACTAGCAAAGAACAGTATGCTAAGCTGTCCTTTCTTTGAGGGGGGGATGAAAATCATATCCCTTTGGAATAATGCAGAGATGAATCAGAAAGCCGTCAACTTTGCATGACATCTTAAACCGTCGGTTTTGTTTTGTTTTTTCCCTATTAGATAGTATCAGTTTCTAACAAGGCAAAGACTTAGAAAAGCCCACCCACCAATTGCAGTCTTTGGCTCACTTTGTATAATTATATAAGGAGAAAATGAAGAACATTTGGTAAATCAAGTTCAGCGTAAACCGGAACATTTGCTTCAAGCTTGTCATCCCATCAAGGATTTTGCTGTACTTGCTGCTCCAACCTCCTGCTACCTCCTTGACGGTTTTCAGAGATAAGCCAACAAAGATCGAACTTCATATTCAGTGGCTTCAGTCGTATGGGTCATTGGATGGCTATGTATTTGGCATAAAAAATGAATAATAATCACATTTCATTCTTTTTCTGTTCCACCATACTATTAGTCTTCAAAAAAAAGCATGTTTGAGATTTAAACAAGGAACAAATTGATGACATGCACGCCTGACTAATTAGATGAAGCCCTCCCTCTGTACAGCTCTTGACCTTTAATAGCCATAATAATATGAGCATTAGATCACTAGTCTGCTATTATGCATTTAAAGTGTCCCTTTCACTGTCACTGAATGTGGCAATTAGGAGGACAGGACTTAAGAACAAGAATGTTTAGCTAGTGCTGTTTCATGGACATAAACCTTTCAAATCTATTCATCATCACTCTTTTTTGAAGAGTACATGCTTTTCAAAACTGAGTGACCTTCTAGTTCACTTTATTCAGTTCGTCTTGTATGGAGATAATCACATCCCATGCTTCTTTTAGGATATAGTTCAAAGATTTGCTATGTAGATTTGCTTTCCCACCCTCAATGCATTGGTAGTCACTTTGAGGTTCTTAGATGGGAAAGCTGTACTTTGAATCTGATTTTGTCCCTAAATCAAAGCTAAATCTAGTCCAATTTTTAAAAAATAATTTGAAGCCTCAAAACATTTGGTTTCTATATTATTTCAGTCCTCTGAATTTATAGAATGTCTATGACTTTTCACTTCTGCATGATCCTTGCCAGTCTTCCCCTAGTGTATCTCTCCTTTTTTTTTTTTAAAGATTTTATTTATTCATTGAAAGAGTAAGAGAGCACAGCAGGGGGAGAAGCAGAGGGAGAGGGAGAAGCAGACTCCCCACTGAGCTGGGAGCCAGATATGGGGCTTGATCTCAGGACCTGGAGATCATGACCTGAACCAAAGGTCATGATACATGTCACTTCTGCTCACAATCCATTGGTCATTGTCCATTCTGCTCAGGGTCCATTGGACTAGCCATTTGGCCTGTATAACTGAAGGAGGCGGGGCTATATAGGACTATTCATTGAGTAGTAAAGACCTGCCATATTACAAGTAAACCATATTGACTGATGACTTCCCAATTTTTTCATATAAGTTTCCTTTGACCTCCGTTGTTTTCATCAGGCAGTTATAGCTTCTTTGATGTTTCATTGCAATTCTATCTGAATTTTCAAACTTCCTTATAAGCCTGTTAAATCTAATAGAGATGAACTTTCTCTTATTGATTAAGTCAAACGTCATCACTCTGACCATTTTTAAAATGTTTTGATAACTATAGTTAAATGACAATAATTGACAAAAGACCAAATGTGAGAAATATGGAGATAAAAAAATATGGAATAATAGTTTCTCAGCCCTTGAAGCTCTGAAATGACAACAGCTGGTATCTAGCATACTCTTTGAAATATGAACAAAAGGAGATGCATATTGAGAGTGGTCGGTGATGTTCATGTTAATAATAGATGACAATGTCTTTTTTAAAAGTTTTAAACTTTTTGCCTGTCAACTAAAAACACTAAAGTAAAATATTAAAGATATAGCCACCTCTACAATCCATACATAATTAATAGTTATGACATATATTATGGTCATGAAGATGCTGTTGATGAATACAGATGGGGTTGACATACCAGCCTGAATCTGGGAAACAAATCTTACCTGAAAGAAAAAGATCGTCACGATAATATTGCCCAGAGCTGAAAGATAACTAAATTTGTTGCCCAAGTTCAGTATCTCAGAGATTGGCATAGAAGGAGGACAATAACAGTTTTAATATTCAGCAGCTTTGAAGAATGAAATTCTCTGACTGATCAAGTATCTGATTAACAAGTCTATCATCGGTATTATGTGTGGAATACTGTTTTTTAAAGAAATAGGATATGGTAGAATATAATTTTTGTCTAGGTAATAACAATAATTTAATGGTTCTCTGATTGCGTGGAAGACACTTAAGGATCTCACAGAATCCACACAATAAACATTAGTCATCATCATGGTGAAGATTTAGATAAATGCTGAGTAACAGATGACTCCAGTTAATTGAAAGGTATTGTTTTTGGAATAATGTAGGTCCTAATGCTCATTCTAATGCTGTCTTCTACTCAGGACATATCCTTAAGCAGTGTATTCTCTCCAAGGAACTTTCCTTGTCATTGCCATTGATTATTATTTCGTAAGTTTATCTAGAATATTTTTTGATTGAGAGAATTCCAAGCTTACATTAGATTATTGCTTAGGTTGTTCATCATTTAATATTAATTTATTTTGTGTTGTTCTACCTAAATATCCCTGGGTATTTTCTCAGACCAGGAAGTGAGTAGCCAGATTTAGGAGATTTGGGTCACTGGGTCTGAGTCTGTTGAAACTCATCATATTTAAATCAATTGTGTTCCAACTTATATCCATGTCCCCCAGGGCTCATCTAAATTTACTCTCCACGTAAAGAAATGAAATAGATTTTTACTCTTAATGTCCATGCTTCCCCTTTTTCACAGCTTTGTTTCTCAAGTACTTCCCTTCCATTGGATTTCTCCCTTTCCCTCCTGGACTCGCTTCATGAAGTTCTACGCATCTTCCGAGGTCAATTTCTAACATCAGGTCCCTCAAGATCTTGCTAACATTGGGTTGTTGAGTGTATGTGGTGTTCCAGGGACAAGGTCAAAGTGTGAAATAACAAGATGCACAAGAGAAGGTCCTTTCCTTTGGGAAACATACACTGTGGTGAAAGTGACTCCCCCAGAGATCCCTTCAATAAAAGATGGTGATTCCAGCAGTAGAAATGTTACAAATACATTATTAATTACTCATTTGAACCCCCAGAGAAGGTTGCTGATGTCCCTCTTAGGACAATACTCTTGTGTGGTAATAGAGTAGAGTGAAAAGAAAAGCTTAATTAAACTGAATTTTAATCCAAGATTTGTCACTTACATGTGGTGACATTGAGCCAAATACTTAAATAGTTCACTCAGTATTTTTTTTAATCTCTAATTGTGGGAAAATACACATAACATAAAATTTGCCATCTTAAAGATATTTACATATATAGGTCAGTAGTGTTACATATACTCACATTATTGTTCACCTTATCCCCAGGTCTTTTTTTCATCTCTTAACCTCAGTAACTTTTTAATGAAAGAAAGGAAAACAATTATAGATTTGTCCAGGAATTGAATAAGATGACATATATAAAACACCTACTTCAAAACCTAGTACTTAGATGATAATGTTCAAGGGACACCTTTTTCTTCTTTTATTCTGTTCCTCTTCTGTCATGCAAAAGCGTAATAGTCTGAGTGAACCTATGTCAGATACAGATCGAATCTAAGGCTTCTATCACACTTTGTCTGATGCACTGTAACAGTACTTTGTAGACAATCTAAAAGAATGAGTGGATGAATGTGTAAGAAAAGGGGATGGTGAACAAAAAGTTGGCATTTCAAGGATACACAAATCCCAAACCGGAAGTGTTGCCAGTAGAGACCAATGAGAAATACATTCGGTTAAAAAAAAAAAAAGGTGTATTGCTTAAATTATGAAACTGAAGCATGATGAATTAAAGGAAGCTCTAGAGCCAGGCTTTATTTTACTATAACACTTCCCTCAAAACAAACACACACAAACCAACCTCAGTAAGTCTCATATCGCCAAGGAGTTAAACAGGGTCACGCAGTGATAGAGATATTCACATGCAGCTCTGCTCACTTCTGGAATCACCTCATCTCATCCCATTGCCCACTCTTCTGAAACATTAAATTATATATCATCTATAATAGTCACAATCTTGACTTTTTTTTTTTACACATTACTGTTAAAGGCATCTAAAAGGAATGCGAGTAATCACTACCATTTCCTCTCTCTACAATATATTATTAAATATAAAAGAAATAGAAAACACAAGTAATTAATTCTTCCTCTTCCTTTATTAATAATACCATTGAAATTAAAGCAGAGAAATGCATTTAGGAAATCTCATGACTTAAAATGCTTCACAGAACTCCAACTAAGACGTACACAGGGGGACTATTCAAGTTCTGTCCAAATTATTTAATTGTATCTCAGGGCCTTGGTGTATTAAGAAATGTAACAAGGAGGTGGAAAAGTATCATAAAATCTGTATTTTAAAGAAATCTCTAGCTCAGAGTAAATGAAGGGGACTGGGAATCAATTACACTTGGGGATGTAATTTGAATAAATGAAAATGCCAGAATGATTGAAACTTGTATATTTAGGATGGTAGAATGAGTCTGATAGTGGATGACTGCATTTTAATAATACGAATACAGAAGAAGAACAAAAGAGAGAGAGAGAGAGAGGGAAAGCATAAAATTACTAATGCTGTAAATATTTCGAGATGAGGTGGTGTGCAATTGCACAAAAGATGTTATGAATGAAAAGGCTGCGATTGCTCTGAATGGAAAATGGAAAGTCCACTTGAATTTGCTGGACGAATATGGAAACATCTAGAAATGAAAATGTTGGCACTTTTTTTTAATTAACATATAATGTATTATTTGCCCCAGGAGTACAGGTCTGCGAATCATCAGGCTTACACATTTCACAGCACTCACCATAGCACATACCTCCCCAATGTCCATAACCCAACCACCCTCTCCCTACCTCCTTCCCCCTGGCAACCCTCAGTTTGTTTCATGAGATTAAGGATCTCTTATGGTGGGGTATCTGGGTGGCTCAGTGGGTTAAAACCTCTGCCTTTGGCTCAGACCATGGTCTTGTGATCCTGGGATCGAGCCCCGAATTGGGCTCTCTGCTCAGCAGGGAGCCTGCTTCCCCACCCCCCCCCCGTCTGCTCTCTGCCCACTTGTGATCTCTGTCAAATAAATAAATAAAACCTTAAAAAAACAAAAAAGAATCTTTTATAGTTTGTCTCCCTCCCAATTTTATCTTGTTTTATTTTTTTTTCCCTTCCTAGCCCCCACAACCACCCATCCTGCCTCTCAAATTCTTCATATCAGGAAGATCATATGATAATTGTCTTTCTCTGATTGACTTATTTCGTTCAGCATAATAGTTCCATCCATGTCATTGCAAATGGCAAGATTTTTTCTTTTTAATGGCTGCATAGTATTCCATTATAGAAAATGTTGGCACTTTTAAGTTACTTTTTTAGGGGGTCATTTTTATACATTAGCATCATGAACAATAGCTCAATTGAAGGTGAATTAGTAATGCATTATTGAACTAATGGACCAGTCCATGCAAAATTGAAAAGTAATTATTCCCTATGAATTTATTTTTTATTTACATCTCCTAAAACTTACAATAAGACATCATTGGCATACTAGCAGCCAAATATGTCTACATAAATACATGTGCCCAAATATGTCTGTGTTCTCACATGCACATATATATGCATGTGGAGTTTTATTTATATGTGTGCTTATTAACATTTTTCCATAAATGTTCTTATTAATAAAAGCAACTTTTTTGCATGCTTATTTTGAGGATTAAATGATATACATGTAAAGTGCTGAGTAGAATACATATGAATTGGCAAGAAGTCCATAAGAAAGATAAAGAGGGAATTTGAACAATATGCAGGAGGACATTTCTGAGTTATATCAAATATGTCAGTATTATTTTGAAACTGCTTAAATGCACAAAGTTGAACAAAAGTCAGGAAAAAGGAAAGCCTTGGTAGTTCAGTGGGTTAAGCATTTGCCTTCAGCTCAAATAATGATCCCAGAGTCCTGGGATCGAGTCCGAGAATCAAGTCCTGCATGGGCTCTCTGCTCAGTGGGGAGCCTGCTTCTCCCTCTACTTGCCTCTTTCCTTGCTAGTGCTCTCTCTCTCTCTGACAAACAAACAAACAAAAAACATGGATCTCTTAAAGCTTCAGAAGCTGGATTTTAAACTAAGTAACCTTTTCCCTTTCTTCACAAACTTCTGCTCCTCCCTCCTAGTTTTTTGTTTCAGGAGCCCAGTACCACCCTGAAAAAACTAAGGAGGCTGGCAGGACGTAACACAATTCCTAGTGAGGCCCACTTGATCCTGTCTTTCCCTGTAAAATGCCCAGAGCCCCCTTCCTCTGGGCGGGCTTGCAGTTTTGAAGGCCAAGCCTGCTGCAGCCCTCTTTGTCCAACAAAGCAATAAAGCTATCATTCCTCTTTATCCCAGACTCTGTCTTTGTGTGTTATATCTTGTCTCTGAAGTGTGGAGGTTTGGTTTTCAACATTTGAGCTAAATTTACCTCTGGGATTCCTAAAGACCAAGGTCAGAGGACAATTTTCAGGAATCCGCTCACTTTCATTGGCTAATAAAAAGAAGCAGAATGAACATTTCCTGTTATGAACTACATAGTTTATTATTTTACAAAGGAGTTGGAACAAGATGTGATTCATAGTACACTGATGAAAATATACTCAAAACACATATAATTGGACGTAAAGCTTAAAGAGAAAAAAAACCCAGCATAATAGTTATTGGATCATTTTACCCAGATATTGGGTGGGCTGAAGAGATACAAATAATATCTCACCTAAACCATAGGGTAACTGAACTGTGTGGGGAGAATGATGGAAATAGAGTCCTTGATGTACTTTGCATATTGAAAGGTTTTTTAACCTATTTTTTAACTTTAGCATTTTAATTAAAAACAAAATAAATTCCATAGAAGTAGGCAAAAGAAGCTGCAATAATGTGATTTATAAGAAAAAAAAAAATATATATATATATTTGGCCATTCAGGTAACTAAAATATATTCACGTATATATTTGATCTCCATGGTTCTTGGCTCATAGCAATCAAACCCCTTGAGATTTCCTAAGTGTTGAGAGCAATGATAGTGTCTTTGATTATGTTAACGGAGTGACTTCAGGACCCCACCTAGGATGGTTGCCAGTGGAGCCAACTGTGTTATTAGAGAGTTGGAACTTTCAGTCCCACCCCCTGACCTCTGGGGAGGAGAAGGGGGTTGGAAATCATGTTTAATTGCCAATGGTCAATGATTTGGTCAGTCATGCTATGCAGTGAAGCCTCCGTAAAAACCCAAAATGATGGGGCTTAGAGAGCTTCTGGGTTGGTGAACACATGGAGTTTTGGGGAGAATGGCATGCTTGGAAAGAACATGGAAGTTTGACATCTTTTCCCCACACTTTGCTTTATTCATCTCTTCCAACTGGCGGTTCCTGAGTTATAGCCTTTTATAGTAAACCAGTAATCTAGTGAGTAAATGGGTTTTCTGAGTTCTGGGAGCTGCTCTGGCAAATTAATCAAGCCCAAGAAGAAGGTCATGAGCACCTCTATCAGAAGCACAGATGACAATCTGGTATCTGCAGCGCAGAGGATGCGGTCTTGTAAGACTGAACCCTTAACTTGTGGGACCCAAGACTATCCTTGTGTAGAGAGTGTACAAATGGAGTTGAACCACAACTGGCTTGGAGGTGTGGGGAGAAAACCTCTTTCCGCACACACCTTGGAGACTGGGGTTCTAGAATTTCCCAAAAGAAGCACAGTGCTACGGTTTATACGGCACACAGAGCAGAGTCTCCACACAGTAGAGCAGGGAGCTTCGGCCAGGTAAAATTTTGGAGTTTTTCTGCTAAGAAACCAGTGTTTGGGCAATATGCTATAATTTATAAGGGATCACAGGTGATAATTCACAAGGGATCAATATGAGGGCTCTTAGTATAAGCAATCTATCTGCTCTTTTTCTTTTCAATGGCTGTGTGTTTATGAAAATGCACAGACAGAATGATAATGGGAATCTACAATCAGGCCTTGACGTATACTCTGTGGATGTAATGTTCATTAAGCACTTTTTTCTGTTAATTAAACTGCCGCCTTTAAACTTAAGCTGCTCATAAAATGGTGAGAAGGAGGGCAGGGAAGGAGAAGGCAAGGTTTTACTACAGTAGATATCTTTATGAGTATTAGATAGAGATATTTTAATATACTATCATGGCAGGAATACTTAAAATGAAGATTACAGGCAAAGATAAATTTTGTATTGCTTCTACTATTTATTGCTAGAATTTCCTTCGTAACACTCAACTCACTCATTATATTCATAATTATTCATCCAATCAATATTTATTGACTACCAACTAGACGTCCACCACTGTTACAGAATTTAGGGTTATAACTGTGAGGAAAATAGAAAAAAAATCCTACCTCATGAGTCTTTCGTTCTAAAATGGAAGACTGATGGTCTATAAGACACACATGCAAAATCATTAAATGTTAAATGTGGACGAATACAGGGAAGGTGGAGGATAAGAAGTAACAGAATATTCAGAAAAGGCTTACTAAAAAGAAAAAAGAAAAGATACCATTTTTAGGGTGAAACCTGAAGGAAGTGAAAGAGCAAACCATATGGAGAGCCAGCAGAAAAACATTTCAAGGAGAGGAAAGGGAAGGTCAAAGTCTGTCTACACTGCTTTGTAAAAACATCCCGTGACAGGTGGCAATGGTGTGATGTGTTTCACTCTCCTCTCTGTCTCTAATGCCCAACATGGTATCTAGCATATATTAGGTCTTTAAAATGTATTTGTTTTCTTAAAAATGGATTAATATTGAATCACTCTTTCATTTTGCTAACTCCCACTTTTATCTCTGTTAAAATGTTACACACTTAGGGAGTTTTCAGCAACTTCTCTTATGGTGTTAAGTCTTCGGTCGTATGAGCTCAGAGCAGTGCCTGCATGTTCCTCCCTCAAAAACATGTATCACAATGAGAATTAATTTGATCTGAAGATTATTTATCAAACTTTTCTGGAGACCTGTCACATTGTGACACATCGTGACATCTCCAGTGACTAACATTTGATATATGGCAGATGCCCAATATATGTTTAGTGAATGGATGCATGATAGCGTGTTCTAGATATTTACATCTTCTGCCCTGAATTATTTGTCAATGAACTTGCATCCAAATGTACCCAGAAAATAAAAGCCATCAGTTTGGAACTCTTCGCCTGAATACTATCTACATCTGCACCCAACCTCATTCTTTCATTTCACAGAAGTAAGCTACCATCCATGTTTTTTCTCCTTTTTTAATATAACCCTTACAGTGATGATGACCATGTTGAAATAATTTATTTGGTACTCAAAATATGCCAGATTCTTCTCTCTCTCTCTCTCTCTCTCTTTTAGGAAACTTACATGGTCTCTCCTATAATTCTACAGTCTCTCAACTCAATTAGCTTTGGAATGTTCTCTTTAACTCTTATTAAAAGTCAAACAAAATCCTCATTTAAATCCACACTCCCTTCAGATATTTCCCAATTTATTTTCACCCATAGTGAAACATCTCGAAAGAGTTGGAGGAGTTTAAGGAAAAATCTTTCACTTCAACCTCAATCCTCTCCCACATGGCTGTCATCAGAACAGTCCAGCTTGTCAACAATGGCTTTCATGGCATTGAAACTAAGGGATGTTTTCCCCTATCTACAGCTTGCTTGCTTTTGGCTGATATGTTTTCTTACCAAGAATGATGAAATTTTCTCTTCCCTCTCTTCTGTCACATAAAACTATTAGTTTTTCCTTTATCCCCAAAGACCCTTTGGCAATTAAATGTTGGAATGCTTCAGGCAGGAACTGGTCCATGCAAATGTCTTCTTCTCTTTGTGCTCCTCTAATTAAATTTTACCCATGTTTACTTTAAGGTCACACTTACATATGGAGGGACAACAAAATTCTATTCTTTGTCCAGTCTTCTCTTTTGAGATCTAGACTCAGATTTCAAACTTTCTATTTAACCTCTCCTCACAGATGATTTAATGGCACCTTAAACTTAACATGTCCAAAATCAAACTCTCAGTTTTATAACCTAAATTTGGCCTATTCCCAATATGTTATGTCTCACTGAATACCCATATTATCCATCTAGTCAGTCAACATGGAAGCTTAAACATAATTAATAGATTTTTCTTACCACATATTCTAATATTACTTTCTTTTTTTTTTAAAGATTTTTAAAAATTTATTTGACAGAGAGAGAAAGACAGCCAGAGAGGGAACACAAACAGGGGGAGTGGGAGAAGGAGAAGCAGGCTTCCTGCTCGGCAGGAAGCAGGGCTCCATCCCAGGACCCTGGGATCATGACCTGAGCTGAAGGCAGACACTTAACGACTGAGCCTCCCTGGTGCCCCTCTAATATTACTTTCAAAATATATTTTGAATTTATTATTCCTCTGTATCAATGCCAAGGTAATAATTAATTAGGCGTCTTGAGTGAAATATCCCATAAACCAGTCAGTTATTTTCTATTTTCTTCAAATATATGTCACAGAAAAAAATGATGTTTTTTATTGAAATATTATCACCATTCCCTGTGTAACACGCACTTGTAGAGTGCAGGTCCTACCTGATATTATAGCACCATTCCATCACCCACACTGTCTCCAAACTCCACCATTTTACCATGTTGGCCTTCTTTCTTGTGTTTTGATCTTTACTCTGTCTCTGAATCTTTATGCATGCACTTCTAAGTGCAAGAAACCTTGTTTTACTTTCTTTGCTGCAGTAGATGCTTACATGGTAGTCCCCCATAAACCCCCTAAACTCCACAGCTGGAATTGATATCCTTTTGCAGCCCATCCCTCACTGACTCTGGTTTGGTTTAACCAAGTAACTTGCTTTGACCAAATGGACACTAGTGAGCTAAGGCCTAATAAGTCCTTACACCTTAGCACTGGTCCTCTTAGGACATTCTCTGTGGAAGATAGCCATCGTGGTTTAAAGAAGCTTGGGTGAGGTTATTGAATTGTAAGACGGCATTTAGAGAGTGAGAGAGAGGTCACCTGATGGGGTACTGATGCACCTGCCTTGTGAGTGAAGGTTTCTTAGATTATTTATTCCAGTCTAGGTGCCAACTAGATGCACCGATTTATTGGAGACAATCAGTTACTGTCTCCAATAGATATTGGAAACTCCACAGTCATGATTCTTAACCCAAAGAATCACACCCCAAATTACTATTTTTTAAACCCCTACATTTTATGTTGACTGGGGGCCAAAGGGAGCTGTATGGCTGTTATAAAGCAATAATAACTGATATTTACCTAGTTAACTCATACTTCTCTCCCATAGCTAAACTTATTTGACGAAGCCTTCTCTGAGTTACAAGAACAGTTAAATAAAGTAATAATAACAATCAGTACTAATTCAGTATTTACTATATTCATGGCACAATTGCAAGTACTCCCCACCTAGTAACTCGTTTAGTCTTTTAAATAGTGGGCGGTACTTATATCAAAATAGTAATCGGTAGCAACATCAGCTCCATTCTACAGACATAATAAACTGAGAAACAAAACTGAGAATATTAGCTCCCTATTAACCCCTGCTTATAATCCCCACTGTTGTAGGAAGTTCCTTAATATAATAGCATTTGTAACGGTTCTAGTTATACATGTAATTGCATGAGTCTACAATTAATATACCAAAGTACCAAAGAAGACAAGGGCCGTGACTATCTTTCCCCTCTCCATTTTATCATCATGACCAATTTGTGCGGGGTGTATAGAATACGTTTTTTAGTTGAGGGATTGAATGATTAAATTAAGGATTGCATGGTCAGTTCTCAGGCATGGTCTCCCAGGTATTTCCTGACATCTAATTGATCCCTAAAATTTCATAAAAGATCCTATAATTTATGTGAAAATGTAAATTGTCATTCTGGCAAAATGGAAGAATTTTTTTAAAAATTAGGAAATACTTCTTGTTGTAAAATACCTAGAATTAGTACTTCAAACATAACAAATACCTTTTTAATTGCATGTTTAGGCTTTAAAAAGTAAAGAATAAATCCCCCCACCTTGGGAGGAAACATTGGAATTAAAATGAAAAAATAAAGAAAAGAAAGAAGAAACAAAAATGTACCCAGAGATAAACTGATGGAGAGGTCATAACTTTCCTGGGAGCATTGCACCATCTTTCACTGGCTTAATTGACGTATAATTGATATACAAAGAATTACATGTATTTAATGTGTACAGTTTGATGAGTTTGGACATATGCAAATACCACAATCAAGATAATAACCATATTCAACTCCATCAACAGATGAATGATAGGATAAAGAATGGATAAAGAGAAGGTGGTACACAAAGGAGTATTATTCAACATTTCACCATCCTGACACAAAATGCTTGGTTATAGTCATTACAAGGGTGTCAAGAGAGAAATCCATGCAAATGCACAAGGTGGAGAAAGGAACCAATACCCATGTACGAAGATAGGACTCATGAGCTTTTGCAAAGGTATATATTAGAAATATCTATCCGATAGCAGAAAAACACAAGAAGTTCAATTATGTCAGCATGGCTGTCAATCAGACTGTCAGTCAAAAGATAGTATCTCCCCCTGGAAATCTAAAGTCACTTGTCCGCTCTTACCTGGACTTGGTGTTTTAATTTACTTTCCGGCAGATACAGGTAACTCCACACTAGCAAATGCCCTTATCATAGCAGTAGTCCTGCGGGAGCAGACACAACTGTCCTCTAGAACGTATCACCAATGAAGAGCAAATAATTGTGAGTTCACAATAAAATATTTGAAAAATATAAAATGCTTTATCAGAAACAGTAAGGAACAGAATTAGGTAGAACAATATAAGATATTTTAAAAAATAATTAGACATAAAAAGATACAAAAACAAAGCAAAGTGCTATATAAAGTGAGAACAATTTAGAAAAAAAAACAGAAAAAGATAGAAATTCTACAAATGAAAGTTATGCTTACTGGAATCAGGAAATGCAATGTGTGTTTGAAAGAGCAGATTGGATCTAGTTGAAAGAGAATTACTGAACTGGAAGATGAATATAAAAAAATTACCAAAGATGCAGCTCCCAGGGACTCAGAAATAGAAAATATGAAAGAACAATTCAAAAGAGGTACACGATAAATTATAATTCCATTCATAATTCTAGGGGATAGTAGAAAAAAATTAGAAAGATACAATATTTTAGGAGATTGTTTCTGAGAATTTTCCATAATTAAAGAATGAAATGAATCCTCAGACTTGGGAAATATGGACGACTTAGGCAAGATAAATAAATCCTTATGTAGCCATATCATAGTTAAGAATAATGACAAAGGCAAATATAAGGTCCCAGAACCTTAGAGAAAAAAGATAGACTACCCACCAAGAAGACCCTGTGACCCTAAGTGATTTTTCTGGAAGCCAGAAGGTAGCATAATGTTATTTTCCAAATACACAAAAAGAAAATAACTGTTAGACCGAGGTTGTGTAAATAGTTAATCCATTACACGAAAAGATGCTGAAATGAAGATATTTTCAAACAAAAATAAGCTCAGAGTTTTACCACTCAGTCTGTTACATAAATTTTCAAAGAGATTATTTGAGGAAACAAATGAACAAGAAATCACAAGAAAAGAACTGAGCTATGAGAAAGAGTGGTATGCAGAGACACTGATAAATTTGTAGATAAATCTAAACAAAAACTAATGGTGTAAATATTATAATAATGTGTATTTTGTTGACAGGGGAAAGACCAAGGTAGAGTGAAAACACCAGTCAGAAATCGTGTTAAGACAGACTGTGGATCAGAGATTTCAGTATTTCAAGTATTTCAAATTCCTGTAATTATCTGGAGGAAAGAATGAATAAAATTTTAATTATGCTTATTAGATTTAATTTTAAGAGTAACTTTGAAAGAAGAGAAATAAAGTATATATTCTTCATATCCCTTGGGAGGAAAAATTGGAATTTAAAAAAAGCCAGTCAATTTTTAAAAACAGAAAAAAAAACCAATAACTAAGAAATATATGTAGAAAAATCAGGGCTAATGAATGACAGAATATGGAAACCATCCTAATGTATTAGTAAATGATAACTTTAAACAACTCATCTCTCTGGCTAAGGGTGGTCATATTCATTAAAAATACTTCCAACACAATACACTTTCTAGGACATACTCTACAACACAGAGACAGGAAAAAAAATTAAATAGCTCCCCAAAAGTGTGAGCAGACTTCAACTATCAAGAGTCACATTCAAAGTTTTGAAGCAATTCTGATGGCAGGGACAGATTACTTCCAATCCAAGGTGACCTTGTGAAGTCCTTGGACTATGATATATATTTGAAGCCTGGTCTTTAAAAGTGCATATTTTGTTCCTCTGTTTGTTTTTCATATAAAATACTGTGTTTACTCAAACTCTTTCCTGCTTCATTTTTTTCCCCATCTGTGATATCGTTTTATTTAAGTGTTTACTCCCTATCTCACTCAGTAGAATGGAAGCTCTAAGAGGTCAGAAATTTCAGTCTGGTTAATTTCTTGCTCTATCTCTGGCGCCCAGAAGAGTGTCTGACAGAAATTAGGCATTCAACGAATTTACATTAGTATGATCATTGGCTAATCTGCAGAGCTGGTCACCTGTAATAAGTCATTTCTAGATGATAAAATGCCTATTATGCAAATTTATGTGTACTCAGTCTTCAGAGCACAGTTAATTTCTGAATGAGGCACTGCCTGCATTACAGCATTTAAATAGGCATTCATAAAGGAATGATGGGAGGAAATGAGAGCAGTCCGCCTTTAGTTTGTACATTCCCGTTATTCTGTGTTAATTATTTGCACAAATACCATTCTGAACTCTTACCTACTAAGACATATCTAAAGAGAAAGAACCTCTTGATATTACAAAAAGAGGAAGCCAGTTGTTGCTTTAGGTATGAAGAATACATTACGAATTACCATAGCTATTGTAATTCAATTCCTTTAGATTTTAACAAGCATTATATTGCAAGAGTGTTGCAACTTGCAAATATTACTCTGATACTTAAAAATCTGGAACATCTAAAATATTTTAGGGAGCTCTAATAAACCGGAATCCAGACAATAAGAATGACTGATAAAACCTCTCCACATTTCTAGCTCTGCTTTAGCATTTAATGTACTTTGTTTAAAGTTCCATAGTGCCTAATATCTCATTGGTACTCTGTGTATGTTCAGTTTCTGTGCAAAGAATAGCTTGTGGAGACTAAAATCCAAATGTAATATATTTTAGGAACTATTCATAACCAGATTCCACATCTGCACAAATTAAAGCTCAAAAATTATGTAATAAATCTTTTATATATATGCTATCTTTTCTCAACACAATTAAATCCATTAGCTCAATGAATAAATTATGTTTGATTTTGTCATTTGGACCTATAGACAATACATATATGTATAACTAAGTAATGATTTAGTGATACATTTTTCTTACCCATTTCTTTGTTTATTATCTTTTTCTCTTATCGGCAAAATAAAGATTAAAATGTGTATTCAATGGCTCTTTGGCCAACTGTCTCATTTGAACACCATATCAAGGGAATACTTAAAACTATAATAGTGTGATGTCTACATCTGCTGTTTGGTCCTGACTGGTTTCCATCCCCTTTTACTTTAAGAAATAGTCACTTGATTTTTTGTTGTGGACCCAACTACCTCCACTCTTGGTCCTCACAGTAAAGGTTGGGTGAGTCTCATCTGGCCACAGGGATTTGCTCACGACCAGCGCCTGGCCACCTGGAGAACTAGCATTCTTTCTGTGATTGATTCTGTGAGCCCCTGATGCAGGTTAAGCCCTTAAAAGCCATTGACCAACTTTTGCTAGGAATATTCGGAAGACAAAAACTGTGTTTCCACTCAGATTGTTAATACAATAGGAGGTAGTTCTGTTTCTGCTGGTGCATTTTGCAGAATTCTACCTGAGGGAGCCTGGGTGGCTCAGTGGGTTAAGCGTCTGCCTTTGACTCCGGTCATGATGCCAGGGTCCTGGGATAGAGTCCCACATCAGGCTCTCTGCTCTGCCGGGAATCTGCTTCTCCCTCTGCCCCAACCCCACTCATTCTCTCTCTCTTTCTGTCTTTCTCTCTCTCTCTCTCAGATAAATAAAAATAAATTCTTTTTAAAAATTAAAAAAGAAATCTGAGAATGAATGCAACACAAATGAAAACAAAATCAAGAGATGTAGAAACACTAATACTTATTAGCTTCCTTTTCTCTCTGATCCACCAACACTGCCCTAATTTCTTCTCCTCTGACATGCAAGGCATAGTTCCTCTTCAGGGCCTCAGGGTCTTTGCACTGTCCTCTGTCTATAATGCTGTTCCACTAGATATCCCTCTGGCTATTCTCTCACTCCTGTCAGGTCTTTATTGATATATAAACTGATCAGTAAAAACCTTCCTGGCCATGACTGAGGCTGTCATATGTTCTCACTTTCCCTGCCCCTTTTTCCCCATTATTAACCTTATGTAACACATCATGGTTGCTGTCATTGTCTTGTTTTTTTTTTTTTTTTTATCTTCTTAATGATCTGTTTCACTCAGTAGAACGAAAACTACTTGAAAGCAACACATATCTATCTTTAATAAGCCAAATAAAACACTTGTTATGTTTAAAAGGAAACCGATTATACAATTTGCAAAAAACATAATTGGATTATGCTTTATTCATAAGGGCTTTGCAAATGAGGATCATAGATATAGACAACTCAGTGTAGAATGTGCTAAGGAAAGAGGTATATGATTAAGAGTAAACACGAGTATATTGTATAGGGCTTAGGGGCAAGGGTGGTGTCAGAATGCATGTTGTTAATATGCATACAACACACCCACAAGCACGGAAGAAATTATAAGCCATCTGAATAACCACATAAGTGTGTCACTCTGGTGTCACTTTTAGGACAAGGGGATGGATGTTTTGGTATTACCACTGTAAATTTACGTACCAAGGTCTTCTCCTGAGTATCAAGACTTAGCTGCATACAATTCTTATGATATTTAGATGATATGGTGGTATTTAGAGCCCCAGAAACCTGCTGGAGGAGCTTTGCAGCACAATCTTGATTATAGGCTCAATGAAATTATACCAGACTTCAGGTTTATTTAATTCCAAATTTATACAATGATGGTATTTAACAGTTTTTTGTAAAGATTTTATTTATTTATTTGATAGAGAGATCACAAGTAGGCAGAGAGGCAGTCAGAGACATGGGGGAAGCAGGCTCCCCACTGAGCAGAGAGCCCAATACAGGGCTTGATCCCAAAACCCTGAGAACATGATCTGAGCTGCAGGCAGAGGCTTAACTCTCTAAGCCACCCAGGTGCACCGGTATTAAACAGTTTTGAGTGAGTCAATGAATAAATAAATCAATACATGAATATATAAATTTGTATACTCTCATGGTTTAAGCTTTCATTAATGAAAACAAATTGTAAAATATATTAAAAATAAAGCCAACCCTAATGACATTTCTGAGACTAAGGGATTTTGATGTCTTGGTATATTTTAAGAAGCATCAAGATTCTTTTCTGGTCATCTTTAATCTTCTTTCTTTAAAATAGAAATCGTATTCACATTCTAACTTAACATATTTTTTTCTAAACCAGTCATGATCTTTCTACTGTAAGAAACCAGGAGCAAAAATAGCATGTCTTTGTATACAAGGGATTGAACACCTTGTATTAATAATACAGGACTGCAATTTCAGCTGGCCTCATGATATGTCACGCAATACTTGAAATGCATATTTTTATTCTTTTGGAATAATTTTTCTTGGTTCTAAAAAACAAGAATGTGATAAGTTTTACATACGACTTCTTCTAACTCTCAAATCCACAAGGTTTTCAAGTATAATCTAAAATATAAGTAGCTGGATGCTTCTTTTCAGGAAAAGAAAATATTTTCAGAGCAAGAATACAGAAGTTAAGTCTGTAATATAAAGGGAATGAATTGGCAATCATGCAGGGTTTTGTTTGTTACAATTTGTTTTGTTTTACTTTTAATAACCTATGTTGAACATTATCCCAACAGAATATTTCTACAATATTAGTACTTTGAAAATTCCCAATGGAGTTGTTTACCCTTCAGAATGAATTCTAAATCAATTGACAAAACCTGGATTTAATATACAAATATACACACAAATACACACACAAAAACATACTCTAGTGCTGTGTTTCTTAAAGTGAATGTACACATGAATCACTTGGGGATCTCATCACATGCTGATTCTGGTTAAGTAGGTCTGGGTCAAGGCTTGAATTCTGCATGCCTGACAAGTTCCCAAGTGACAGCCACCCTATGCTCCAAGAACCACACTTGGAGCAAAAGGGTTTACATGGTTAAGTACAAGCCCTGATGTTTTCAGCTCAAAGTTCTTTATATGATTTCTCCATTGTCCTCTTCTTTTTAGTATTACTTAAGAAAAAGCTTAAGGTGTCTCTTTTCCCAATCATCTTACTGTTCTTTTATGATTGACTTTTTTTTCCTTTGGAAGATAATTAGATTATCTCAAAACCCTAAACTTCCAGCCATGTTTGGATATACTTCTAAATAATTCAGCCCATTAGTCAAATTGACTTCTATCTACAGAATCAATGCTTTCTAATTTTTTCCACAATACCTTTGGAGCTTTTTTCCTCAATATTTCGTAATCTCATTGGATTGCCAGGTGCTGCCTTTCATGTTGCTTGGCATTTCTTTGTTTATTGTTTTGTTTTTGGTTTTCTTTTCTGAATTCTAGGAGAATGAGAACTATAACTGTTGAGGGGCTCCTGGGTGGCTTGATTTTAGCTCAAATTGTGATCTCAGGGTCTTGGGATGGAGTACGGCGTGGGGCTCCATGCTCAGCACTAAGTCTGCTTGTCCCTCTCCCTCTGCACCCCACCCCCACTTTTATACGTGTGCTCTCTCATAAAGAAAGAAAGAAAAAGGAAGGAACGAGGGAAGGAATCTTAAAAAAATAAATATAACTGTTAAATCTTCCACCATTCTGAAATGTAATTTGTATTTTATTCCTGCTCTCTTATTTTCCTCCTTGTAATTACCCTAGTAAGTGGTTCATTTTCAATGGATTTTTTTTCATAAATATAAGCCTAGGTGGCTGGCCTCCTGAATAAAGTTCATATTCCTTTCCAATCAAAAAAAAAAAAAAGATTGAGCCTAAAGAACAAATATATTTGTATATATTATTCCTTTACTGGATAGTCCCCACTCTTTAACAGCTTATGGTATAACTGATTGTAGAGGCAGAATAACCAGTGAAATCCTGGGTTTCCTTGCAAGATAGCCTCATTTATTATCTTTATAATACCCTTGCTTATTGAAGCTACTGCCCTAGAATCTTCTGTTTGTTGCAATTCCTGACTCCTGAAGGAGATCTACTTTTGCAACATTTGATTGTTAACTCCTTCAGTTGATGGGTTCTACTGTGTGTTTTGAGGGCTACTTGGAAGAGCAGTTCCATAGCCGAGACCTTCGCATTCATCTAACGATCATAACATGAGAGGAAACCATACAGCAAATAGTTACAGGGAACTCATGAAGTTTTACAGAAATTGTTCTCTGTTCTTTCTATCTAGCTGGGGCTTTGAGCAGTTCAAACTTTAAATCTTCCATATTGCTGTTGTTTGCCATAAGTATTTCTCAAAATGCTAACATGTAGATGGCACTTTTGTTGGCTTCCATTTGGAATAATAGTAGTAGGAGTAGTAATAATAATGATGATGATGATGATGATGATGATAAATTCCCACCTTTATATTTTATCCTCATAATCATGAGAATCTGGGAACAAGGCTGAGAATCCCAAGGGCATGTGGGCATTTTAGTATGAAGTCCTGTACTGTTCCCATGCAGGAATGTCCTAGAGTGCCACAAATTCCTGTGAAGATTTATCTAATAGCTAAGGACATGGGTCCTTTTGGTGGGGGGGGGAGTCCAAGAACCACTGAATATATTCCCAACATTTCAAGAATTGCACAAATAAGAATAGTAATTAATTCAGCAAAAACAAGGTACTAGAGTATCATCTCTTTGACCTTATGACCAAGCATGTATCTTATGACAAATCAATTTCTGATCAATACATCAATTTCTAATTTGTGAAGATTTGAGGAGAACTGAAACACATAAATAGAATATGCAAATATGTTAAACCACCTTTTTAAAATTGTTTGTTAAATTGTTAAAATATTCTCACAAGAGTATTAATAGTTACTTGAGTATATTAAATAACATAAAACCGTTGCATAATTATTCTCTATTTCATTAGATATACTCAAAATAAAAACAAAAACCTGTGAATATGAATAAAAACTTCTAAAGAATATAACTCCTAAAATACATTTTAGGAATATAAAATCCTAAATATTCGTTTGTTGGCAGTGACATCAGTTGTATGAATTATTTAGTTTTCTTTTTTCATCCATATAATTTCTGTTTTAAGAAATATAAATATATGTTATGGGTAGGTGTTCAGATGACTCTATAATTTTGTGTTCTCAAAAATATTATGTAGCTAAAATATTATTTATGTTTAAAGAAAGAGAGAAGCTATATTCTTTTATTTCAATTTTGTTATCTCCATATCTTTCTATTTTTTGCAAAAGAACTAGAAAAAAAATCCTTAAGGACTACTCAAACTTTATTTCATTTAAATATTCTTCTAAAATACTATTATATCTAATTGTTACAGTTTCTCCCTGATAAAACTGTTCATTCCAAACAGGGATAAAGGAGAAGAGAATTGTTATTTATTGAGCTCCTAGGAAACTTGAATTTTCCTGAACTCAACATATGCTTCTTAGAAAATAGAAAAGATTGCATGCTATGAGTGTTTAGAAAAGATTTGGCCACATTTGGCCAAGGTTATGGAAAATTTACAGACAAATGGCCATCATCTTCAAAGACAACTACAGAATTATTTTTATAACCCACCCCAATATTAGCATATTTTATGTTCCTTCATAGCAGGAAAATTCTAAACACAATACCACATTAATTAAATCGTAGTAGTTTGTACAATACCACATTAATTTGACTATAATAGCACCTGTAGTAACTTGAGCATCTAATGTAAAATGGGAGCATAAATGTTATAGCCATCATTTATTTGATGCTAGATGCTAGAACAGAAGCAGAACAAATTAAAAAATAACATATAGTTCTAAAATATCCTTTTTCAGGGAATCTAATTAGATAAAGATATTTAATTCCATATATGCATATATGGAATTCCATATATGTATGTACATATATCCCACATATGTATGTATATGTATATATGTTGAGTTCAGGAAAATTCAAGTTTCTGTTAATTTCTCCTGTGATTGGCTATAGTTTCTTATTTTATTTTCATCTTGTTGTTGCAAACTGGACATTTACTGGAACTCAGTAAAGAACAGTTTGGGTCAGGAGTCATCAAATTATGTCTACAAGCCAAATCTACCTTATTACTGGGTTTTTGTTTGGTGTTATTACTTTTTTAAAGATGAAATTCACATAACATAAAATGTACCATTTTAAGGTATACAGTTTCATGGCATTTAGTAATTTACAGTGTTAGCCACCACCTCTATATGTTTAAAACATTTTCATTATCCCTTGAGAAAACTCTGCCCTTGGTAAGCAGTCACCTGTGATCCTGATGATTTCCACTGAGAAATTGTTAACCTTATTGAGTATCCTTTGTACGTGATGGATTGCTTCTTTCTTTATCCCTTCAAAATTGTTTGTCTTTTGACAATTCAATTATGTGTTTCAGCATGTAGCACTGTGTCTATCCTTCTTGGAGTTTATTGAGATTTTTTGATTTGTAGATTTATGTCTTTTATGAAATATGGAATGTTTCCCCTTTTATTCTCTTAAGATTATTTCTGTTGTTTTCTCTGTCTCAACCCCAGAGACTTCCACTATGTCCATGTTGGTGTTTTTCATGGTGTCCTACATATGTCTTAGTTCTGTTTATTTTTCTTCATTATTTGATCCTTCTGTAACTCTGACTGGATAACTTTAATTCACTTATCTTCAAGTTTGCTGATTTTTCCCTCCTGCCTGCTCAAATTTGCTATTGATATTCTTTAATGAATTTTTAATTTCAGTTATGCATTCTTCAGCTCCAGAATTTCTGTTTGGCTCCTCTTTTTAATTTCTAGTCTTTATTAGTATCTTCTATTTGTTTATCTATTGTTCTACTGGTTTTCTTTAGATTTCTGTACATGATTTTCTTTAGTTCTTTGAACATATTTGAATTCCTGGGTATGTTTTCTGGGGACAGTTTCTGTTAATTTCTCCTGCAATTGGCTATAGTTTCTTATTTTCTTTTCATATTGTTGTTGCAAACTGAACATTTTGAATATTATCATGTGGTAACCAGAACTCAGATTCTTACCCACCCTCTGGCTTTGCTTTATAGTAGCTTGTTTGCTTAGTGAATTTTGCAAACTATTTTCATAAAGTAGTCTGTATTCTTTGTCACGTGTGTTCTATGAATTCTCTGATGATTTATCTACTGGTCAGCTAGTATTTTTACAGATATTTCCTTGTGCAACTAAAGCTAAAAAAATAATAATAAATTTATAAAAAATAAAAGAGAAAAAATTCTCCAGATCATAGCATATTTGCTCTGTGTAGGAACATTATTTCAGTGCTTAGCCAGGCCATTTACAATTCTTCCTGTCTTCACTTCCTGCTGCTCTAAACCTAGGGATTAGCCTGAGATGAAAGTTTAGGATTTTCTCATGACTTTTCTGCACATGTGGCCTGCTTTGGGCTTGTATATGGCTTTCTAAATTCCCTAAAATGTAGGTGCTTTTCAATTTCCTACTTTCCCAAAGAAATGTTCTTCTCAGCTTTTCCTCCCAGCCTTCTGCATGTCTATTGTTTGCCTCAACTGTAATCTTCAGGGGATGCGGAGTTGTTCATTTGTTTTACAGTGTTTTCAAAGAATGTTCTCTTTGTGGTGGTTTTTCTGGACCCAGAACTCTGAATTACGTAAGGTTAACACCTTGTGTCATTCCTTCAGGTAGCCTCAAATGTGTCAAAACAGACAACCACAATTCCTTAAGAATAATGTCTACTTTGCCCCTTCCATAACCTAGGGCCAGAGTCCCACATTTGGACATGGGGCTGTTGTCTTCAAGACCATCCTGAGCTAGAGAGGTGGGTGTTCCACCTCTCTTGAACAGTAGAAATGTTTTTGGACAGTAAAAATGTCCAAAATATTTCCTATCATTTCTAAATTGCTTTTTTCTTGATTCAGCATTCAGTTGGATACTGTAACCTTTGAATATTTTCCAGTGTTCTGACAAAGTTGATTCTGACAGCTTTTCATTGTTTTTTTGGTGTTTTTTTTTGGAGAGAGAAACCCTTGGAATTACCTACTCTGCCATTTTTGCTGATGTTATGCCTCACTGAGTATTTTTGTACATAGATTTTTATTGGGCACAGCTACACTCATTTTTTTTTCATATAGTCTATAGCAGCTTTTGAGCTATAGTTACAGAGTTGAGTATTTGCAAGAGATACTGTGTGAACTGCAAAACCTAAAATATTTACTACCTGGTTCTTTATGGAAAATGTTGGGCCACATTCAGCTGTAGGCTGAAGGAATCCAGAGATAGGCATCTTCGATCACAGCAGTGGGAGATGTCTCTAGTTAACAAGGCTGCAAACTTTTAGGAACAGATAATAAAAAGAATCAGCCAAAAAAATGCAGACTTTGTTTAATGTTGTGTATAATATTTTCCACATGGCAAATGGGATTACAGTGGATTACTTTTGCTCAGTGATTTCATACTATGTAATGCTAAACCCTATGGTTCTACAGATTTGCCTTAGGTTGACAGCTTAGATAAGGCTCTGGGAACCCTGCTGTATTTCAACCCAAACAGTCCCACTTTTATCTGTCTTGTCCATCACATTGTGTATAAAATTCCATGTGTATAGAAGGTTCTTTTTGCTTTAAAAAAAAGAAAGAAAATAGCTTCTTTGCTTCATTTTTATCATTAAGTCCATAAATTTTATATTTAATTACAGGATTACAAAACTGAATTCATAATTGCCACATCCTTGTTTTTACATCATTACTCTTCTGAGACCCCACAAATCATTTTCAAAGTAGATAGCAATCTATAGATCATCACTTTGTACAAAAGACTGTTTTGATCAAAGATTTAAATCAGTGCTTATGGTATAATGATTTGTGAGTTTTCATAAATTGAATAAAATAGAGGCTGTTCTCAATAATTATAAATTCACTACTGCAATTCTATAATTAGATGCATGACAAATATCATTGATCATTCCAAAAAGAGTACTTATACTAAGCTATAGACAAGGAGGAAAAAACAAAACAAACAAAAACCAAAAAACAAAAAAACCCCAAACCAGAGAGAAACAAACAGCAAGAATACATTCTAAGAGAAGAAAAGGTGACTCCTTTAAGTCAGGGCACATGCTAGGGCACTAAAGGAGGTTATTTTAGGAGAAAATAGCTAAATTTCCAATTTCATAGTTTTTTTTGTTATTTCAGATTTTGTGTTTTTAAGACCCTGGACCTTTTTTTTTTTTTCCATTTTGCAAATGTTAGAAAATAATAAACAAGCAGTTACATTTGGGAAAATACATACACATTAATACCTGTTCTCTTAAAAAAAAAATGGATCTCAACCAAAGAATCATGATTCTTAACCAGTTAGAATCATTCACTAGCAAAATGACTACAAGTTCTCATTTGCCTTATTGGTGTGAAAACCCTCAAGTTTGATACAATTTTGTCATCTTTTTAAGCTTTGGTATTCATCAGATATTAAAAATGTAAAAATCTAAATGTCTCAAAAATTGCTCTGTGAACTCAATGCTACACAAGTTTTTAGAAAATTGAGTCCTGGGAGTTATCTTAATTGTAGCCACACTGTTTGCTTATCCTTCAATAATAAATTTGCTATCTGCTGAATGTAACAAGTACATAGGCTAGGAAAATTAAAAAAAAAAAAAGATCAGCTCTCTAAGGCGTGTAGATAAATATAGACAAAACATTGGAGTGGTGAGGTGCACTCATATAAAAGTCATTTAGAAGGACAATATAATCCCCAATTCTTTTGTCATTGACACATGAATAAGCTAATGTCTCTGTTTCTGCCTTATCATTATTGCTACATATCCTTGACTGTCAGAGACTTGCAAGGTCCTAAATTCATGAACTATAAATGATTCTGACCTCTAGAGTCTCATTTCTAACAGTAGTGATGTGTCTTCCCAATGTATTATTATACACTGAGGGATTAACACATTTCTTCTCCAAATATTCTGTAAATATTTGCTTAAGACATTCAGTATGTTAGGCTATGTTGGACGTGGGATGTTTATTGCCACTGTTCAAATCTGTCTGTTACTCTAGCACGAAATTAGCCATAGGCAGTACATAAATAAATCAGTGTGGCTGTGTTTCAATAAAACTTTATTTATGGATAATGAAACTTGTATTTCATATAATTTTAAGTGTCACATGATATTAGTTTTCTTTTTTAGATTTTTTAACCATTTAAAAATGTAAACACTCTTCTTAGCTTTTGGGCCATATGAAAACAGGTGGTGGGCTGGATTTTGTCCCTGGTCCATTTTGGACTGCTGTTTCATCTTATCTTCAATGGGTATTAAAGTTTTAGCTCTCACCTGATGATAATCTCTTCAGTAAGGAACATGTGCATATCTGCAGAAGAGTTTTTAGGACTGTTGGGAAAAAAGGCTCAAAACCTATCAACTAGGTTTACCCACTTTGTCCAAGAGACCTGCAACCTGCATTACAAATGGAAAATTACAAATTATTTGTTTTCCTTCTTAGAGTTAATTAAAACTAATCAGAAACACAAATAGTATCTATATCAAATTGCTAAGGATATACCTACTTTATGGTGAGGAATTTGAAATGATAACATTACCAGGCCCTCCTATTTAATCATGTATTGCAAGGAAATAAAAATGGGTATCACCCAGGAACAGTGTGCTGACATTAGGCTAAGAAAATTACATCTGTTTGGGAGTAGGGATGATCTTGGGTTAATACATATAAATACATGTTGGCTACTAACATCCTGCACTTATACCTCCATTCGACTAGAGTTTATTGAGCACCCACCACCTATGTGGCAGGCTTTGTGTTAGGGGCAAGAAACAATGTTTGCTTTAAGATACTTTATTTTTCAATGAAAGACTGGTTTTTATAGAAAAGGAAAAAAACCTTGCTCCAAAACAAATAAGGAAATAAGTTTTAAATATTGTGAGTAAATAAAACAGTAGACTGAAAAAGATAATTACAAGGTTGGAAATCCTTGGGTAGCATGGATTAGAGTGTCTCTGAGGAGGTGGAAATTGGGGTAAAATCTTGGATCAGTCACCAGTTAGAGATGATCTTTCCAGTAGTAATAACAGTTGTAATGGACTGCAGTGTAACAACCTATATTAACAACATTAAATTCCTTTAAGTTCTCATAAAACCAGGGCCCAAGGGTGGCTCGGTAGGTTAAGTGTCTGCCTTCAGCTCAGGTCACGATCTCAGGGTCCTGGCATCAAGCCCTTCTTCAGGCTCCCTGCTCAACAGGGAGCCAGCTTCTCCTTCTCCCTGTGATACTCCCCCTGCTTGTGCTCTCTCACTCAAATAAGTAAATAAAATCTTTAAAAAAATAAAATAAATTCTCATAAAACCTTTATGAATAAGAAGATATTGGGGCACCTGGGTGGCTCAGTGGGTTAAAGCCTCTGCCTTCGGCTCTGGTCATGATCCCAGGGTCTTGGGATGGAGCCCCACATGGGCTCTCTGCTCAGTGGGGAGCCTGCTCCCCGCTCCCTGACCCCTCTCTGCCTGCCTCTCTGCCTACTTGTGATCTCTTGTCTGGCAAATAAATAAATAAAATATTTTTTTTAAAATATTTTTTTAAAATATTTTTTAAAAAAAGGAGGTTGAATACTTTCCTAACATCACAGAATAGTAAGTGGTAACCAAATCATCAAGTGAACCTAGATGACTTGATTCAAAGTGGGCATGACTTAGGAAACAAACTGAGCGTTGCTGGAGGGGAGGAGGGTAGCAGGCTGGAATAATGGGGTGACGGACATTAAGGAGGGCACATGATATAATGAGCACTGGACATTATTGATGAATTACTGAACTCTATCTCTGAAACTAATAATACACTATATGTTAATTAACTGAATTTAAATTTTAAAAATATATAAAATTATGATTAAGCTGCATGTTTAAAAAGTAGCAAACAGGGGCGCCTGAGTGGCTCAGTGTGTTAAATAAAGACTCTGTTTTCGGCTCAGGTCATGATCCCAGGGTCTTGGGATGGAGCCCTGCATCGGGCTCTCTGCTCAGCAGGGAGCCTGCCTCCTCCTCTCTCTCTACTTGCCCCTCTGACTACTTGTGATCTCTGTCTGTCAAATAAACAAAATCTTAAAAAAAAAAAAAGTAGCAAACAGTCTATGTAAAAAGAAAATTAGAGAACAATGCACCAAAAGGCCAATAATGGTCACCTCTGTGTAGTTCTGTCTTTAATCTTGAACGTAATTGGGCGCCTGGGTGGCTCAGTTGGTTAAGCGACTGCCTTTGGCTCAGGTCATGATCCTGGAATCCTGGAATCGAGACCAGCATCAGGCTCCCAGCTCCATGAGGAGTTTGCTTCTCCCTCTGACCTTCTCCCCTGTCATTCTCTCTCTCACTCTCTATCAAATAAATAAAAAAATATATTTAAAAAAAATCTTGAATGTAATTTTTTAAATAAAACATTAATTTAAATAAAACAAAATGAAAAAGAAAGTGGGCGTTCTTAAGCCAGCTCACTAGTCCATGACCATTATTCCAATAGGTCATGGACTAGTCTGGGACCATTGTGTAAGCAATGGCTTTTAGATGAGCTCTGTAACTTCTTGTTCTACGTGGTTGTCATACTTCTGTTTCAAACAACACATTTCTACAGCAAATATGTTATACATTCTGTTAGGTTAAGAGTCTAGGAATGCTCAATTTAAAGCTTGAATTTTGGAAGGCCATCTTCTATGTCTTACTTCCAATATTTTAAATGAAATCACCATAATATACAGTAGTATATGTTTCCATCTTTTATTCCAGTCTTGTTATTCTTGCCAAGTAGAGTTCTAAATCTCTTGTCCTCATGCATTTTCTGTTCATGGTATTGTATTCATTGCACAGAGGTTTCTTAATACAGTTGCCAATACTGTATAGTAGTCAGTGTCCTTAAATTTACTACAGATGAATCTTAATGCTACCTCAAATATTGAATTGCTTTATTATTTGTTTGTATGTTTCATTGATTCTCCCTGCAGTGGCAAAAGCTGGGATGCTGGTTAACTCTCCCTAGGACACCATTTAAAGTTGTGGTTTTATCTATTTTGTTCCTCCCTGGTTTGAATACACATTGATTTTAAGCGAGTTCACAGCTTCTTGCAATACTTCTAGTTTACTATATGTGATGCTTAGTATAACAATATTGATTTCCTAACCAAACATTTTAACTTCACTATGTGAATACATTGAGCAGTAGGCTTGGGAACATATGTTTCTATTATTCCCTTCAGATAGCCGGCAATGGAAAATCAGTACAAACATTAGGTTTCCGCTTGTAATTTATTTACACGATGCGCCTGATACTCAGTTGAAGCAAACAGCAACATTGCACATCCAGCTAAAGTTGGGCTCAAGTTTGGGCTAAAGGCTGAACAACAGAGAAACAGTGTCTCATTCTGGGGCATGGCTGGTTACAGTGCAGTCTATTCTTAAGGCAGACTCCATCCCTTGGTACTTTGAAAGCCAAAGCGCATACAATAATCTGCTTCCTGCTAGGGCATTTCCCGTGAGGTTTGCACAGAATTTCAGAACTTAAAACATTACCCTGGAACATAAGCTGGCAAAAAGTAGCTCTACTGACCAAGTTCCCTCCCTGGAGAAAACTATGACTGGATTGACGGCGAGCTATTATTTTTTTTTAATTGTTATTATTTCTCTTTCAGGTGTTAGCATCATATTAAAAAAAGTTAAATCACTAATTCAATACTCTGAAAATGTGAGGGCTTTTAGCATTCTTCTAGTCTGGCAGGTCACAGAATTTATGTTTTAAGATCTTGTATAATATGGGTTCTTCTATGTTGTTTTTTAAAAAGATTTATTTTTTAATTATTTTAGAGAGAGGGAAAGAAAGACAGAGAGAAGGCAGAAAGGGGCAGATGGAGAAGGAGAGAGGGTCTTAAGCAGATTCTCTGCTGAGTGTGAAGGCTAACTCAGGCCTCCATCTCAGGATCCTGAGATCACAACCTGAGATGAAAGCAAAAGTTGAACGCTCAACTGCCTATGCCACGCAGGTGCCCCCATTCTTACATTTTACAGCATGGAGGACATTAGGAGAAGGAAGGGAAAAAATGAAGGGAGGGTATCAGAGGGGGAAATAAACCATGAGAGTACCCCAGGAAACAAACTGAGGGTTTCAGAGGGGAGGGGTGTGGAGCATGTGTGAGCCCAGTGATGGGTATTGGGGAGGGCATGTATTGCGTGGAGCACTGGGTGTTATAAGCAAACAATCAATCATGGAACACTACATCAAAAACTAATGATGTACTGTATGGTGACTAACATAACATAATAAAAAAATAAAAAATTAAAGATACACATATATTAAATACACATATATTAAATATATACATATATTTAACATACAAATGTTTGTTAAAGGTTAAACATGAAATGTATATTAAACATAAATATATATTAAAGGTACAGACACACATTAAATGTATATTAAGGATATACAAATGTACATGCAAATAATAGAGATGAGATTTCAAGAGTTTTAAAAATGTATATTGATCCCCATATCATAAATGCCTTTTTCACATCTATATGGGAAGCCAGTGATTTGTGCATATATGCAGGATGGAATGTGTTTCTCCAGAATTCATGTGTTGAAGTCCAAACCCTCAGGATCTCAGAATGTGAGTATTTAGGAAGATAAGACCCTTTCCAGAGTTAGTTAAATTAAAATGAGATCTTTATAATCACGTGGGATCTAATCCAATTCATCTGAGACCTTATAAGAAGAGGGATTAGGACATGCGGAGAAGACACCAGGAGAGACCACGGGAAGAGAGATCATGTGCAGACATAGCAAGAAGGCAGCCTTCTGCAATAGGAGGGAGGCCTCCAAAGAAACCAATACCCGCCAACACCTTCTAGCCTTCAAAACCGAGAGAAAACAGATTTCTCTGTAAGACACGGTGTCTGTGGTATTTTGTTAAGGCAGCTGAAACCTACTGAAAATGCACGCTGTCTTCTCAAAGAAATCTTTCACAAGATACAATGAAGGACGTCAACAGCCCTGGGCCCTGAGAGGTGTGGGAAGAGAAGGGCGCCACGGATGCCGCCAGGAGTCTGGGAGCAGTTCTGCCCGCTGGTGCTACAGTGGGTCCAGGTGCGCACAGTGAGTCTCCAAATCACCTCTCATCCAAGCAAGAATGGGATTGCCTTACCTCTCTTTATACACCAGATTTCATTCCAATTCTCTCTTTTGCAAACTCTTTTCCCCTCTCAAGGATTCTTTGAATGATTTGTATTTTACTGGATTAAAATTGCATAATAATACTTAAGAGAAAAGGGAAGCATCCCCAGAGGTAGCTAGTTCCCCATGCAAGCCAAGAAAAGTACTAGCAATTCCTTGCAATTTTCTGTACAAAGATACTCTATGATGATTTGACAGTTTTTTGACTTACTGCTGTCATTTTTTTGCCCATTTGTACTGAGTAATTAAATCTGTCACAGCAAAGATTTTTCAGAGGTATTATTCTCATGCTCTACTGATACTTGTTTCAAAGGTGATATGGCAGCTGTTTCAAAGAAAGAAATACAGAGTGAGCGAGAGAGAAAGAAAAAGAGAGAGAGTGTGTGGGGGGAGGAAAGGGAAAGAAAGAGAAAGGAAGAGAAGGGAGGATGGAAGGGAGGAAGGAAAGAACTGAAAGTGAGATTTTCAAATCTGTTGACTTGAGTTCCATTCTCGGCTCTACCACTTAACCAGCTCTGTGGCCTCTGGCAAATAACCTGAGTATCAGTAAACATGGAGTAAATAATGAAAACTAACTATGAAGTTTATTTAATATTAAGATGGGATGCCTGGGTGGCCCAGTTGGTTAAGAGTCTGCCTTTGTCTCAGGTCATGATCCCAGTGTCCTGGGATCGAGTCCCGCATTGGGAATCCCTGCTCAGTGGGTGCTATGCCCGAGTTTTCGCATCGGAGAGACCACCAAGGAGCCAAGCACCAGATGCAATCGCACGAGGGTTTATTGGACAAGCTTAAGCTTGGGCCCAAGTATACCCGACACAGAGGAGTAGGGACTTGGACCCTGAGCCAGATTACAGTCAGAATTTTTAAAGGCAGAGTAGGGGTGGACTTGGCAGTGGATGAGGACAAAGGGGGAAGGGAGGTCTCCAGGACCTTGAGGGGCTAGCTGTTGACTGAGGAAAAGGTTATTCATTACCAATAATAAAAATCTTCTTGTGAGACCCTTTAGATGTATATCAATGGGTCATATACTTGGGAATGATTCTCGACACTATCTTGGAGGTTTAGAGATAAAGTTTCCTAAAGGAATTGTTACAATAGACTTACAGGATTCTGGTCAGACCTGTGGGGGTAGGGGGTCTGTCAGGCTAGGATTGTCCTTAGCAAAATCTCAAGGTGAGAGCAGTTAAGTCCCCAGGGGAGAGCCAGTCTGTCTGTTTCAAGGGCTTGTCAATAGGTGAGGAATTTTAATGATTTTCTTCTCCCTCTATTTCCCACATCAGCTAAACTTGAGGTGGGATGGCCTTAATTTTCTCGGCCTCCACAGTGGGGAGCCTCCTTCTCCCTCTGCTTGTGCTCTCTGTGTCTCTGAAAAATAAATAAATAAAATCTTTTTAAAAAATATTATGTAAAATAATTAAGGGATAAATATATGTGGGCTCTCAATATATTATAATGCAAAAGTAATTGCTATTTTGTCTTTGAAGAGCTTTTATTAAAAAGACAAAAAACATGTGTTGGTAATGAACAGGACAAAAGGGAACCCTTGTGCACTGTTAGTGGGAATGCAAGCTGGTGTAGCCACTGCGGAAAACAGCATGAAGGTTCCTCAACATAATTAAAACTAGATTCATCAATTCCAATTCTGAGTACATGCCCAAGGAAAACAAAAGCACCAACTCAAAAAGATATATGCACCCCCATGTTCATTTTAGCATTATTTACAATAGCCAAGATACGGAAGCAACCCAAGTGTCCAAGAGTGGATGAATGGATGAATATATATATATGAGAAATGCCACTATTTTTTCACATAGGTGATGGAATATTATTCAGCCATAGGAAAGAATGACGACTTGCCAATTGCCACAACCTGGATGGACATTGAGGGCATTATGCTAAGCGAAATAAGTCAGACAGAGACAAATACTTAATGATTTATCTTATATGTGGAATCTAAAAACAACAACAAAACAGAACAAAACAAAGTAAACTCAGAGATACGGAAAGCAGATTAGTAGTTGCTGGAGATAGGTGTTAGTAGATGGAGAACAAGGAGTAAACAACATTTTTTCATTTAAATTGAATTAAAACAAATGTCAACGTGTTCTGTGGAAATTTTGGAAAAGTAAGAATCTATTTTAAAAAACTACAACTGTCCACAATCCATCCAATTACAACCACAGTTAAGATTTTCACGTAGTATCTGTTATCATCCTCGTCAACTTCCCTTGCATTATCTTAAGGAACTTTTATGACATTCCTTTGCAACAGGTAGAGTTATTCCTCTCGTTTTGTAGATGAGGAAGTAAAATGTCAGAAAGTCTAAGCAACATCTTCTACACTGCATGTGTACATGTCTGGGTATAATCAAGACATTTGAAATAACAATGAACAACAATAAAAGTAATTGCTGGTATCGTAACAATTCTATCCTGGTGATGTTGCAGCCAAACCCAAGCAGCAGAGCCAATCACTGAGACATTAAGTAGGCAGCAAGGAAATGGTTTATTCAAGAGACAGTCAAACAAGAAGATGGGAGGGTAAGTCTCAAACCTGCCTCACCAGAGGTGTAGAGAACAAGTTCTCTGTCTTAATCATCATGAGGTTGAGATTGCACACAAATTAATGAAAAGGGTGCAGAAATGTTCGACTATTCCTGAGGAAAAGAAGGAACATGCGCAGTGAGCAAACAGATAATATACACCCTCTGTTCACTATGGGGTGGAGACTTAATGCCAGAACAAGGCAAAATTCCACCTCTGACAGCTGTAGGTTATCTTAGGACAAGAAGAAGGGGCTCTGGGCATGCCCCAAGAGCTGATAAAAACTGGATGGGGCCTCGGGCTCGTTATCTCAGGTAAAGAATGTAGGGCCTTGTTTGTTCACAGGCCTGAGTCATATCAGTTGACCTTGAGTCCAGGCTTCAGCAGAGACAACTGGTATATGTATTAGTGGGTTTGAAAAGACACGATAACTGATGAGGGAGAAACAGTTCTCAGAAAATAAACCAAACTCCAACAAACAAACAAATAAAAACTTTAAATTGCCTGCCAGTTTCAAACTCATTAACCCAATGGGGTAAGGTTTCAGTGTGTACTTCCGTATTTATTTATTTATTTATGATTTTATTTATTTATTTGGCAGAAAGAGAGATCACAAGTAGGCAGAAAGGCAGGCAGAAAGAAAGGGGGAAGCAGGCTCCCCACTGTGCAGAGAACCCCAGTGTGGGGCTCAATCCCAGGACCCTGAGATCATGACCTGAACCGAAGGCAGAGGCTTCACTCACTGAGCCACCCAGGTGCCCCTTAAAAGATTTCATCTACCCATTTTAGAGAGAAAGAGCATGCAGGTGTGAGCAGGGGGAGGGGCAGAGTCAGAGGAGGAGAGAGAATCCCAAGCCTACTTAGGGCTGAACGCAGAGCCTGATGCAGGGGTCCTTCTCACCATGCTGAGACCATGACCCCAGCCAAAATGAAGAGTCAGACATTCAACCGACTGAGCCACCCAGGTGCCCCCACTTCCCTCTTTATTGAAGGAATTCTGTGACATAGAATTCTTCATTTCTATGATGATTCTGGTAAGTTCATGGGCACTTTCCTAAATGTGTTAGTTCTGGGGTCTCTCTCTCTGCCTATCCCCATTTGCTGTGATTTTCACTCCTGTTGCTACTGCCAGTATCTACTTGGATGCCAGGATTAGTGATGCTAGTTCGGCCCAAGAACAGATGCCTTAGTTCCAAAATGACCCAAAGATTATACCCTGTTACTGACTCATTTGATTCATTGTAGCTTCTTATCCCCATATTCAGACAAAGAACACATTTAGAAATGGGATTCTCAAACCTGTTAGTTTTGGGACCCCTCCACACCCTTCAAAATTATTGAGGATCTCAAAGTGCTTTTGTTCTATGGTATGTGTCTGTTGATATTTACCATACTAGGAATTAAAACTGGAAAAAATCTGTTTTTAATTCATTTACTTGAAAATAATAATTTTAGTGTTACATATTAACATAACATATTTTTAAAAATTAATGATTCTTTTATAGAACAAAAGCACTACTCTGTGCTGCCCTACTTTCTGGAGGTTTATCCACAGCCTCACATTGATAATGCCACATGTGCACACACACTTCCACTTGCCTGGGATACCAGGTGCTTTCTAATAAGTTAGACCATACTGAGGAAGTCTTGGATTCTTTCTCCTCTTCAGGCAAAGCACCCACATTGCTTTTAACACTTGTGGAAGATGGAGAGAGTTGGTGAATGGAATAAAATCCAGGCACAATGCCTTTCACCTCTAGGTTCACAAGCATCTCCTTTAGCGTTGAGTTCCCAAGTGGAATTTTTTGTCAGTCCCATTAGTAATTTGTCAGAACAGTTTGCTGCTGGAGCTTTTCTCTAGAATCATAAGAATTTGCTGATTTTTTCTGTTTTATGTCATACTGGTTTTTTTTGTCTGTTTTATGTCACACTGTTCCCCCAGTGTCTGAGATCATACCTGACCTATGATAAACACTCACCGAACTAATTGAGTTAGACAAAGTATGATGCTTCATTATGAAGGAAAACTACTAAAAAAAAAGAAATTCAAGGACACCATAGATAAGGAAGAACACCTTCTTAATTGAAGAAGATAAGAAATATATTACGAGTAAAGTAGCTTTGCTAAAAATGCCAATCTTATTGGTCAAATGAGTCAAGAGAAAACTCTGCATTAAAATATTCATGGTTTAACTTCAAACAGACTCAGTCTACTACGACAATAATGATAGTGGCACATAATGGTCACAGAACTCACTTTTAAAATAGATACATTACCGAGGGGTTTGTTAAGCAGTAGAAAAAATGGAATATTTAAACCTACTTTTCATTCGACTTTCATTAAATCATTTGAAATGGCTTTTTTTTTTAAAGCAAATGCCCCTTATCAGCCCATGAACAAAATGAATCTCTTTACAAATTTTAAGGAAATGTTAAAACTGAACATCTAGGTATAAATTATAGATTGCAATGAAAGCGCTCCATATTTGTAAGAGTTTTGTTCAATAATTTAAAGTCCAAAAGAAAAGCACTGACTGTCATAACTAAGTAGAACATAGTAGATTGAAAACTCTCCGTTTTTATTATTCATGGTAGTATTTTTATTTTATATTATTTAAGATTTTATTTTTGAGTAATCTCTACACCCAATGTGAGGCTTGGACTTGCAACCCCAGGATCAAGAGTCTCATGCTCTCCCAATTAAACCAGCCAGGCACCCCCTACTCTTGATAGTATTTTTAGCAGAACTCCTAGTATTGCCAACATTCTGTAATGAAAAGATAAAAGGGAGGAATCTATAGATGCACTGACGAGGCAAGGATAGAAGGCACCTCAGTTCTTGGGTCTTGACTGACCCAACTTAGGTAGGGTAAAAGAACTTTCATCCCATCTGCCCTACCAGTTATTGTCAAACCCTGTAAGTTTAAACATAACCTAGAGAGCTGAATTGGGAAAGTACAATTAAAATCTTCTTCCAACCCAGAAAACCTCTCCCCAAGAGTAGTAGAGAAAGAGAATAAATTTATAGGAAATCCATTAAGAGATTGCAAAGACAGAAAGAAATCTCACCCTTCTGTATTTGCCAACTAGATACAACCCATTTCATAAATGTTCTCAAGATAAACAATAACTAGACCTCAGAGCCTTTTGTCACTCATGGTCATCCAAAATTCACCTGGTAATTGGGATATCTATCTGTGTTAGCTGACTGGCTTGATTCAAAGGAAACACAACCTTTTCCTATCTTCATGACAAGAAGTAGTTTTGCACTATGAAGCAAGGCATCCAGCAAAGTTAAGACTCCTATGGTTCCAAAGAAACTGGAAGAAAGGTATACTATCTTCCATGGCATTTACCTTTCAAAGGGTAATGTAATAATGGCCCTCAGGTTCTTCAGAAGAATAGTCTTGGGGAATAAAGCTGACAAAAGCCTGTCTAGTTTTCAAAAGAATTTTAAGAGACTGAAACTCAGGAAACAAACTGAGGGTTGCTGGACTGGAGGGGTGGGAGGGGTGGGGCAGCTGGGTGACAGACATTAGGGAGGGTATGTGCTACGGTGAGTGCTGTGAATTGTGGTAGGACTGATGAATCACAGACCTGTACCCCTGAAACAGATAATATGTTAATTTAAAAAGGAGCTAAAAAAAAAAAAAGAATTTATATACATTTCAAAGAGGGAGAAAGCACTTATAATTACACATTTTTCTAAAGTAAATGCTCTAAGAAAAAGGAGAGATCTCTTAGTTTCAACAAGGAGAATTAAGCCTCTTAATTTTAATCTGTATTTGACTTTACAATTGTTAGCATTACTTTGATAGTATATTGCAATAGATTGAATAAAATAAATTCACCGGCAATCCATCAACAGTGAAATGTCTCTGCAATTTGTTCTTGTAACTATGTATTATCTTTTTAATAGTAGGTTTGTGGGCGAGTCACACACCCCACTGCAAAACATGTGTATGAATATGCCACCATGTAAATAGTTAACCAAAATACCCACAACAGGTTTGTTTGATAATGATGATGGAAAGCCAATAATATTTAATTAATATCAAGAAAAGCGCAAACTCGGGGTGCCTGGGTGACTTAGGGTTAAAGCCTCTGCCTTCAGCTCTGCTCATGATCCCAGAGTCCTGGGATCGAGCCCCTCATCAGGCTCTCTGCTCCGCAGGACACCTGCTTCCTCCTCTCTCTCTGCCTGCCTCTCTGCCTACATGTGATCTCTGTCTCTCAAATAAATAAATAAAATCTTAAAAAAAAAAAAAGAAAAAAAGAAAAGCGCAAACTCAAAACAACTCCGATGATGAACAGGTGCTAAAATTCCTACAGAAGAATGTGGAAATCCTAATTATCTATAGGAGCCTTGCAAAATTGCCTGGTATTTTTTAAAAGCCAGGATACAGAATTATAATTGCATGAATCTTTAATAACATCCCAAATTTAATTTATGAGTAGCAAATTGTATTATGTGTTAATAACTCCATAGTATATTTTTAAGTAGGTCTTGATTGCCATTTAAAATGAGTCTATAAAATTGTATGAACTTAATCTATGCAGAAGCTATGGTATTATTTTTTCTAAATAAATTTGAAGCCAAAGATCAGACTTCAAAGGCAATGCCTAGCACAAATTCATATGAGACCAGGCTAACTTTTAATATAGATAAATGGGATCCCCAGATATCTGGAACTAACAATCAAATGATGCAGAAGGGATTTCTTGATTTAAAAACTCACCCATGGGTCTTACTTATATCAGTTCCTATAATTATCATGTCATTTATTTCTGCAGTCTATTACCAAAAATTCTGTTTGAAATGGAAACTTTATTCAACATTTATTCAGATATTAATATCTATTAAGTCATTATTGATCATTAATTGAGAAGCACAATTATTATATAAAAAAAGTAAAGTGAAAAGAATATAAACTTTGTTGTAGTGAAGATTTGAGTTCGAATACTGTCTTTGTAACCTCACTGAGTCTTCTGTTTTCTTACATAGATATTGAATTACATATCTCTTTCAAATCCTATTGTTAGGCTTAAAAAAAAACCCGTTTCCCCATAATTAAACAAGATATGTGACTGTTTTATAAAACATTAGCTGCTTTTTCTAGCCCTCCTCTTTCACTTACATGTGAGAGACTAGGTTATTCAAAAAGGACGTTTTGGGGGGAAAAAAAAGGGACGTTTTGATGAGAAGGTAGTATAATGTATGAATAATGGAATTCTACCACCAGCGAGACGAGGAATCATTGTAAATTAGGGATAATTATGCAGGCATTAAGTGCCTTTGGAGAGTTAAATAAAGGGATTTTTAAATAAAAGAAAAGACACCAAACATATACCAGAGAGATTTTGGTCTCCTGCAGAACGCTGGCTAGGAATATTTTTAAAAAGTAGATCATACACAGAAGTCCTTGTGAATTTTTTCTTTATGCCGAATTCAAATATGCATACATGAAGTTCAGAGCATCCATGTAGCCAGTCTCCAGATTAGGAAATATAATAGATAATATTATATTTTACCAACATGTATAAAGTCCATCTTATCCTTCTCTACCCTCATCAATATTATGTGTTTCCAGATTTGATCACTTGTATATAACTCAGGTCGTTTGTTAGATGCACTATTCAGGTACTCTATGTCATGATGAATATATGTCTGCTTATTCTATCACTTATGGAGAAAAGCATGCTAATATTCTGGATTTCTGCATTTTCCCTCCTGGTTATGTTGATAGTTGTTTTATATATTTTGAACTCACATTTTGAATGTACACAAAGTAGAATTTTTGTGTCCTCTTGTGAGATTGATGGCCATCATTATAGAACATGCCTCTTTATCTCTAGGAATGCTTTTCCTTTACTGTCTCCTTTGTGTGACATTAGTCCAGTGATACTATCTTCCATTCAGGTTGTGTTTTCCCAGTAACTTTTTTATTCTTTAACTTTTAATTTTTAAGTTTATCTGCGTATATCTATCATCTATCTATCTATCTATCATCTAAGAGTATCTCTTACAGTTTTTTGTGTAATTTATTATGGTAATCTTAGTGTTTCATTTGAAATAGTTCATTTAGTTCATTGATATTTAACATTTAATTATTGTAGAATTGAGTTTATTGACTTCTTTTGGCTCATTAGTTTTTTTTTTTTTCTTTTTGTTTCATGAAAGCCAAAAAGAGAGGCCTCAGAGAAACCAAACTTCTTGACACTTTGATTTGGGCTTCCAAAGTCCAGAACTATGAAAAAATAAATTCTGTTGTTTAAACTGTCTGGTCTATGGTGTTTTGTGATGGTGGTCCTACCAGACTGACAACATGGCATTCCTTTGCTTTAAGTTTCTCTTCTTTTTTTCTTTGAGAAATTAATCATCACTTTTATATATTGTTGTCCCTTTGAAGATATGATATCTTTTACTTCCTTTGACTGTTTTTAAGATTTTCTTTTGTCTTCTTAGTAATTTAGTATCACATGCCATGTATAGCTTTCATGAGTTTTGCTGAACTTCTTGGATTGTTGAGTGAACCTCTTTTATTAGCTTTGGAAAATTCCCAATTATTATCTCTTCAATTATTGTTTCTGGCAATTCACTCCCCTTCCTCTCTTTTTGGAACCCCAGTTGCATGCCCATGATCTCATTTGAGAGTGTTCCACATGTCTTTAATCCTGTTGTTTTGGTCATTCTATTTTCTTCTCCTTGCTTGATTATGGATATTTTTTCCTATGACCTGCCTTCGAATTCACTAAGTCTGTGTTTTTCCTTTAATCTGCTATTACGCACATACTCCCAGTATCGGATATCCTGGACATTTCTGTTTCTAAATTGCCTATTTGATTTTTTTTATTAATGTATTCCAGTTGTTTCATGAAATTCTCCATATGTTCATCTATTTGTTCAACTTGTTTCTACATTCTTTAACATAATAATTATAGTCATTTTACATTTCTTACCCACTAACTTCAATATTTGAATCATTTATAGATCGGCAAAACAAAACCATAGTGGCTTCCTTCTTTATTCTACTATAAAAATAATCTGGATCAAGGATGGGGTGAAGTTTCAATAAAGCTCAGTTAATCTCTGATTTGCCTTTAGGACGTAACCTACCTATATCTTTGAGAGCCCAGCAATTTCCTTCTTCTCATCCCTAAAAATCTGCAGGAGATCTAGCTCTTCCTTTCAGAAGTGTCATCCAGCTGTCCAGAGTTTGTCCCTATCAAACTTCAGAATTGTTAAGCACAATGTTGATACGTGGGCTAGCAGGCTACCTGAACATAATAAAATAAAATATATCTAAATTAATTGCTCTGTTTGCAGATGTATGGTACATGCAGAATGGCTGCTTCTTACACACACACCCTGAATGCCCCTGTTAATCACTGTCTTGAGAATGTAGAGACCTTATTCCCCTGCTCTATCCCCATCAAGCAGGATATGCAGAAAAACACATTTGTTTAGTGTTCCACGTCAGGGATTCTGGAGGTGGCCAACCCAGGGCATCTCCTATGTAATGAATATGTCTGGATGGTAGGTCTTCATCTCCTTGAAAAGAAGGAAAAGTTTATAGATAGTTGCTAGGCTAGTAACGATACTATAAAATCTCCCAGTATGTTGATTCCAGCAGGGGATACTTTGTCCAGTCTGCCTCTCCTGGACTCCCTGTGTGTAACTTTCCGCAATAAACCTACATCCTGCTTGCTTCCTCTGGGTCATTTCTTTGGTCTTGCTGGGCCATCACGCACCCTTGGCTTAGAGTCTACTCTGGTGCAGCTACACAGCAGAGCATTTCATTCTACCACCTGATGTGTTTTTTGTGTTTTTTTTTTTTCTGAAGTCATCCTCCAAATAGTTTCAAGATCTTGTAAATGTCCAGAGAAGGAAAGGAGCAGTGTGCTTGAAATAGGTCTTCATTTGTTTGTCTAAGCACTGGGAGACAGAGAGAGATTTTACTCTGATTTTTAGGAGCTTTCAGGGTCCTACAGCAATCTGGCATTCAGTAAATATCCTCTAGGGTAAACAGGATATATATGTGAGTGTCCTCATTTTAAATTAGTCACATCAGCCACTGGCAACCGCTAAAAGTGCTGTTGGTTTCTTTCCCCCCAGCACAGGATCTTTGTCTGGAGCCAGACTACTTCTAAATCTGTGTCCAATATTGGCAAATAGCCCAAGAAAATAGCTCATCATCCTTTATTACTTACTTATTGGTATCTCTGACAATCTCTTGACGCTTAAGTCTGTGATTTTTTTTTTTATAGTCGAACCAGACTTTTTGAATTGTTTCAGTAGGATCATTGACTTACTACAGCTCTTACACATTATAATCAGAAGTGTGAAGCATTTCTGGGGGTTTCTCGAAGGGATCTATTTTTTATTTTTGGATCTACCTCCAGAATTGGATCCTAAATCCATGAAAACATTTTGGATTTATTTAAATCAACCTGAGTCAGGCTTACTGAAGCATAGGCTGGACATCACTAATTTAGTTCCTTATTAACTTTTGGGCTGAAATATTTTATTAGCTATCAACTTGTTATTTTAACTCAAGTCTCTTTCTCCCTTCCACATTTGGAATCCTCTACCAAGGTGTGAATCTGAAAATCAGATTTGATCATGGAAGGATAATTTCTTTCTGTTCATCTTGTCTACATTGGGTCAAGTCCAAACCCTGTCCTCAAATATCCTTCCCAGAAGTTTGTCTCTCTTCCTCTTCCTCATCCTGTGCTCCAGTCAATCTAAAGTTTCGGTGTTTCCACTCTGTGCCCCATGCTTCCTGGGCATAGCATATATACTCATTTGGTCTTGCTACTTAAAAAATTATTCCCACTAACTCCTGGTCTATATCCCTAGCAGTTGTAGATCCTGATGCAACCCAATTTTCAAGATCCCACCCAAATTTTTCTCTGTGTGATCTCTCTGACTTTTCCCACTCTGAATTCCCATAACTCTGCATTCCCCTGGTGGTGTACCCATACTTCTCTGAGAGGACGTATACTGGCTCTTATTTTCTCTACTAGACTTTATTTTTACTATAATGCTAAATTAATAAAATCATAACCATATTAAATATATTTGCTCAAAAGTTGTTTTACTGATTTGCTAGGGCTATCGTAGCAAAATACCATAGACAGGGTGGCTTAAACAAAACAAATTTATTTCCTTGCAGTTCTAGAGGCTAGAAGTCCACATCAATTGTGCTGGCAGGTGTGATTTCTGTGAGGCCTCTGTCCTTGGCTTACAAATGGCAATCTTCTTCCTGTGTCCCCACATGGCCCTTTCTCTGTGAATGCATCCCTAGTGTCCTTTTTCTTCTTAAAAAAGACGCCATTCCTATTGGATTAGGACCTCATTCTAATGATCTCATTTAAAATTATCTCTCTAAAGGACCAATCTCCAAATATAGTCACTGTGTAAAGTATACTGGGAGTTAGGACTTTAGCATATGAGTTTTGAGGAGAGAAAATCAGTCCCTTAAGGCCATGAAAAAAAAATGTCATATACAAATTTACAAAGAAATGTCTATCTCTTAAAAGCATTCTGTTGTTAAAGTGCACAAATAGGTATGGTTCCTGCTTTCTAGAAACTTACAATGTAGGGTAGCAAAAAACAACAGCAAAATTAAAAAAGGCACAAAAATGGTTTTATAGTTATAAATAATAATAAGTGTTGCACAGGGTTAGGGAAATGTATAGGTTAATGACTTACCCTAATCAGGGAGTGAGTGCAATTTTCTCTGAAGAAGTAATATTTATTCTTATTAATTGGTGATTTAAATTTATTCTTTTGTGAACTAGCTTTTCATTTCCTTTCTCTATTTTTCAGTTGGGGTGTTTGTCTTTCCCTAATTAACCACATTAAAGAAAATTTAAAGGTGAAATAAATCCTGCACAATGCTACAATCCAAAAGCAAAAGCTAAATTTTTTATTATGGATTATTTCAGTTCAGTGCATATTTGTGTCATTTATAAGCATTTACTTAATGTGGTAATACAAGTTTGGACTCCGTTCTTTATCTATGATAGTAATAATGTCTGATTACTTAATTTGATTAATTACTTCTCTGTTGTTTCTCTTTTCTGTCTTTCTAACCAGAATGTAAGTGCAAAAGTGTATGTTTCTTGTCTGTCTTGTTCTGTATAGTACTAATGCTTGGCACAAGTTGACTGTTAATAAAATATATATTGGGTAATAGAACACAAGCTTAGATACTTAGATTTTTTAAGGTAGTATGATTACATAGACTGGACATATTAATTACTTTAGATTTTCCATTTATTTGACAATGCTTTCAAATAAAGTACAACTAACTAATCTGTTATATAACACTAAGGTGCATATAGATTTCTTTTCCTTTTTTTTTTAAGATTTTATTTATTTATTTGGCAGACAGAGATCACAAGTAGGCAGAGAGGCAGGCAGAGAGAGAGAGAGAGGGAGAAGTAGGCTCCTTGTTGAGCAGAGAACCCGATGTGGGGCTCGATCCTAGGACTCTGGGTCATGACCTGAGCTGAAAGCAGAGACTTTAACCCACTGAACCACCCAGGTGCCCCCTTTTCCATTTTTTTTTACATCATCTCCTTGACGTAAGAAAATGTGTTTATTAGCCAGAAGATAGTCATCTTCAAACAAGAAAAAGGATTTACCAAATTTTTCATCATAGAAGTCAAATTTGCAAACTTCAAAGGTTAGACTGCTTCTAATGGCAAGCTCCATCATTTATCAGCCCCGTGACTGCTTGCCTTTCCTTCTCATATATGAATTGGGGCTATAATGACACATACCTTATGAGGTCTTTGGGAGGATGAAACGAGGTATGCTATGTGATGTTTAAAATAGTACTTGATAGGGGTGCCTCGGTGGCTCCGTGGATTAAGCCTCTGCCTTCGGCTCAGGTCATGATCTCAGGGTCCTGGGATTGAGCCCCACATCAGGCTCTCTGGCAGAGGGCCTGCCCCTCTCTCTCTGCCTGCTTCTCTGCCTAGTTGTGATCTCTTTTTCTGTCAAAAGAAATAAAATCTTAAAAAAAAAATAGTGCTTGGGATGCCTGGGTGGCTCAGTGGGTTAGGCCTCTGCCTTCGGCTCAGGTCGTGATCTCAGGGTCCTGGGATCGAGCCCTGCATCCGGCTCTCTGCTCCACGGGGAGCCTGCTTCCTACTCTCTCTCTGTCTGCTTCTCTGACTACTTGTGATCTCTCTCTCTCTTTCTCTCTCTGTCCAATAAATAAATAAAATCTTTAAAAAAAATAGTGCTTGATACACAATAAGCAATATATAATTGTTCACTGCCTGCTGTGGTTGCTGTATTATTGAATATAATATACAATAGCTGTGGCTTTTAAGACAAAATTATTATAATTTTTATAAATAATTACTTATAAATTAGCATAATTAATAATAAAATAAAATTATAACTAGCAAGCACTACATACCCAAAAAGAAGGATAGAGCTTTAAAAGGCTTGGGGCTCAGCACATTGTGTTAAAATAATTTAGCAGGATGCAAATGAACAAACTCAAAAGCAGAAAGAACTCAAGATGAAAAGCCAGTGTTTAATTACATGAAAGACACACCATGTTATGAGAGCTGACTTTTGGGTGATGACTTAGAGATGTGGAATGTCTTAATATTACAAAAATACATGGGGCTAGAGGCTTAGAATAGGACCTGAGGTAAGGCAATGGAGCTATGTGGAACTTTAAGTAGACAGATGTTTAAAGACCGTGAATTCTTCTCTTACAATTTCTACATGTTACCCTTCTCAGTGTGTAGTCATGCTTACATATCGGCACACCATGACGTCATGTTGCTTTTCAAAACATATATTCTAATTTGACTGTAAGACGCAGGTATTAATCTGTATCTGAAAGATTTTTATACCCCACTGCTTTTCACTTTGGTATTCATTAAGAAAATGATTCTGTTGTAAGATACCATGCATTTGCAATATGACTTCGATAAGATAGTTATCCCTTCAAGCCTGGAAAGCAGAATCTCATTTGAAAAAATGATGATGCTGAAAATACTATCTTCGTTGGACCGATAAGGATTTCAGTGAGAAAATCCATGCAACATGTTTAGTAGAGTGCTTTACCAACAGAGTGCTAACTATTACTACATGAGAGAAAATGCAGATGTTAAGAAGCATTGACTTTAGAGGTGAATGGCCTCAGTTTTGGATCCAGCTCACTCCTTGACATGATGTGAAATTAGATAGTGATATTTATGGGAGACTGTCTTTCTGGTCACTCATTTCCACTTCTCTCTTTGTGTAGAGGTAGGACTATATTTCCCCTCCCCACTGAGACTGGGTTTGACCAAGGATGTTTAGCTAATGAAATGTGAGTCCTGTGGGTCACGTCCCTTCAGGGCAAAAGCCTTATTGGCCCACTTGTGCTTGCAGTATTCCCTCATTCTGTCTCTCTCAGAAAGTAGTTCCTTGTCAGCCTAGATCCCGAAGACAAGGCAAAGCAAAAGAAAAGAAGCCAGTATAATTGAGGAATTAGCTTTTGTTGCCTTTGCTTGCCTATCCTAATTGATTCAAAACTTAATCTCCATAGCTTCATTTTAGTCATCCAGGAGACAAAAATAATAATTTGTTCATTAGGGTGTTTGGTACCAAGCAACTGAAACTGATAATTTTATGTCTTAATAACTGATCATTATTTCTCTGAAACATTTTTTTTTCCACAAGACTATTAAGAAACTACCATCCAGCTTTCCCTTCCTATACTTCAAAAGTCCAGGCTATAATTCTACAAATGCTACAATGGTGTTTTTCAGTACTAGATGGATTTCTTTTAAGACCCAACTTAAAGGAGCATAAAGAGATGACTTTAATTCCCACCTCTGTCTGCATCTAATAATATGTGATCTTGCATAGGACTTTTTTTTTTTTAACCTTTCTGGGTTTCTACTTCCTTATCTATAAACTAGAGTTAGTGTCAATAATCTCATGCAATTATTGCAAGTTCTTAAAAAATAATGTTAGCAGAAATGCCAAGCATAGTTCCTGGCAGACACTAGACATTTAAGAAATAGTTCTTCACTTCCCGTCCCACGAAACTAATACCTTCCCTTCATATATATATATATATATATATATATATATATATATATATATATTATAAAGCAGCTCCTGGAGCACCATGAGAGAAGGTTTTACACAGCACCTGTATTTTAGCAAAACCTTAACATTTTCGGGATCCACAGGGTCCCAGGTTTCCTTATATCCAGAGCATGTCTAGACTCAGCTGACCCCAGGCAACATAAAAGTTCATCTTAGATTAGAAATAAAACCATTGTGACTGCCAGAAAAAGCAGATTCCAGTATTTTATGCCAACATATTGCTGGATGATTTGGACTTATTTTTAAATATCCATGTTGGTTTTGTCACTAACCTTTCAAGATTTAGTGAGGTTTATTTGATTTGGTATTGGAAAACTTGCTTTTATTGAAGATATTTTTACAATCTAATATCTGATTGCTACTTTGCATCTTCATCTTTTTTAAAATGCACCCATTCAGAATGGATATTATTACATTGCAATAGGAATTCCATCCTTGGTTTCAGTAACACCTTGTAGATGTAATAGATTTTGCAAATTCGCCAGCGGTGGCTAAAATCATAACAACTGTTAAACCCTGTACTCATGACTTGTTAATTAGCTTTTGCAGTGATCAGTGGCTGTGGTCATCTTTCTTTGTTACCTCCAGAAGATTCTGAGTGTGGTAAAAGTCATTCAGCTACAGCACCATTTTATAATCCTGTATCATAAAAACCATAACCGAATACATCATTGGATTCGGGTTTCTTCCATGAAATCAGGGTTTCTTCCCAGTTTTGTTAACTTCCATATATGGGCCAGTCTAGTCTCAGATCTTAGTTTCCTTTGCAGCTTGGATCTGTTCTTCCTGAAAAGAATACAGTGTATATTCATTTGTGTCATACAGTGTTAGGTTTCTCTGTTCACATTTATCAATTTGTTGACTGTTAACTGAGGCCTACCATGTGTAAGTCAATAGGTTAAGTGCTAGAAATACCTGGTACAGAAAAAGTTCAGATGCAAAGCTTATCAGTTGTGCTTGGGTATGTTAGAGATAGCCTAGAGAACAGGAAATCCTTGGTCTGAGTCTTACAAAGTGAGGTACTTTCAAATAAATGAAGGGGAATAACTTTCCAGGGAGAGGGAAATGTGTGTAAAAAGAGATAAAACATGAGTATGGTACATTTGGGGAACTGTGAATAGATCAGGATGATAAGAGAATAAGTTGTATATTTGTAAGGAAATAGCTAGGACCAAAGATTGATAGCAGCCAAGAGACAGATTAGAGATTACCTTATATGAAATGATAAGAAATTTAAATTTCATGGTTTATGCAATATGGGACTACTCAAGGTTTTAAAGGAGGGAAGTAACATGACATTTTGTGTTTTAAAAAAGATGACTCTGTAATAGTGTGAAGGATATAGCAAAGGAAGGAGGAGGGGCAGATAAGAGCTAGCTCAATAATCCAGAAGAAAGATGATGGCTGGACCATGCTTAATGTAGAAGAGGACAGGGAAGGGAAGCATGGGTACAGAATTATGGAAGTGCACTTAAGGTTTGGCAAAATAGGAAAGACGAAGAGGCAGGAGAATTTGACTCCTGTACTGAATGACTTAAAGTGTAATGGAGATATGAACTAGGATAACATTGAAGGAGAAGCAACATTTTTGCAAGGTTTTGTTTCATCTTTATTTTTCATTCTCTCTCAATGGTTTGCAAAGATAGACAACAATGGTGCCTTGCATCCCTGGATACATACATTGCTGCTTCTGGGGTGGGGGGGAATAGAATTTATGCATTCCTCTCTTGCTCTGAGCTAGCCTTATGACCTGCTTTGAGCTATCGACTGTGGCAGAAGTGATAATACACCTAGGAGGTGCAATGGCTCCCATTTTGCTTTTCTGGTGCCCTCAGGCATCATGTAATTCATTCAACTGCTGTGATGGAGAGATAGGCACAGAGAAATGAGGGGTGGGGGGAAGAAAAACTTCTAGACATTCCAGCCACCCCAACAGAGACCAAAAACAGGTGAACGGAACCTTCTTGGATACTCCAAGTCAGATCTCCTCCAGTCAACATCTCAGACTATCCAGACTAGAGTCTTGAGAACAGTACAAATTCATGAGCAAATAAATTATGTTTTAAACTATTTAACTTAGGAATAAAATTTTTTGTATGCAGCAGTTAATAATCTATAGTGCCCTGATCTCTCTCTCTCTCTCTCTCTTTCTGTGACAAGATGATAGAAGTGCAAAAAGAGGAAAACATTGTGATAACTGCGTATTATAGAATGTGGTTTCTAAAAGGAGATCAATAGTTCCTATTACTTCTCTTTGAACAGATTTCAGTGCTGGAAATTTCCTCCTATAATCTCTAAAGCAGTCTATAAAGATAACATAAAACAGCATCTATATGAGAAACTCATAAACAGCAAGACTTCAATGTCTTTCTTCAGGAGAAAACCATTTTTAATACACGGATTTTCATGAAATATGGGAATAACTCACAATATCTATGAATAATATCTTTATGTATTCAAATAAAAGATAATTACCAGTATCTATCTCTAGAGAGAAAACTACAAACTACAGGACCAATGGAAAGCATTAAGGAGTTAAGGACAAGAAGTAGAATTTTTCATCTTACATATGCTATTTTCATCCTCTAAATATTATTCATTACAACTATAGAAATGAAAATTGTGAAGCTGACTTTTTTTTCTGCAAGTGCACAACTTATAAATGACCTGTAGTATCTTTAAAATTACATGTGGGGGCACCTGGGTGCCTCAGTGGGTTAAGCCTCTGCCTTCAGCTCAGGTCATGATCTCAGGGTCCTGGGATCAAGTCCCATATTGGGCTCTCTGCTCAGCAGGGAGCCTGCTTCCCCCTCTCTCTCTGTCTGCCTCTCTGCCTACTTGTGATCTCTCTCTGTCAAATAAATAAATAAAATCTTTTAAAAAAATTACATGTGAATTTTTTAGACATTGATGTTAATAATTATGTTTTAATTTTTAAAAATTATTTTTTCTAGTAATTGTTTTTAAAATCAAGGTTTATGCACTGAACCCCCTACCCTACCTCCTCCCCTCAAAACCCTCAGTTTGTTTCTCAGAATCCACAGACTCTCGTGCTTCATCTCCCCCTCCAATTTCCCCAATTCACTTTTCCTTTTCTTCTCCTAATGTCCTCCATGTTATTCCTTATGCTTCACAAATAAGTGAAACCATATGATAATTGACTCTGCTTGACTTATTTCACTCAGCATAATCTCCTCCAGTCCTGTCCATGCTGATACAAAAGGTGGATATTCATTCTTTCTGATGGAGGCATAATACTCCATTGTATATATGGACCATATCTTCCTTATCCATTTGTCTGTTGAAGGGCATCTTGGCTCTTTCCACAGTTTGGCGGTCATGGCCATTACTGCTATGAATATTGGGGTACATATGGCCCTTCTTTTTACTACATCTGTATCGTTGAGGTAAATACCCAGTAGTGCAATTGCAGGGTCATAGGGTAACTCTATTTTTAATTTCATAAGGAATCTCCGCACTGTTTTCCAAAGTGTCTGCACCAACTTGCATTCCCACCAACAGTGTAAGAGGGTTCCCCTTTTGCCACATCCTCTCCAACATGTGTTCTTTACTGTCTTGTTGGTTTTAGCCATTCTAACTGGTGTAAGGTGGTATCTCAATGTGTTTTTTTTTCCAATTTATTTATTTTCAGAAAAACATTATTCATTATTTTTTCACCACACCCAGTGCTCCATGCAAGCCGTGCCCTCTATAATACCCACCACCTGGTACCCCAACCTCCCATCCCACCCCCACCACTTCAAACCCCTCAGATTGTTTTTCAGAGTCCATAGTCTCTCATGGTTCACCTGTTTTGATTTGAATCTCTCTGATGGCTAATGATGATGAACATTTTTTCATGTGTCTGTTAACCATTCATATGTCTTCTTTGGAGAAGTGTCTGTTCATGTCTTCTGCCCCATTTTTTGATGTGATTATCAGTTTTTGGTGTGTTGAGTTTGAGGAGTTCTTTATAGATCTTGGATATCAGCCCTTTGTCTGTGGTGTCATTTGTGAATATCTTCTCCTATTCCGTGAATCTTGGAACACTGAAAAAATAAAATTAAATTATAAACAAATTAATAAAATTTTTTTTAAGTCAAGAAGGTTTTGCAAACTTATATCTTTGGGTTAATGTATTATTTAAATATTTTATTTTTAATATCCTATCCATGGCTGGTAATCAAATAGCTTTAGTGTGGGGGTCATTTTGTGAATATAAACCCAGTTCGTAAAATGTTACATCATTTATTCAAAGGAAAATATAGTTGAAAGAGCATACATATTCATTAGGGAGGAAAAAGGCAAGAGCTCTTAGAATCTGCCTGGGAAACCTAAAAAAAGTTATTCCCACACCCACCTGTGGCAGGGAAGGGTATTGGTAAAACATTGGCGGGTGTGCTACAGCCACTTTGAGAGGTATTGTAATAGAAGGGAGTCAAAGATGAGTGCACTTTCTCCTTTTTTAAATTAATCATGTTATTTTTTCCCATTATGTTATCATCTGAATACATGTTAAGCATGTTAGCCCTTCTCAAGTCTCCCATCATCTGATTAAAAAAAAACTATCCCAATTCATCCTCTACCCAAAATGCCTATGTCGGCAGTGGTTAACACAGCTTCCTTCAGTCTTCTACCAATTCCAAGGAGTTTATTCTACGTTGTTTCCAAGGATTCCATTATATCCTATTCCTTCTTCTTCAGAACACCCACAACAATTTTTTTAATGTTTCCCTTAATACAATATTAGCATTTCCCTTTATTTATTTATTTATTTATTTTTCAATTTATTTCTTTTCAGAAAAACAGTATTCATTATTTTTTCACCACACCCAGTGCTCCATGCAATCCGTGCCCTCTATAATACCCACCACCTGGTACCCCAACCTCCCACCCCCCCCACCACTTCCAACCCTTCAGATTGTTTTTCAGCGTTTCCCTTTTTTTAAATTAACATATAATGTATTATTTGCCTCAGGGGTACAGGTCTGTGATTCATCAGTCTTACACAACACCCAGCACTCACCCCAACACATACCCTCCCCAATGTCCATCATATAGCCACCCTATCCCCCATCCCCTCCTCTCCAGCAACCCTCTGTTTCCTAAGATTAAGCATTTCTTATGGTTTGTCTCCCTCTCTGGTTTTGGTTTGTTTCATTAAACTTTCCCTTTTATTAATTTCTAAATCCTTATTTTTTTCCTCATAGTAAAGTTATTTGCAAAACAAAATAATCGGCCCAACAATCTATCCTTGTCTACTTTTCTGGCCCATGGAGCTCAGTACAGTATTTCTCCAAAGCAAAAATTCAGTAGTTTTCTGGTTTGGATGGATGAGCAGGGAAGAAGTTTGGTATGATGGTATACTTGGTTCTCTGACCCTTAGTGTGTGTGACTTCAGGTATGCATCTACACTGTCAGGCTCATTTGTCAGACCAAGACTGTGACCTCTAAGAATGCTTCTAGTTCTAATGTTTTATGGCTGATAATCTCTGAGATGTTCTGCTGTACTTCATCTATGTGCTTTCTAGCATCACATTGTATTTATACATTGCTATAATAAACATTTATTAAGTCTCATATGGTAGGCATATTTTTGTGATATTAGAGAAAGAATATGAATGAAATAAATCCCTCTTCTCAAACAAGTTTGTATACTAGTGGACATGTTAGTGGGGGCAGAGACACACAATAAACTAAACAACTAAATAAGTAATCTTAACCATTGGCAGTTGGTAAGGATGGCATAGTGGTAAATACTTCATCTTGACCAAGATCTGAGTGATAAAATGTTAGCTCTCCAAAGACTGGGGGAAGAACATTCCAGATAGCATAAAGATTTTAAGGACCTGTTAGTGTAATAGAAAGAACACTGTGGAATCAGGTGCATCATCAGAGAGAGGGAGACAGACACTAGAGAAAATCAAGTTAAGCAGAAAACAGATCAGAATTTTAAAATCATGGAAAAAGACATTACCTTATTTCCAATATGACAAGGAGGGGGGTGATATTACCTAAAATATTCACTTTTAATAATAATCATTTCTGTGCTCCCCCTAAGAACAAAGAAAACATTTCTTTGTTACCCCTAAATATCAGTGGCAGGAATTGCTTTTAAAAGTCAAATATCTAGTACCTGTGAGTATTATCTTACCACACCAGAATAATTTCAGTCCAGATTAACATTGTTTCCAGGCTCATAAATTAAAGGGGGGGGGCGCGATGCTTAACTATATTCTCTTACAGATTTGAATAAAAATATAAGTGATTTAAAATTTTAAATGATAGCATTTTTCAACTTCAAGGCAATTAACTTGCAGCTATTTTTCATATATATATATATATTTGTTTATTTACTAAAAATAACAGTTGTGTAATTTTTGTAAGGCAAACCAGAGTTAGTTACCTTTTAGAGTGTTGTTTTATCCTACCTATTGAAGATCTTCAGTATATCCATACTGACCTTCAGACACAAAGGATTATATAAACATTCCTTTCTCAATTCCTTTTGAATTCACATAATTAGTTCTTTAATAACTAAGAATATTTTTATTTTACTTTGTAATAGTTAAATGCCAGTTTTATATTACTTCTCATGCCCCTTGGAGAATATAAATTAGATTTACATACAATATATACTCAGAATATGGGAGCAACTGTTACTAGAAATCCGCTGAAATATTTATCAAGTCTGTTTTTAGTGTCCCACTATAGAGATTCATTCTTAAAATCTAGTTAGGCAATTACAACCCACTCATCTTGTTTTACAAAAAGTTTTGTCTTCTTATTGCCTATATCCTTTGCTTCCATCAGTTGAGTAGCTTCCCTCCCCCCCAAAAAATCTATCAATGCTTTGAAAATATTTGAGAAAAATAACAATGTGTAAGTTTATATCTGCCTTTTTAAATTAAGATTTTTTTAATGTTAATTCCAATATAGTTAACCTACAGTGCTATATTAGCTTCAGGTATATAATATAGTGACTCAGCAATTCTATACATTATTACTCAGTGCTCCTTGTAAGTGAACTCTTAATCCCCTTCACCTCTTTCTCCCATCCTCCCACCTGCCTCCTCTCTGGAATGCTTTATTTTAAACAAGTACCCTCAGTTAAAGTTATTATTATTTTTTTTAACAAGAACATTTTTTACTTGAAGCATACTTCAGAATACATGGTTTTAAAAGTTATATATAAATCATTCCATCCAAGAAAAATAGAATACACATTTTCTTACACAGAAGAATCCCCTGGTTAATAACATACAAAGTGACATAACAAATATTACAAATTTACAACCACAATGGTACAAAACTAAAGATCAACAATAAAACAAAGCTGAAAAATCTACAATGTAAGTAGCAAATATTTAATATGTAAATATTAACAACACTACTGCACAAGCAATGGGTCAAATAAGAAATCAAATAGCAAATCAGAATATGTCTCAAAACAAAATGAAAAAGAAAACACAATACCCCAAAACCTAGGGGATGAAGCAAAAGCAGATGTTAGAGTGAAATTTATGCTATAAACACTTATATTAAGAAAAAAAATTTCAAATAAGCAACTTAACATTACACCACAAAGAATTAGAAAAAGGAAAAACTTAGCTGGAATTTAGTAGAAAAAGGAAATAACAAAGAAAAATCAGAAATAAATAAAATAGAGACCAAGATAAATAATAACATAATGTTGAAAGTAAAGACCAGTTTTTCCAAAAAGATAATATTGGCAATGTTTTAACTACATTAACTAAGAAAAAAAAAAGAAGAAGAAGAAGAAGTCTCAAAAACCAAAATGAGAAATGGAAAACGGTAAAAGAGACAACCACAGAAATACATGGTGTGATAACATTTTATAATAATTATATACTGACAAATCAGGTAACTAAGGAAAAAAAGATTATTCCTAAAAACTTATCATTGAGCACAATTAAGTTATGAATCTTGAATCCAAGAGATAGGAAATCAGTAACAAGAATGTTAAACCAGTAACAAGAATGAAAGTTGAATTAGGAATCAAAAATCTCCTTGTACAGAAAAGCCAAAGACCACATGGTTCATTGCTAAATTCTACCACACATTCAAAAAAAAATACTTAATGATAACCTTTATCAAAATATTACAAATAATGGAAAAGAACAAATTCAACACCATTCCATGAGGCCAGCATTACCCTGATACCAATGCAGGTTAAAAAACAATACAAGAGGGGCGCCTGGGTGGCTCAGTGATTTAAGCCTCTGCCTTCAGCTCAGGTCATGATCTCAGGGTCCTGGGATCGAGCCCCACATTGGGCTCTCTGCTCAGTGGGGAGCCTGCTTCCCCCTCTCTCTCTGCCTGCCTCTCTGCCTACTTGTGATCTCTCTCTGTCTATCAAATAAATAAATAAAAATCTTGAAAAAAAAATACAAGAAAAAAAATACACAAGAATAAGAAAGGCTAGTTTGTCCAACATAAGTATTGCTACTCTTTCTTTTGACAATCATTTGGATGATAAATGTTTGTCCACCCCCCTCACTTTCAATCTGCAAGTTTCTTTAGGTCTAAATGAGCCTCCTGCAGGCAGCATATAGATGGTTCTTGTCTTCTTTTTTTTTTTTTTTTTTAAAGATTTTATTTTATTTATTTGAGAGAGAGAGAGACAGTGAGAGAGAGAATGAGCGAGGAGAAGGTCAGAGAGCGAAGCAGACTCCCCATGGAGCTGGGAGCCTGATGTGGGACTCGATCCCGGGACTCCAGGATCACGCCCTGAGCCGGAGGCAGTCGTTCAACCAACTGCGCCACCCAGGCGTCCCGGTTCTTGTCTTCTTTTAATCCATTCTGACACCCTATGTATTTTGATTGGAACATTTAGTCCACTTACATTCAAAGTAATTATTGATAGATATGTATTTATTGCAATTTTATTACTTGTTTTGTCATTGTTTTTGGAGATTTTCTCTGATACTTTCTTATCTTTGTCACTTTTGGTCTCTCCGCACTCAGAGTCCCCTTTTAATCTTTCTTGCAGGGCTGTTTTAGTGGTCATGAACTCTTTTGGCTTTTGTTTGTCTGGAAAACTCTTGATCTCACTTTCTATTCTGAACAATAGCCTTGCTAGATAAAGTATTCCTGGCTGCAGATTTATTCCATTCAGCACATTGAATATATCATGCCATTCTCTTCTGGTTTGCCAATTTTCTGTTGAGAAATCTCCAGCTAGCCTTACAGATTCTCCCTTGTAAGTTAAGGACTCTTTTTGTCTTGCTGCTTCTAAGATTTTTCTTTTAACTGTATTTTGCAAACTTAGTTAAAATATGTCTTGGTGTTGGGCTGCTTTTGTTGATTTTAATGGGAATATTCTATGCCTCCTGGATTTGGATGTCTGTTTCCTTTTCCAGAGTAGGGAAATTTTCCATTATTATTTTTTGAAATAAATTTTTCTGCCCCCTTTCTATCTCTTTTTCTTCTGCAACTCATATAACATGAATGTTATTACATTTGATAGAGTCACTAAATTCCCTAACTCTCTTGTGTAGCATTATTCTTCTTTCTCTCTTTTGTTCAGCTTCATTATATTCCATTATTTTGTCTTCTAGGTCACTAATTTGTTCTTCTGCTTCTTCCTGCCTGCTATTCATTGCATCAAGTCTGTTTCCAATCTTGTTTATTGTATACTTCCTTTCTGATTGATTCTTTTTTATCTTTTTTATCTCTGTTGTAAGGGTCTCACTGATGCCTTGTATTCTTTTCTTAAGCTAATTGTGTATCCTTATGATTATCTTTACATTTTTGATCATGCGCATTACTTTTATCTGTTTTGCTTGGATCTCTTGCCTTATCTTTTTCTTTCATTTACAATAAATTCCTCCATCTTGGCATTGTGTCTTAGTCTTTGCCTTCTTTTGTGTGTTAGAAAAGTCAGTTATGTCTCCTGATCCTGATCCTTATGAAGAAGAGGTCATGTAGTGCCCAGGGCCTGGTGCTTCAGGGAGTGTGTCCCGTGTGTACTGTGTGCACCCTGCTGTTGTGTTTTCGCTGCCCTATCCTTCAGGCCAGTCATCTGCAGAGGCTCTCCTTGCTTGCTGTGGGGAGTGTTCAGTCCCTGGCCTGAACATGGAGTTTTAACTAGGTGTGCTCTCCTCTGGTTGTGAAATGAGACCTGACACCAACTACATCAGAAGTGAGGCCGTGTAGATTCTCTGGTTGAGAGACATGGTGTGGGCAGGGGTTTGTGCTGGTCTTCTGGGGGAGGGGCTCACCATGTGGGATTCAGGCAAGCTTGACAGAGAAGGGCAGTCTCAACAGAGAGCCAGGGGATGGGGTAAGCAAGTTAGGTAGCTAGTGTCCACACTGACCTGCCTCCTTCAGGTGGTTCTGTCTTTACGCTGAGGGGCACAGGAGGGAAATGGTGCCAGCCAACTCCTTTGTTCCTGGAGAGGTAGGTGTCTCCATAAACACTGACTCTCAGGGAAGTGCTCCTAGCATAGATTAGGGAGAAAACAGGTGCCACTAACTCTAAGACTTCTGGAGTTTTAGCAAATTGACCAAGATGGACTGAGAACCTACAAATTAAAGACATATGTTAGGTGTCAAAGGGAGGGTAAAGAAATAAGGAATTAGTTAAGTGTTTAAGTCATAGTTTTTCCTCACCTTTATAGTATTATTAAAAAGATGAACAAGGGTGGGTTATGGACATTGGGGAGGGTATATGCTATAGTGAGCGCTGTGAAATGTGTAAGCCAGATGATTCAAGACCTGTACCCCTAGGGCAAATAATACATTATATGTTTAAAAAAAAAAAGATGGAAAAGCCTAAGAGAAAATGGAGACAAATGGGAGACAGGGTATGGGATAGAATGGGAATTCAGAGACCTAGCTTTTCATTCCAAGTCACTACAACTCTCATACTTTGTAAGTATAAGAACCAATCGTCTAATTAATTAATGTTTAACATCCTTCCCAGCTTTAGTATTCTAAGGACTTCCCAAGACATGTAGGTAATTTGAAGCTGCTGGCATTAACCTCAGCCCCAACAGCTTGACATATCTGACATATCTGGAAACACAACCTGATTGCTGCAGCAGGACTGAATTATAGACCAGACATTACACACTGCCCCTTCTAGCCTATGTGATACATTATAAAATATAGACTGAATGAACACACAACTTCAGGATATTGGTCCTGCTGGGGAGAATAGAGGTACAACTTCCAGATTGGTGGCATGAGGAGCTCCACAGACTCACTGTCCAGGAAACAGCCATAATTGATAAAAATTGTGTTTTGTTTTGTTTTTTTAAATAAAGTCTCTGGAAATGTTTCTGACGGTAAACATGTACTTAAGAAATTCTGTATCTCAATAAGAAGATTGAGAGTCAGTGGTCCCTGTTCTCTCCCTAATCTGTCCTCAACTTGCCATGGTAACAAAAGCTCTAATTTAGCCAGGTGTAGCCAAGAAAAATGGTTCCACTTTCCCTCAACCCCTAGGCAAGGGATAGACTATTTTGCTGGTAAGGATAGTCTGTCAGCATTTTTCATCTCCCACCCCCAGCTCCAAGTTGCTGAGGTTGAATTCCTGGCCATACTGGCCAAGAAATTGAAAGCTCCCTTCCTTCACTTATCCTGCATTTGTAGAGCAGAAGTCGACCCTAGCAGAGGCAGTCAAAGAATTTGGGGACTTTTATTGTCCTTGGCTCAGCTCACTCAGATAGCAGAGGTTCCATACTGGGAGAAGCAAGCCAAGGAAACCAGAGGATACTGTTGCACCCCAGTGCTCTGGTCATAAAATCAAGGGTATCGCTCAAAGGGAAGGAAGCCACTGTCCCCATACCCAGCTTCAGTGCAGGAGCTCACACATTCAGATCAAGGGGGAGAGTCAGTGCAAAGAAAGAGAGGTCTAAAGTTGTCCCCAGGACCTAACATTGTTTGAAATGGAAGGTGGGGAATTTCAAAGCTAAGTGTGCTCTTAGTAGCAGTAGACATTTTGGTGATATGCATTTAAAAGCAACAAGTTCAATCAAAGTTCAGCTAGCTTACCAGAGAGAATGAAGGAAAGAGATAAGAATAACCATCCTGGGCAATAATCAGGTCATTATGTCATGAATGGGATCAGTGCCCCTATAAGGGGAGACACTAGAGAGATGATATCTCTCTGCTATGTGTAGACACCACAAGATGGTGGCTGTGGGTAAACCAGGAAGAGGGATCTCATCAGAACGCTACCAGCTGGCACCAGCCTCCGGAACTATGAGAAATAAATATTTGTTGCTTAAGCCACCCAGTCCATGGCATTCAGTTATCATAGCCCAAACTGACGAAAACATGGAGGCGTCCATGAGTTTACTGTAATCACAAACTGGTGAATTTCTTAATCCAGACCTTCTTAGGAAAGAAAGTGGTATAAAGACCAGGTAGATGCAGCTTCTGCATGACGCTGGGTGATAGATAGTGGGAGTAGATGAGGAGGAACCAGGATGTGGGAAAAGGAAGAAGCAGAGATTTAAAAAAAAAAAAAAAGTTCACTGAAAGGTGTATGTGTTTATGTGTAAATGAGGAGAGAAACAGCTTTTAGTTAAAGGAGAAATTCTCAGATCACCACCACCAATGAATTAATATCATTCTAGACAGTAATTAGAAAAGGAACTCCTTTGATGAAAATGATACTAAGTAAATCAAATGAAAGAAATGTGCATTCATATCCAGGATATATATGGTCAACATATTTTCTTGAATGTTGCCCAGTCTGTCCCTGATATTTCCTGTATAAACTCATTTCAAGATATGGGTGACCCTATAAGGAGCTCCTGGCAAGCCTATCGCTCAGGGTATATTTTAAGGGTATGGAGAAGTGTTTTATTACTGTTGTTTTGATATGAATATTATGGGCATATGTCCCACAGTAGGTGGTCATCAGGGATGATCTGGGAAAAATAATTTGCATTTTCGGCCTCCAGTTTCCTCTTCAGCCAATGAAGAGGCTCCATACTTCAAACTCCCAGTATACCTCAATGGACTTTTTGTTCCTAACAGGCTTTCCCAACTGCACCCTTTCCTCTATAAAAGAATGTTCCTCTCCTTTGTTCTCCAGATTTGCCTATAGCTTTGCCATAGCTTGCATGTCCTGAGTTGCAGTTCTCTGCTATTCTCGAGTAAACCTATTTTTGATAGTAAAAGAAGATATTTAAGATATATAGCCTGGCTTTAGGGTTTGGAAGGTATTCTATAGGATAGATTTCTTCAGGCTTGTGCACAGATGTAGGTTTCCTCTGTGGGCTAGTGCCAAGCAAGATGATCTGTCCCACCAAACAATGGCATCCCTTACGCAGGACTCCTTTGGCTTAAAGCAATAATTTTAATTAGTATAAGCTTATGCAAATATCAGTTTGTAAAAATGACTTCTGAATTGCAGTAAGGAAGTAATAATGTCCTCAGTTACCCATATCTAAAGTGATATCATTAAGCAGCAATTCAAAATAGAGAGAAAATAAAAGAACTCAATTGTGTCATTAGCTTCAACACATTTCTTAGATATTAACATATGTTGATAGAGCAACTCCTAGTTCCCTCTATGCTACTATTTGTCCTATAGTATCTTAGATTTAACAAAAGTTGTAGGCAAAATAAAATGAAACTATGTTTCTAAGAATCACTGAAGATTAAAGATTAAAAGAGTCCTAGTCAACTACTTAAAATATAAAATGGTTCCAAGATAACAGACACAACTAAAAAAGCAGAGTCTAGGAAAAGTATTTCAGGAAATGTGGCAGTTTAATGTAATTATTATAGAAAAGAAACACACAAAATTGTGCAGAATAATATTAAGAAATAAATGCTTAAATAAGCAAGAAGAGAAAAAGATTTTCAGCAGTAACAATATATAATAAATTTTTAAAAGATTTTTGTAAACTATTAAACTTGTTTCAATGAAATAAATGTGCATTTAAATGACATATAATTTATTCTTACTAAGTATGCAAAATCCTGTTCCTAGTGCTGGTGAGAATATATTAACTAGGTATTGTCATACAGAGTTTAGCAAGTAGCAATAAAAATTCTTATGATCTTTCTAGAAAATAAACTCGCCGTGCATTTCAAAAACCATAAAACAGATCATACGTTTTGCCTAGCAGTTCATTAGAATTGTGTCAAAGTGATAATCAAAGATATTAAAAGTTGCTGTAAGGGGCTCCCGGGTGGCTCAATCCCTTGAGTGTCCAACTTTTGGTTTTGGCTCTGGTCACAATCTCAGGATCATGAGATTAAGATTCTGCTCTTTTCTCTCTCTCTCTCTCTTGCTCTCAAATAAATAAATAAAATATTTTTTAAGTTACTATAAAAGATAGTTATGAATATAACACAATTTAAAACATGCATACAGTGTTATAACCAGGAAGGAAGCCAGAAGTAAATATATGAGCATTCTATTTGTTACTGAACTATTCCTATAGACACAAAATAGTTATTCATACAGATAAAGTCTGCAAGGGAACTAACACAAAAATGCAAAAAATGGTTATGTTAGGGGTGTGGTATCATTCAGGATCCTCTGTCCCTAGTATCCAAGTTCTCTTTAACCTTGTTACATATTTATAAATTGATAGGCTTAACATACACAAGCAGGGGAAGAGAGTAGAAGATCCAGGTGTGTATTTGTGATATTCACTCATGATATCAGATAAAAAGCAATGGTAAAGGGTATGAGAAGAAGAGAATGAACACATTTCTTAAAACTTTATAGAGCTGTCACACTGGTCAGAAATCATTTGCTAAAATGTAGTGTGAGTCCCTTCTTGGTTTCTTTTTTATTGTTTCTATCACCTATGGATTTGGCATAACAAAATTATGATGATTCACTATTACGCTGTCGAGAGGTTTATAATGTATATGGAAAAATCTTAATAATGTTTGGAGCTTGGGGGCCTGTGAGAAGCCATGGGAAATTGCTTCTGAGATCATAGTGAAAAGTGAACCTCATTTAGAGAGACTGAGCTGGGGATACTATGGATAAAAGCAACTGAAATACAGAATTTGGAACGACAGGTCATCATAGAAGTTGAAAAATGAATTTAGCTCATCCAGATGTGCTACATTTACTCAGTTTTGAGTGACTGTTAGTAAGCAAAGCACCTATTATATTATGCTTCTTGGTGTTTTCATTATTTGTCTTGGGTACCGAGTAGAAATTTTCTCTTGAAAGGGAAAATGTGTTAAACACTTATAAAAATAAACCAAGTTAAGGCTCATCTCTGCCAGGTGGAAGTCAGTGTTAATATCTAACAGGAGATGACGCTCAGAGAGGCAGTCATATTCTTCACGGGATGAATAGAAAATCAACTCTCTAACCTGTCAGAGCAAATTGTATCCATGCAGAATGAGGTCCTACCTCTGGGAAGAGGTGTTATTACACTGAAGTCCAAAGACCAGTAGTCTCTCTTGGACAGGTCTGAATAATAACCATTAAGGTGTGCAAACATAAGAGGAAAAAGAATTTAGTTTAATTATTGCTTAGGTCCTTCTGGATGGCATATCGCGCATGTGTCCCGTCTTCTGACCCAGAGTGAAAATTGATGATTTTATGAAGTGGGATGGGGATTCCATAATTGGAAAGCAAAACTGGTGTTGGGAAGTTCATATCACAGGATTTTTGTCTCTTCACTTGTTGGAAAGATCAACAGTGAAAAATCTTTCAAAGACTAATTTTATAAATATGTAAATGAGAATAGACAGGTTAAATGACTTGTTCAAGTGTATGTGTCTCATTATGGGAGAAGAGGACTAGAAGCTCACAGGGCTTTCTCTCAAGCAGACTTTGAAAATACTTGTATAAATTTAAAAAGACTACATTCACATAGGACTTATAGATTCAGTTTTAAAAAATGGGTACATTTTGCTTGAGCGACTTAGTGGCGTCAAAAGAGTATTGTCCTTGACTGCTAAACTGGCTTTTAGATAAAAATATAAGGAAAATCTCTCACTTCTCTGAGTTGGCAACAGTGGACCTTAGAGCTATAAGCAAACATATTTATTATGTTAATAGCCTAGTGCAAGAAAGAGCGAACTTTCTATATCTATGGGTAGTTCTTAGTTACCATGAAGAGCAAAAGAAATCTGGAAATCATCCCAACAATGGTTAGACATTAAATAGTAAACACAATCCTCTTATATATAGGCCCTCCTTATCAATTATATTTGTGTTCCATGACTTGCCTCATTGCAACGGACAGATATTTGACACATATTTACCAAGAGTTCTCTGTGTATCCCATTAAGCACAATAAATAATGCTAAAAGTGAGTGATGCTCAGGGTTTTTTGTTTTTTACCTTAAAATTACACCTTTTATGTGAATGTTTGTAAATATGTGAAAGGGAGAAGCACAATTGATGGATGAGGAAAAATATATCTATTTGTGGAAAGCACTGAGTTATAAAAAATTCTGAGAACAAGATGAAAACAAATGAAGAAACTGAGAAGGAAAAGGCAAGGAGTAAGGACATAAAGGCAGATGAACCCGATCTATCAGTTATAAGGCCCCCTACAGCTATAACATCTTCTACAAGGAACGTTGCTGCCCACTACTTAGGGGACAGCTCTCCAATGGTTGCCCAAATGATTTCACTCAGATATGGTTTACTGACTCAGAGTTTGCCAAGCACAGTTATTCCCTAAGATAGCCAAGTAAATATGATGTGCCGTAGCTGAAAAGGTTGCAACTGAGACTACCATATTCTCTATGTGTAATTATATTGAGCAAACCAGAAAAAAAGAAAAAAGAAAAAAGAAATTAAGAACAGTAGCTAAAAATTCCAGAGAGAGGACAGTAGATAGACGTGGGTCTATGAATCACTGTAGTAAGCCAAAGCCATAAGGAAACAGACAGTATGGAGTGGATACACAACATGAAGAGCAGACGAAAGAATAAATCAGTAGAGTATGAGATGAAAATGGAATCCACAAGCAGAGAATATGAGAAATGCTGTGAGAAAAAGTCCCTATGGTTAGGATGTGGTTACTCCCTACAGCTTGCTCTCTTTTCTTCCCTCCATCCCTTCCTTCCTTCCTTCTCTCCTTCCCTCCTTCACCTTTCCCTCCCTCCTTCCTGTTCTTCCCACTTCCTTGCTGGTTTGCTTGCTTCCTTCCTTCCTTCCCCTTTCCCTCCCTTCTTCCCTCCCTCCCTCCCTCGTTCATTTGTTCTCTGCCTCCTTCCCTCTCTCCTTCCTTCCTTGCTACTCTAATTGAGGTAAAAAGCACATGACATTAAATTTACCATCTTAACCATTTTTAGGTGTACAATTTATTTATTTATTTATTTATTTATTTATTTTTAAAGATTTTATTTATTTATTTGAGAGAGAGAGACAGTGAGAGAGAGCATGAGCGAGGAGAAGGTCAGAGAGCGAAGCAGACTCCCCATGGAGCTGGGAGCCTGATGTGGGACTCGATCCCGGGACTCCAGGATCACGCCCTGAGCCGAAGGCAGTCGTCCAACCAACTGAGCCACCCAGGCGTCCCTAGGTGTACAATTTAGTAGTGGTATTTCACATTGTTTGCAACATATCTCTAGAACTTTTTCATCTTGCAAAACTGAAACTGGGTACTCATTTAATATTAATTCTCCTTCCCTCTGCCCAGCCCTTGGCAACACTCTTTCTACTTTCCGTTTCTATGATTTTGTGTATTTTAGGTACTGTGTGTGAGTGAAACCATAGAACATTGGTCCTTCCGTGTCCCTACAGATTTCTTGAGTTGTTTGGTTTTCCAGTCTGACTCAGTTTGGATCCAAACGGATTGTTACAACAGATAGGAAAACAAATAGCTACCTTGAGAAACAAACCAGTACAAAAAAAAAAAAAAAAACAAGTAGTACTGAGCAAGATTTTCCTATTCCATCTAGGAAACAATTGAAACATATACTCTGAAATGCTGATTTATTCTACAAAATAATATTTTGGGGGAGTACAGGAGCCCAAATGATAAATTAGGCATTAGTGCTTAAGTGAGATTAAAATAAATACATCCCACTTTTGCTTTGTGCCAGGAAAAAAAAAAAACCTTTTAAAATACTTTATTGATTTTAAAGTAAGCTTAATGTTTTTTAACTGAGCTTAGAGACTTGAGGGAGAATGCAACTAATGATGGATTTTTTAATAATGTTTTCATAAAACATTAAAACAGGTCTTAGTTCCACTCATCTTTCACAATGACAATACTCCTTTTGCCAGATTAATCTTAAAACAGACTTGATATATTTTAATCCTGTGTGAAAGTTTCAAATATGCATTGTACTGTATTTTAGTAAAATGTATAAATGATGACATCTCTGTAAACAGTACTGTGTGTACAGGAGACTGCTGTGTTCACGGGCCATTACAGGGCTGAAGTTATCAACTACCCTGCAAGCTTTCAAAGAATCCTTTTCATCATGCTAAACATTTTTTTAATCTCCTCTGCTTTGGCAAAAGTAGACTATTTCACACACTGTGAGAATTTGTAATTAGAGTTTTCTTAGAAAATATATTAAGTGTTATTATAGAGCTTCTGTGCAAGTACTAATGAACATACTGTATTTAACCATCATCAGACAGATCAAATACAAGAGACTAATGTTCTAAAGTAAGCAACTTTCAATAATGAGAATGTGCTAGTAATTACAGTGTTGTCATTATAAGGAGGAGACTTATTCTGTGCCATTTATATTAAACTAATTTTTTAAACTTCTTACTAGTGACAAAGTTGGATGATGGCTGTTAAAGTAAGTTTCTAACAGATGACCTTTGGGGAAAACTGTATGGACTATTAAAACAGAAAAATGAGCTTGAAAAGGAAAAGTATTACCTGATTATGTGAAAGACTTTCCACAAATGACTGACTGATAAATATTTGGAAGGTTTTTACCTCTGGTCTTTTCAGGATCATTGTGAACCTATTCAAGTAAATGACCTGGATCTGGTACTATTGGACCAGATGATAAGGGGAGGAGGTAATTAAATCCAAGGGACATAGGAGTTCAGGTTATGCATGAAGTGGATGGTATAAACTAATGAGGTGTGGGTCATAGGAAAAGGTGATGAGTAGACATGATGCAGGACTCCCTCTGGGACATCAGTTCCTCTCCTGGGAATCAAAAGTCAAAATGATAATCTTCTTTGTAAGCAGAGGAGTAAGGACTACACATATTCCTATGATCAACTGGATCAGGGAAAGCTTCCTTCAGACCTAGAACCAAGTTCCTCTCAATTCACTGACTGTTACTTACTCCTCTTTCTCCAAGATAGGAGAGCAATGAAATGTCTTTAAAAACTCAGAGATGAGTATTGCACTCAATCCTCTAAATATTGTGGCTCATATCACATTGTGATAACAGAAAGGAAAGATACACTTGTGCAATGGCTCAAGAAAACTTGAACATAATAGAAAATAGGTCAGTGAAAAGCTTCTTTAAAGTTAAAATTATAAAAGTATAAAGAACTAATATAGTTATTCTAGGTTGAAGCAAGACCATTTACTAAAAATGCTTTTCTAAATGAATTCCATATTGCAAAAAATAGCTTAGGCACACTAAAAAATGTGAACTTAAAATATGTTTAATTTGACACACACACAGAGAGACAAACAACAACAACAACAACAACAAAACAAAAACCCAAGCCCAAATAATCCAATTAAAAAATAGGCAGAGGACCTGAATAGACATTTTGCAGAAGAAGACATGCAGATAGCCAACAGACACATGAAAAGATGTTCAGCATCACTAATCATGAAAATGTACATCAAAGGCACACGAGGTATCAACACACGACTGTCAGAACGGCTAGAATTAAAAACACAAGAAACAACAAGTATTGGCGAGGATATGGAGAAAAAGAAACCCTTGTGCAGTGTTCATGTGAATGTAAACTAGAGCTGTGGAAAATAGTATGGAGGTTCCTCAAAAAATGAAAAATAGATCTTTATAATTCCACTGCTTGTATTTACCCTAAGAAAGTGAAAACACTCACTGAAAAAGACATACGCACCCCTGTGTTTACTGCAGCATGATTTACAGTTGATTTACAATAACTAAGATACATTGAAAACTACATCAAAAACTAATGATGTACCATATGTTGACTAATTGAACATAATAAAAAATAAATTTAAAAAAATGACTTAATAATGTAAACAGATTAAAAAAAAAAACAAAACAGCCAAGATATGGAAGCAAGCCATTTGTTCACTGTTAGATGAATGTATAGAGAAGATATGACATATAGAGAGATAGATCTACATTTATATCTATATCTATATATAACATATATAAACAATAATGAGAAATTGCTATTTCCAATGACATGGATGGACCTAGCAGGTGTTATGCTAAGTGAAATAAATCAGACAGAGAAACACAAATACCATGTGATTTGACTTAAATATGGAATCTAAAAAACAAAACAGAAAAGTAGAAATAGACTCATAAATGCAAGGAACAAACTGATGGTTGCCAGATGGTACAGGTTGAGGACTGGCAAAATGGGTGAAGGTCAGTGGGAGGTCCAGATTTCCAGCTGTCAAATGAGTAAGTCACAGGGATAAAAGGTACAGCATAGGGAATATAGTCAATGGTATTGTAGTAGCATTGTGTGACAACAGATGGTAACTATACTTTCGGTGAGCACAGAATAAGATACAGGCTTGTGGAATCACTATGTTGTACACCTGAAACTAATGTAATATTGCATCAGTGTGTGTCAACCATATATATATTGGGATTTCAATTATTTACAAATTGCACAATAACATACTTGTAAATAGAAGTAGAAATTATAAGACAAAATTGTTTGGAGAACTTAAGGAACAGAATCAAGTAGAATTCTAGTAGAAACTCATCTGATTCTATCCTTTCATGCATAAAGAGGTTAATTCCCTTTGATGTAAAAAGAGTTTGTCCTAGATCACATCTCAAATTTATCAAGGTATTTCTTTTTTAAGTTTGTTTATTCTATGTTATTTTACAGGAATCTCTACACCCAATATGGACCTTGAACTCACAACCCAAAACCAGGAGTCATGTGCTCCTTAGTGAGGCACCCCAAGGTTTTTGTTTTGTTTTGTTTTGTTTTTTCCAATTTATTTATTTTCAGAAAAACATTATTCATTATTTTTTCACCACACCCAGTGCTCCATGCAAGCCGTGCCCTCTATAATACCCACCACCTGGTACCCCAACCTCCCACCCCCCCGCCACTTCAAACCCCTCAGACTGATTTTTGTTTTGTTTTTTAATAAAAACAAAGGGGATGCCTGGGTGGCTCAGTCATTAAGCATCTGCCTTCGGCTCAGGTCATGATCCCTGAGTCCTGGGATGGAATTGGGCTCTCTGCTTGGAGGGAAGCCTGCTTCTCCCTCTCCCACTCTCCTTGCGTGCTCTCTTTCTGTCTATCTGTCTCTCTCTGTCAGATACATAAATAAAATCTCTTAAAATTTTTTAAAAAAATAAAAACAAAGGGGAAGAGTGTGAAGGAAAGAAACCCAGAGACACCATGCAATGTGGAAGCAAAGCAGGTAGGATCAAGACCAAGAATTTGATGAACTGGAAGAATCTGAAAAGATTCAGAAAATCATTTTGAAGAAGTCAAGGCAAAATGTCACAGTTCTTAAGGCTATTGGTAAGTCTTCCAGAAAATTGGCATCAGTATAAGAGAAAAGGAAGCAAGACTGAAAAATCCCCATTTGGGGAACACACCCTGATAGAAGTGTAAGAAATGCCAACCCACAGAGATTACTAATAGGAGACAGGCTCTGCATTTTTGTGCCATTCTGTCTGAGCAGGAGTAGAAAGGCATACAGTTCATGAGTTTATAATCAATTAAAGGACTTAGTAAATCAAGATCCACAAACTCTACCCATTATTAGTCACTAAACTAGAAGCAAAATATATTAAAGGAAAAAGTTCTTTTTTCTTTCTTTTACTCCCACTAGAAAAGAACACGAAACAACCATACATGCTAAGGTGTGTTTACCAAAAGTATGTGGAAATAGATTCTTTCTACCAATAAGAAACTAAAAATCTTTCAGAAACATAGAATAGCCAAATACATATCATCACTTTTTGATTTGTTGCATAATATAAGGCCCTTCGTTCTGAACAAAACTTTTAATTTTTGTGTTCAATTTAAAAGGTACCCTTTTCTATAAGAATCCTGAGAATCACCTGATTTAATTCTTAGCTATAAATACTGTGGTTAATCTCCAGGTTTTCAATTTTAAAAGGGTGATAATCATATATCATACAATACAACTTTTATGTCTTAACTTTGGTGTAATAAATACTACTGTAATGATATCAGAAACACCTCTTGTCAACCTGCAGCCTGTGGGATGGGTTATTATTAAAAGATAGCAACAGAGATATGACCTAACATACTGATTCAGATGTCATTATTTCAGCATATACAGTTTTTTGGCCAAGACTGTACTAAATTTTATACACACAAATGCACACACACACACACACGCACACATATACACACATACACATGCTCTTTCCCTTATTAAAAAAGTAAGTGTTATCCCAAGCAAATTAATAGGATAAATCAATGTATATAGGGAATTCCCACCTCCTTGTATACTGCCTTTTAGAATTTTAGCATATAATTTGTTTACAGGCAAATAAATATTCCATATGGCAATCTAATACCAAAGGCAAAACCTCAACTGAGTAATTAGTAATTTGTAAGTGGCAACTATGAATCTTGGAAAAAAAGTAATCTCTTATAATTCATTCTCTCAGTTAATATGGATTTGCTAGGGATTCTTATGATTCCAAATTGCTTCTCAACCTTTCTTAAGATAAAAAATAATTTAGAAGTATTTTAGAGCTTTCAACTCAAGTATAATTTAAGTGTAGGCTACTTTAAGACAATGTGTTTTTTTTTTTTTCCCTCAGGATATTCTGGATGTGGACAAAGAGCATGCTACTGTAAAGTTGTTAGAAATAGTTTGTGGCCATGTTTTCTTTATGAAATAATGAATCAGTGTGGTTTCTGTGTGACTGAGACATTTTTATTTCATAATTTTTTTTCTACAGGGAAATTTTAAGCATCTACATTTATGTCATGATTCAAAATTCTAATATCAACAAGAGACAAATTTAAGTCATCCTGACACAATATGATTCGCTTACACTCTCAAAATATATTCAGTAATGGGGTTAATATTGAAAAGTGCCCCAATAGAAAAAAGGAAACATTAATTTGGAGAGTTTAATGAGAATAAAATTTCTAAAAAGCTGAATATTTTACTCAATGCAACTATTTTTGATACATCTTTTAAAATTTTTCCGTGCACAAATATTTAGCCACAGTTACAGATATCTGCTTTACAGAGCCAGAAAAACAAATTTAGCTTTGATCAAATATTTCAGCACCTTAGATAACTGACTTTCGTCAAAGGTAGAATTGGATAAGAGAATGATAGCACACCAACATATCAGGCTATTATCAGATGTTATAATTTATATGGCCCACATTGATTCTGATCTTTGTAGGAACTAATGCACATGCTCACAGATTTAGCAAGAGGATTTTAAAAAGGAAGTATAAAATCTACAAAATATATTTCTTCATGAAGTTTTATACCAGCAAATCCATGAGCACTAAAGTGAAGAAAAGGCAGCCTATATTTTATACGATATTTAATTTAACTCCTCCATTGCCCTTTAACATGTAACACCCAGTCATAAAGCCTAATTTTCTTCTGTTTCATTAATTTTAACATGATAAAGAGCAAAAAGTAACAACTATTCACATTGCCTTAAAAATAAAGATCGATTTGCCCTGTTCAAAGATAATATAAAACTAATTAATTTAAATACAATTCTTAGAAAACTTTCAGTATTAATAAATGAGGTTTAAAAAAAGAAATCCTCTACTCTCAAAACTGAAATACTAAAACATTTTTAAAGATAATTCTAAGTTTAAAACTTATGTGAAAATCCTGTGACTTATTTTTTTTTAAAAAAACGATGTAATCTAAACAGTTAGATGTTGATTGTGTATCCTAGTAAAGAAAGACTCTCTAAAAAGTGAATGATTTTTTTAAAAAATCTTGCATTTCTGAATGCATGGTGGATGAAACACTCTGAAAGGCTCTTTCACTTCAAATGTGGAATTAGACCCTATAGGAAGCAGAATTTCATTACATATTATGGCTTGCAGGAAATAAAGGGCATTATTAACTCTCCTTCCAAAAAGGGTTGGGGAATGGCATTAGACAAAAGTTAGGGAAAATATTTATAGAATACATACTGTTATCCAAAGACTGAGCTGTAAGTCAGTGACAAAATGGACAAACTATATTTAAAACTCATTCTTCTCCAGTAACCTAGGGAGACCCAAAGTTCACTAAAATGGCCCTCCCACTTTAGTAGCAACACTATAGATCCTGGAAGAAGCAAAGGGATAAGAACATTATTTCAGCTGCAGGAATTCCCATGAGTTCAAGGAACCGAATTTTCATTAACAATTATACAACAACAACAACAAAAACAAAACAAAACAAACAAGAAAAAACAAAACAAGGAAACAAGACAATGTGAGTGAGATTCAACAGGAAACTAAACAAACTGATTTAGGATACAAACTGATATAGCCTACAACTGGTTTTGGTTTAAAATATGAAATAAATGAGTTCAGAATAATTTAAAATATGAGAAGAAATACCAAAATTGGTAAAGCAGCAAGGGTCTATAATAAGTGATCGAAGAGTGTGAAAAATAATCAAACACAATTTTTAACAGGCATATGATCTTTACTATGAAAAACTAAATGGATGGGGTAAAAACACTTAAGTTAAGCTAAAAAGAGAACTAGTTAACTGGACCACAAATAACAAATACCCAAAATGCATCAAAGAGTCAAGACAACATAAAATATAAAAATAAATGTAAAATGTGTAGAATAAAATTCTAATCACCATCATGAAGTCCCAAAACATAATAGAGAAGTAATCAATGAAAAGATGTTGAGTTTTTCTTAAATGTGTTTTAAACTAATGAAGAACATTTATCAAAGATAAGCAAATATAATACAATTACAACATACATAAGCAAAATAAATGGAAAAAAATTCCAAAAAACATTCCATTAAAACTGGAAGCACCAAAGACAAAGAGAAGATCTAACTCTGAAGCCAAAGAGGAAGACTGATAAATAACCAAAATTAGATCAATAAAGCAATGACAATGAAACTGACAACTGACTTCTCAATCGAAAAAAAAAAAAGTAGACCATGGAATCCAGTTTTTAAGGTTTGAGAACAAGTCACTATCAATCTGAAAGTCTGTATCTAGCAAAACTACCTTTTAAAAATAAATGGTTGTCATTTTTTTTCCAATTTATTTATTTTCAGAAAAACAGTATTCATTATTTTTTCACCACACCCAGTGCTCCATGCAAGCTGTGCCCTCTATAATACCCACCACCTGGTACCCCAACCTCCCACCCCCCCCCGCCACTTCAAACCCCTCAGATTGTTTTTCAGAGTCCATAGTCTCTCATGGTTCATCTCCCCTTCCAATTTACACAAAAGCACATACCCTCCCCAATGTCCATAACCCTACCCCCCTTCTCCAACCCCCCTCCCCCCAGCAACCCACAGTTTGTTTCGTGAAATTAAGAGTCACTTATGGTTTGTCTCCCTCCCTATCCCATCTTGTTTCATGGATTCTTCTCCTACCCACTTAAGCCCCCATGTTACATCACCACTTCCTCATATCAGGGAGATCATATGATAGTTGTCTTTCTCCGCTTGACTTATTTCGCTAAGCAGGATACGCTCTAGTTCCATCCATGTTGTCGCAAATGGCAAGATTTCGTTTCTTTTGATGGCTGCATAGTATTCCATTGTGTATATATACCACATCTTCTTGATCCATTCATCTGTGGATGGACATCTAGGTTCTTTCCATAGTTTGGCTATTGTGGACATTGCTGCTATAAACATTCGGGTGCACGTGCCCCTTTGTATCACTACGTTTGTATCTTTAGGGTAAATACCCAGTAGTGCAATTGCTGGGTCATAGGGCAGTTCTATTTTCAACATTTTGAGGAACCTCCATGCTGTTTTCCAGAGTGGTTGCACCAGCTTGCATTCCAACCAACAGTGTATTTGTTATTTAAAGAAACATGTATGCCAATTTTGAGAGCAAGGAAGAATATGAAGGCCATTACTGTTTCTTCAAACTACTTGATTTTATTTGCCATAAACTTGTTTAGAATTCTAATATCTATAACCATTAATTTTCTGGGATTTCCTTTATTTTTACTGCTCTTGTCTGATTCTGAAATCATGTTTACTCTGGTATCATGTACTAAGTTAGACAATTTTCTCTCCATTAAATGGATTATGTATAAATTGAAATGATCTGTTTCTTGAAAGTAGAAAGAAACTGCTTGTAAAATTGTCTGGATCAGATGTTACCTTTTGGGGGAAAATATATATATTAATTAAATTTATAAATTAATTAAATTTAAAAAATTAAATTAAAAGTATTTTTAATTTAATTTTTTCCAATGTTCTAAAATTCATTGTATATCCACCACAACCAGTGCTCCATGTAATACGTGACCTCCACAATACCCACCACCAGGCTCACTCCACCCCCACCCCACAAAACCCTCAGTTTGTGAAAATATTTTTAAAGTTTCTGTTTCTTCAGGCTTTATATATATCCTGACTTTATAGTTCTTCAGTTTCAGTAAGTAAAAATTTTCTAGGCATTTATACATTGGATCTAATTTTTGGAACTTAAGTAAAAAAGTTGTTCATGGTTAACTTACCTTTCTAATTATTGTATATTTCTAGTTGTGTGCCCTTTCTCGTTGTATGTATTTATGTTTCTCTTCTTTTATTTTTAATCAATTTTGCTACTGTTTCCCTTAGTTTGTTAGTCTTTTGCAGTCACTTTTTAACTTTGTTAATTCCATTATACATTTTTGGTTTTTTGTTTTATTCTACTTTGCTCATATCTTTAATATGTCCCTACTTTTGATTTCTGTGTGTATATTCTATATTTTCCCCTCACATCCCAGTCCAGATATTTAACTTACTGATTTCTCAGGCTGTGTTCTCTTTTAATGTAGAAATTGAATGCTATAAATTTCCCTCTATACTCTGCTTCATTCCGTATCATGATTATGTAACTTATCTGAAAATGACAACCATTTAAATAATGGAGACTAAACAGCATCCTTCTAAAGAATGAATGGGTCAACCGGGAAATTAAAGAAGAATTGAAAAAAATCATGGAAACAAATGATAATGAAAATACAACGGTTCAAAATCTGTGGGACACAACAAAGGCAGTCCTGAGAGGAAAATATATAGCGGTACAAGCCTTTCTCAAGAAACAAGAAAGGTCTCAGGTACACAACCTAACCCTACACCTAAAGGAGCTGGAGAAAGAACAAGAAAGAAACCCTAAGCCCAGCAGGAGAAGAGAAATCATAAAGATCAGAGCAGAAATCAATGAAATAGAAACCAAAAAAACAATAGAACAAATCAATGAAACTAGGAGCTGGTTCTTTGAAAGAATTCATAAAATTGATAAACCCCTGGCCAGACTTATCAAAAAGAAAAGAGAAAGGACCCAAATAAATAAAATCGTGAATGAAAGAGGAGAGATCACAACTAACACCAAAGAAATACAAACTATTATAAGAACATACTATGAGCAACTCTACGCCAAGAAATTTGACAATCTGGAAGAAATGGATGCATTCCTAGAAACATATAAACTACCAAAATTGAACCAGGAAGAAATAGAAATCCTGAACAGACCCATAACCAGTAAGGAGATTGAAACAGTCATTAAAAATCTCCAAACAAACAAAAGCCTAGGGCCAGATGGCTTCCCAGGGGAATTCTACCAAACATTTAAAGAAGAACTAATTCCTATTCTCCTGAAACTGTTCCAAAAAATAGAAATGATAGGAAAACTCCCAAACTCATTTTATGAGGCCAGCATCACCTTGATCCCCAAACCAGACAAGGATCCCATCAAAAAAGAGAGCTATAGACCAATATCCTTGATGAACACAGATGCAAAAATTCTCACCAAAATACTAGCCAATAGGATTCAACAGTACATTAAAAGGATTATTCACCACGACCAAGTGGGATTTATCCCAGGGCTGCAAGGTTGGTTCAACATCCGCAAATCAGTCAATGTGATACAACACATCAATAAGAGAAAGAACAAGAACCATATGATACTCTCAATAGATGCTGAAAAAGCATTTGACAAAGTACAGCATCCCTTCCTGATCCAAACCCTTCAAAGTGTAGGGATACAGGGCACATACCTCAATATCATCAAAGCCATCTATGAAAAACCCACCACAAATATCATTCTCAATGGAGAAAAACTGAAAGCTTTTCCACTAAGGTCAGGAACATGGCAGGGATGTCCATTATCACCACTGCTATTCAACATAGTACTAGAAGTCCTAGCCTCAGCAATCAGACAACAAAAGGAAATTAAAGGCATCCAAATCGGCAAAGAAGAAGTCAAATTATCACTCTTCGCAGATGATATGATACTCTATGTGGAAAACCCAAAAGACTCCACTCCAAAACTGCTAGAACTTGTACAGGAATTCAGTAAAGTGTCAGGATATAAGATCAATGCACAGAAATCAGTTGCATTTCTCTACACCAACAACAAGACAGAAGAAAGAGAAATTAAGGAGTCAATCCCATTTACAATTGCACCCCAAACCATAAGATACCTAGGAATAAACCTAACCAAAGAGGCTAAGAATCTATACTCAGAAAACTATAAAGTACTCATGAAAGAAATTGAGGAAGACACAAAGAAATGGAAAAATGTTCTATGCTCCTGGATTGGAAGAATAAATATTGTGAAAATGTCTATGCTACCTAAAGCAATCTACAGATTTAATGCAATTCCTATCAAAGTACCATCCATCTTTTTCAAAGAAATGGAACAAATAATTTTAAAATTTATATGGAACCAGAAAAGACCTCGAATAGCCAAAGGGATATTGAAAAACAAAGCCAAAGTTGGTGCCATCACAATTCCGGACTTCAAGCTTTATTACAAAGCTGTCGTCATCAAGACAGCATGGTACTGGCACAAAAACAGACACATAGACCAATGGAACAGAATAGAGAGCCCAGAAATAGACCCTCAACTCTATGGTCAACTAATCTTCGACAAAGCAGGAAAGAATGTCCAATGGAAAAAAGACAGCCTCTTCAATAAATGGTGTTGGGAAAATTGGACAGCCCCGTGCAGAAAAATGAAATTGGACCATTTCCTAACACCACACACAAAAATAGATTCAAAATGGATTAAGGACCTCAATGTGAGAAAGGAATCCATCAAAATCCTTGAGGAGAACACAGGCAGCAACCTCTTCGACCTCAGCCGCAGCAACATCTTCCTAGGAACATCGCCAAAGGCAAGGGAAGCAAAGGCAAAAATGAACTTTTGGGATTTCATCAAAATCAAAAGCTTTTGCACAGCAAAGGAAACAGTTAACAAAACCAAAAGACAACTGACAGAATGGGAGAAGATATTTGCAAACGACATATCAGATAAAGGACTAGTGTCCAAAATCTATAAAGAACTTAACAAACTCAACACCCAAAGAACAAATAATCCAATCAAGAAATGGGCAGAGGACATGAACAGATGTTTCTGCAAAGAAGACATCCAGATGGCCAACAGACACATGAAAAAGTGCTCCATATCACTCGGCATCAGGGAACTACAAATCAAAACCACAATGAGATATCACCTCACACCAGTCAGAATGGCTAAAATCAACAAGTCAGGAAATGACAGATGCTGGCGAGGATGGGGAGAAAGGGGAACCCTCCTACACTGTTGGTGGGAATGCAAGCTGGTAGGAGAAGAATTAATGAAACAAGATGGGATAGGGAGGGAGACAAACCATAAGTGACTCCTAATCTCACAAAACAAACTGTGGGTTGCTGGGGGGAGGGGGGTTGGGAGAAGGGGGGTGGGGTTATGGACATTGGGGAGGGTATGTGCTATGGTGAGTGCTGTGAAGTGTGTAAACCTGGCGATTCACAGACCTGTACCCCTGGGGATAAAAATATATGTTTATAAAAAATAAAAAAATAAAAAAAAATACATTTTACAGATCTGATCGGAAGAATCTTACATATGCTAAAGAATCTTGAGATGGGCATGCATATGCTACACACCCGTTCCAGGGTGCCTGTGCCTAGGTCATGGGGCTGTTTCTGCAGTGAGAGTGGCTACCTGGATCCGTGCAGCCACTGTATCTCCATGTGCATGTGAGCTCCAGCCCAGCTCTGTGACTGCTCCATCTGCACTCAATACCCTGGCTCAGGGGTCACTCCCCAGATAATTGTGCCTTAGACACGGGGCCACCGCCACCACAAATGTGCTCCTGAGCAGGTGCCAGAGGAAGCCCCTAAGCCACGAATCTCCCCACAGAAGTAGAGCTCAGAAGGACCTCAGGAGCCAATCTACTGTTATATGTTACAAACCTCTTGTCCCAACCTGCTTTCAGGATTTTCTCTTTGTCATTGAGACTTGTGAGTTTTACTATTAGATGATGGGGTGTGGACCTATTTTTATTCATTTTGAGGGAAAATCTCTGTGCCTTCTGAATTTTGATGCTTATTTCCTTCACCAAATTAAGAAATTATCTGCTTTAATTTGCTCCAATATGCCTTCTGGCCTGTCCCTCTTCTTTTTCTGGGATCCCAATTATTCTAATAATGTTTTGTCTTATGGTATCACTTATCTCTTGAATTCTCCCCTCATGATCCAGTAGTTGTTTACCTCTTTTTCTCTGCTTCTTTATTCTCCATCATTTGGTCTTCTATATCACTAATTCCCTCTTCTGCCTCATTTATCCTAGCAGTAAGAGACTCCATTTTTTTTTTTACTGTACCTCATTAATAGCTTTCTTTATTTCAAACTGGTTAGATTTTAGTTCTTTTATCTCTTCAGAAAGGGATTTTATTTCTCCAAACAGGGATTCTCTAGTATCTTCCATGCTTTTGTTGAGCCCAGCTAGAACCTGAATGATAATCATCATTCTGAACTCTACTTCTGACATCTTACTAATGTTCATGTCTTTTTTTAAAGATTATTTATTTATTTGACAGGGATCACAAGTTGGCAGAGAGGCTGGCAGAGAGAGAGGGGAAGCAGGCTCCCCGCCAAGCAGAGAGCCCAATGTGGGGCTCGATCTCAGGACCCTGAGATCATGACCTGAGTTGAAGGCAGAGGCTTAACTCACTGAGCCACTCAGGCGCCCCACTAATGTCCATATTAATTAGGTCCCTAGCCATCAGTACTGCCTCTTGTTCTTTTTTCTTTTTTTTTTTTTTTTGGAGGTGGGTTTTTCTACCTTGTCATTTTATCCAGATAAGAATAGATGAATAAAAAAAAAGAATAGATGAATGAGAGAACAAAATATTAAAAGGGTAGCAACAACCCCAGAAAAAATACACAGTAACCAAATTGGAAGAGTCCCAAAACCAGGGGGAGAAGAAAGGGGGATATATATATATATGAAAAATTTATATATATACAAAAATAAGGGTAAACACAATGAAGGGATGGAATATGACTGTAAAGATGAAAATTTAAAAAGATACTAAAAGAATTGATAAGACAAGAATTTGGTTGAAAAAAAGAGAAGAAAGAATATGATCAGGCTGGAGACTAGAACAAACCCATGTGCTAGATTTAGGGTATATTTTGAAGGAACTGTATCCCAAAATTTTAAAGAAAGAAAAACCTATATGTATACAAAAAATAAGGTTAAATACAATTAAGGGATAAAATATGACTATAACAATAAAAATTTAAGATTTTTTTAAAAGATTTTATTTATTTGACAGAAAGAGATCACAAGTATGCAGAAAGGCAGGCAGAGAAAGAGAGGGGGAAGCAGGCTCCCTGCCAAGCAGAGAGCCCAATGTGGGGCTCATTCCCCAGACCCTGAGATCATGACCTGAGCTGAAGGCAGAGGCTTAACCCACTGAGCCACCCAGGCGCCCCAAGAAGGTATTGATAAGATAAAATAGTTTTAAAATAGTTAAAATAGTAAAGAGGAAAAATATGAAAAAATAGAATAAGAAAAAATAAAATAAACCTAACTTTGAAAGACTTAAGAATCATGGGAAAAGAGACATGAATTCTGTGTTGCTTTTCCCTCACAAGTTCTGCAGTTCTCATTGGTGAACTTGGTCTTGGCTGAATGTTCTTGCTGATTTTCTGAGGGAGGGGCCTGTTGCTGTGATTTCCAAATGTCTTTCCCAGAGGCAGAATTGCACCGCCCTTGTGAGGGGCCAGGCTAAGTAATCTGCTTGGGTTCACTCTCAGAGCTTTTGTTCCCTGAACACTTTTCGTAGAGCTTTGGAGGCGGAGAATAAAGATGGCGGCCTCCCAATATCCAATCTGGAGGAGCCGAGAGCTTGGGGGCCCCATTCCTCAGTGCACCCTCAGAGAAAAGCAGTCAATCCCTCCCATCTCTCTGGTCTCCAGCCACACTCTGAGCTTACACCTCTGACCAAATGCTTCTATCTCTGGCGCATGGCCCCGTTTGGCATCTCCAAACCCATCAGGTTCCTGCACCACTCCTCCGCAGGGAGGAAGGTGAGTCTCCCCAGGTCTGCCACTTGTGGGGTCCCTGCTCAAAGAGCAGTGGCTGGATGGTGCCTCAGATGATGGTTTGAGGTAATCCCAAGCTAAGAGCTCACTCCTTGGCTCTGTCTCTGTAGTTGGCTTCCCCTCTCCAATACCTGGGAGCTCTGCCACACCCCTGGTTTTCCTTTGACCTTGCAGGTTCTGAGACCACATTGTCCCTGCAAGGGCTCCACCCCTTCTTAGCCTCTGGAGCAACGTCCCTCTGTGGAGCTGACTTTTAAAAGTTCTGCCACCCCTTCCCCCCGTGGTCTCTCTTTTCATATATTCCTCAGATTCACTGCTCTGCACATCCTAACTTCCAGAAGTGGTCACTTTTTTGTTCCTAGAATTTCTGTCATTCTTCTCTTCGATCCCTGTTGAGTTTGTAGGTGTTCAGAACGGTTTGGTAACTATCTAGCTGTGTTCCTGGGACCAGGTGAAATTTAGGTTTCCTACTTCTCTGCCATCTTGCTCCTCCTTAAATATGTTACTGATGGAAAAATTCACTTCAAGCAGTGACCACTGTAGAGGAATGGAACATACATGGACATTGGTGAAAAAAAAAAAAAAAACAGATACAAATTTGAAACCTACCACTTACTGTCTATTTGACTTTAAGCAAGTTACTTAACCTCTCTGAGCATATATATATATACAATTTGAAAAATAATTCTTCCTTTCTTTTTAAAAATTTTATTTATTTATTTATTTGACACAAAGAGAGAGATTACAAGTAGGCAGAGAGGCAAGCAGAGAGAGAGGAGAAGCAGGCTCCCTGTTGAGCAGAGAGCCCAATGTGGAGCTTGATCCCAGGACCCTGATATCATGACCTGAGCTGAAGGCAGAGGCTTAAACCACTGAGCCACCTAGGCACCATAATAATTCTTACTTTTTAGCATTCTAAGAATCAGAAAAGAATATATACAAAATCCTTGTCTTATAGTAACTTATACCTTCCTGACTGCTTTTACTTTATTAACTTAAATGATACCATATGTAGAATTCTGATACTTTACATTACTTACCATATTACTAGATGAGACTGGTTGGTTAGTCAATCCTCATTGGGTGTGTTGATATTTGCCTCTCTTGGTGGCTTCATGGCACTTGGGATGAAGACTGTGTTGGATATTTGAGAGAAGGAAAGAGAATTACACATGTAAACATACTCAGCCCAGTGTAATCAAGAGGAAGCAAATGTGTATTCAGTAGACTTTTTCTACAAATCTTTCACCAATATCCAGGCAATAATTTTGTCTCTGGACATAAGGATAATAGCAAGTTGTGCCCATTAGAGCAATCTGACTTGACTTTGTCAGTTTCATCTCTGTCCTAACCACTGCTTCTCCCTAAAGTAGAGGAATCAGTCTCTATTTCCCAAGTCAGGACTCATTCCTTCATTGGCATTACAATACTTTTTTTACCATCCTCAATGTTCTCGTTTTATTACTTATAATTTGCCAATGTAATAATTTCTCTGAGAAATTGTGATCCCAGGAAACAATGTGTTTAGTCAGAATGATACTGCCCACTTCTTTTACCCTTTATAATAATTTAAACATCTTTGTGATTCCATAGCAAACAAACACTCCCTCCAACCCTGCTCAAATTACCAGTTTCTTCAGCCCTTATTGTGAAGATTACAGTTCACAATCTAGGTTATCTAGAGTGATTCTATGCTCTCAACAGGTAGTAACATGTATTTACTAGAATGTGCTACATGTGTTGGGGGGGTATATATGCAAGTCTATTAGAAAAACATGTATTTCACTAAAATATGCTTAACAATTAATAAAGACTGATGGGGTAATAAGAAAAGTGAATACAACGAACTTATGTCCAGTTGGTGGAAAGGGCACATACCAGATAGTTCAGAGAACATCATCAATTCTTATAGCAGCTTCAGCCCTGTTCTGGAATCATCAAGGTACACAAACATCTCTGTACATAAAATCTACACTGGAGACACATAAGCAGAATTTGAAAAATTATTGATCAGGGAAATATTCACCAGTTATTTCAAGGTACTTTATAGCACTTGAGAATATAGAATTCTCCATTTCATTATGAAAAAAATTCAATCCGATCAATAATATATACACATTTCTCATTTGCTGGTAAAACTTTAAGCATAATGAGAAAACTTTAAAACTGGAGCTGGAAGAGGCATTTAAATGTCATATTGGTTATTCCCCTGCTACAGAATTGACTTAATTCAATTTACATAGATCACTATTGATTCTAGTTCTACAAAACGGGAATGAAAAAATCTTATTTGGAATAAAGTCTACAATGCCAATATTTTTTTTCTCCCTATATAACCACAATTTGTTGAAATGCAGGAAAGTCATATTAAATTACAATCGATATGAGTAAATAAAATTCCAATGTAAAAATATATTTTCCAAATATCAGCTGAGGACTGGTTAATGATAACAATATGGATTATAGTAATATTGCACCCAAGCAAAGCATGGACTACTTCTTGGAGTTCTTTGGGAATTCCCCAAAGTACTGTCTGGAGAGAATCATTATTTATGTTTTTATTCTTTCAGAGGTGTTGCTATTTTGTAATTGTTCTGTTGTTGTTGTTTACATTTTATAGATCATATATTGCTATATTTATTACTTACATTGGTTTATGACAGTGGTTCTAAAATTCAGCACATATGAACCAGAATAACATAAGAAGCCTATTAAAAGAAGAGAGCTTCCTGAGCCTCATCTATGTCCACCTATTCACTCTTGCTCATCTCAAAGATTCTATTTGGCAGAAGTGAGTAAAGGTCTAGGACAATAATTTCAAAAATAAACTTTCTAGAGCACCTGAGTGGCTCAGTTGGCTTAGTGTCCATCTTTGGATCAGATCATGATCCAAGGGTCCTGGTATTGAGCCCCATATTGGGTCAGGCTCCCTGCTCAGTGGGAAGTCTGTTTCTCCTTTTCCCTCTGCTCCTCCCCAGGCTTGTGATCACTTCATATTCTCTCTCTCTCTCTCTCACATAAATAAAAGCTTTACATAAGTAACTAAATAAAGAAATAAACCTTCCAGTGGTTCTGGTTGAGTAGTTTGCACAACTGGAAAACACAGTCCTAGAATTTTCTTCTTTGTGCTCTCCTTGTGAGCATGGTGCATCAAGATTACCCTAGCCTTGTGCTAATTTTTTAATTGGTTAATCATTTTAAGGATTCAAAAGAATTTTGATGACAGACATTACCTTTGGATGTTGAAATTGTATTTATTTGGTGACTTTTGAAGGAATGAGTTATGTACCGTATTTTCAACTTTTTCTATCTTTACATTTGTATCAGTTTTATATGTCTCCTCTAGTCAATTTTTATAGATAATGTCTTCCTAGAAAACTGATCATTGTATTATAAAATTTATTTGTGTTTCTGAAGTGTAGGGAGTTTTATCCTACTGGAATAATTTCACCTTTTGTATTTATAAGCCTCTTTTCCTTTCTTTTTGTGGATTCCTTCCTATGTCCAGTTTCCTCAGTTTAACACTTAAATTTTTTTGGTACCTGTTTCATAGTATGATAGCTCCAAACCATGGACATGGTATAGCTCTATTTTGATTTAGGTCTATTTTGATGTTTCTCAATTTTCATTTCTTTTTTTCTTTTTCTTTTTTTTACTCCTTAGATATCATTTTATTAAATTTATTTCTGCATCTCATATAGATTTTATTGCCGATGTAAATAGGATACTTGTAATTATTTTATTTTCTAAATGTTTATTTTTAGTATATTGTAAGAATTTTGATGTACCTATGTTTATATAAGGATTTTTGTTCTGTACCTAGACACTTTGCTGAACTCCTACTAATTCTGAAGAGCTTACTGTTATTGGTCTTGAATTTTCTATTTTCATCATGCCTTTTCAATTATTAGTTTTCTCATTTCACACTTTCTTTTCTTTAAAAATTTTTTTTTGCTTCTTTTTAACCTTAGCTACTAGATCCTCTAGTATAGTCCTAAAGAGCAGTGATGAAAAAAAGCACCTTTATCATGTAGTGACCTTAAGACCAACTTCAAAAGTCTCACCATTAATATATTTGTTGTAGCATTTTTTAAATAAGGAAATAACTTGGGCTATTTCTCTGAAATACTTTTTTTTTAAAGATTTTATTTATTTATTTGACAGACAGGGATGATAAGTAGGCAGAGAGGCCGGCAGAGAGAGAGGAAAGGAAGCAGGCTCTCAGCAGAGCAGAGAGCCTGACGTGGGGCTATATCCCAGGATCTTGAGATCATGACCTGAGCTGAAGGCAGAGGCTTTAACCCACTGAGCCACCCAGGCGCCCCACTCTGAATACTTTTATAAACAAGGATGGTCTGTACTATGATGTTTGACTAAATTTGATTTAAACTGCCTGTGAAATTAGCTGGACCTGCAGTCACTCAGGTCAGGAAACTTGATTACCAGTTCAACGTATTCCATCTCTTTATTTCCTATTTTTCTGAGGAATTTTGCTTTAAATACACTTGTTTTAAAGATTATATATCTAGACTTCTGTTTTGTTGTAGTAGGATAGATACTTAACTAGTACACATATATGTTTGCTGGCTCTTAGTCCTGTTGAATTGATATAATTTTTAAAAAATTCTTCCTCTTTTAGACAAATTAGAAGCAATATATTCAGATTCCCTTTAACAAGCTATCCTTCACAGTTTAATACACATGCTTACCAGTTTTTTTCCCAGATATGTTCAAAAGTTTCAGCATTTCTATCGCCCATTCAACCACATGAAGGATGTTAATAAATTTTGGCAATCATTCATTATTTTCCAATCAAGTCATATTTTTAAGGATTTCTCTCTTTTTTTTAAATGTAAAAGTGAGTTAAACTTATTTTAATTTTTATGAATCAGTTTTATTGCCTGGGATAGTTTGCCAGCTTTTAGGACCTTCCATTCTTCTTGGAACCTATGACTGCCTTTAATTTATAATTTTCCTCTCTGACTAAAACTTTTTACAATTCATTTGGCAAGAATTGTTGAGTAATATTTTCCTAGTGTTTGTATGAACACATGGGAAGGCTTTTATATTACTTTATGAATTATAGTTGCCTGACAGCCAAGCCAAAGCCGAGACAATACAACCAACTTCATTTAGTTCTCAGCAAGGGTTGATAAGCTAGGCCCAAGATGATCAGATGTCTTCTCAATTTTGCATTCACGGTGACAGGTGATCTAGAGAGTTTGATAGTAGAAAAGAACAGAGAGACAATTTGTTGCCTACAATTGGCAAATTCTGTCAAAAGCTATCAGGACTCCAGTATCCATCAAGTTGGGGTTCAGATACAAGACTGGCAAATACCTGACAGAGCTTCATTTCTCAGAACACCCTGAAGAACAAGGAAAGCTACACCAGCAGGTCTCCGAATCAGAGATCCATGCCAAAGACCATTTATTGAAGCAAGAGGCAGACCAGGGATGCTGTTCAACAGTGGTGGCATGCCTCTGACCTAGAGCTGCAGAATATCTGGGACACCACAGAAGATAATCATGTGGGGGCCCAACTGTGGGGAATTAATGAATCTAGACAAACCAACAAGACCCTGACTGAAGTTTTGGAGCTAAAGACAAAGCTTGGCTTTAGAATTTTGTCAGAGGCCATTTCTAATTTAAATGCTCATTTGTGGAACACCAAGCCATCCATTTTGTGCTGCAACAACTTTGTGATTACAGGAAAGCCTATTATACTAACTCTGCACTTCTAGGCTGTTTATGTTCATTGAATGCGCTGTGATTAAATTTGTAGCACTCTCCTAAAGATCCAGGCAAAATATAAACAATTTATTTCCAAAGGAAAGGCCACAGTTTAAGGAAATTTTATTCTAAAATTTAACTTCTCCACATTCACCAAAGAAGAGATTTAAAGTGCTTGAACATGCACTGTTATGAGCTACTTTATGTATTTAGGTTTATTTAATTTTCAACCCTAATCTATGAGAAGGTAATGCTCACTGCTAGTCTGTACAAATGACACCAAGACTGAAAATGATCACATAATTTTCCCAAGGCCACGCAGTTCATGTCTGATCAACTCTGAAACTCTAACTACTTCTATTCCATCAAGATAACTCCATAATCAAAACACATTGACACATCTAGGCCTTAAGAAGTGAAATCCTTCATCTGAAGAGCTTTATGTGCCTTAAACATGAAAACAATTACATAGGCTAGAAGTAGCCTTAACATTACACTTTTATGTTAAATAAGGGGATATACATTGTGTGGAAAAGTTACTATCCACAATATATAAAAAAATATATGGCATCATGTATTAAACAGATGGGTGAAGATAAACAGCCTTTTACCTAAAACTGAACACATCATTCATGTCAACATGCTTTTAATATAAATTCAGTTTAAATCTGACATGCTGATAGTTAGATGTCAAGATTTTATTATTGATTTTTATTTTTTAAATCACCTTTCTACTTAGTTAGGGCAAACTAACTCTACAGATTTCTCACAGAATATTGATTAAAAAATTCATTTGACTTCACAGCTGAGGATATTTATGGCCTTTCCCCCTAATTAAATAAGAAGTAGATAATATATTCTAAAGTATTTGACTGTAACATTGCTTCCAGATTTAAAGCATAGTAAAAGAAATGTGATTTAGTATAAAAAGACATTACTTTACATTAGTATTCTTTTAAACTTCAAAGACACAGAAGTTCTATCAAAAAAAAAGCACAAGATTTAGGTTTTTAAAATTCTTTTTAATCTTCTCCATAGTTCTGTTAATCAATAGCTATAAACTTAGCACAGTGCAGGACAAGTCAGCAGTTAAAAAGAAACATGAGAATTAATAGTATTGATGGTGTCTGAAAGGATTTGGGTATGTATCCCCAAGAAGATACAAAATCAGTGCAATTTGTAGTCAGTGGATGAATACAGTTTTGTCAGTTCACTGATATTTTTTAAAGGCATTGCTTACATAATTCTCTCCAGAAAATCATTCCATTTTGTTTTCACATTCCTTCCCCCCCCAAATTTAGTATGATTTCAGTGGAATTCTCTTGTTTGTTGATTGTGAGAAAAATGTATTTGGAGCTAAAGACAAGAAGCATTTCTTGTTTCTCAAAGCATAAAAATATGATGGACTGTTCACTCAAAAACTATTTCAGTCATTCAACAATACTATTACACACTGAGTGCTATAAATTCAGTAGCATTTATTGTGTGAGGTGGAAGGGTTACAAAGATCAGTAAGATCTGATAAATAACTTCAAGTAAACAAATTCCATAATCTTTAATTCATCATTAAAAAATTGCTGTATTTAAATCATTCTAAGATGCCTCAACTGTGAAGTGATACCTCTTGCAGGATGTTAAAAATAGAAAAACTATATACCTTGGAATTAATAAAATACTATTTAATGCAGAGTCTGAAACCAAACCTTACCTACTTTTTTTTTACATCCTTTCATTTCATTTAACATCAAACTATAACATTTTTCATGGGCCACTAACTAATTTTTGAAAATATAATTTTAGTGACTTCGTATTTATCTATTCTATGAGTGAGCCATAGCTTATTAGTAAGAATTCCAGTCACTTTTTTTTTCTTTTCTACATACTGAATAATGCCTTCTTGAACATCATACTTACCACTGAATATTTATTTAGGATTAAGATATTTTTGTTTATTAATCTGAGATCAATAATTATCATGCTATCATAACACATGATATTCTGAACTAAAACTCATATATTTTTACTCTGAAACATTTTTGTTTGCATAAAATATTTTTATGATTTTTTTTTCCCTTTAAGAAGGGTATTTAGATAAGGCATTTTCTGAGCCTGCCATTTCTGAGAAATATTTTATCTACGGTGACTGGATCACATTTATTTTTCTTCTGTAAATGTTATTCAATTTTCTTCTGACATTTTAGTGTCACCGAGATTTCTGAGGCCAGCTTCATTTTTATATCTTTCATTCACCCAATGAATATCTACTGAGCATTCGCAGGGTGCTAGGTGCTGGCAAACAGTAGCCAAGATGGCAGGGTTATTGCCCTTATGCACTTTTTTGTCACATAGAAGCTGCCTTTTATAGGCAGCTACATATTTCCAACCTACATATTTGGACAAACAGTATTTCCTTGTCTCTTAATCTTAATTAAATTTTATGTTAAATTCTGGGATGGAAAACAAAGTTCACCCAATTTACAGATCTGATGGATTGTTAATAGCTACCTCTAGGGCCGTGGTGAAGGACTGTGAGATTGACTGAATTCACTAGGAAAAAAGGTCTCCATAAATCGGTCATTGTGATAGGTCTCATGGCTGCTGAGTATTTTCAAGTTCAAGTTAAGGAAAGATCTCCTCAGTATTTTTCCTGATTATTGGTGATACATTTCAATTTGCAGGCTCTTTTTCTTCTAGGAAGCTTTTTATTATTTCCTTCATTATTGATTCTTTACCATCTATATTCTTTCTTTGGGAATACAGACTTTATACATTATAGATACCTATGATCTGCGTGCATTGTAGTGCACTTTTTCTTATTTTTATCTCCATCTCCTTCTTATATTTTTGGGGAAATATTTCAGAATTATCTTCTATATTCAATGATCTTTTTCTGCTTTCTCATTGTAGCCACCTACTTACGATGACTTGTTTTTCATTAATGAAATGATTGCTTTGTTTATCAGTCAGGGTTCACAGGAAATGCATGAAATTCTCAAGTTTGGTGCATTTAAGAAAGCTTTTAAAAGGGTGCTAATTGGCGCACCTGGGTGGCTCAGTGAGTTAAGAAGCTGACTCTTCATTTCAGCTCAAGTTGTGATCTCAGGATAGAGGACTGGCCCTACATCAGGCTCCAGACTCAGCAGGAAGTCTGATTAGGACTCTCTCTCCCTCTTTTTCTGCCCCACCCCCCTCTGCATGCTCTCTTTCTCCCTCTCAAATAAATAAATCTTTATAAAAAATAATAAAAGGGGGTTAATTATACACGTTTGGTCTGGGTATAAGGAAACCACAAGGTAGCATTGATTACTCTGGCACTAATAATAGCAATGTGCTGTCTGTACCCTATTCCACCACCCCAACCCTCCCATGCCTGAAGTAGAACGGCAGTTACCAAAACCTAGAACTAGACACGGCCATGTGAAGCAGGCCACCTGCTAACAGCGAATGGGTAAGACCAGAAGAAAGTCTATAGCAATCCTATAGGGAGAACCAAAGAATGATTTCATAGAAAAATGTTTTCGAATAAAAATATAATCCTCTCGGGGCACCTGGGTGGCTCAGTGGGTTAAGCCTCTGCCCAGGTCATGATCTCAGGGTCCTGGGATCAAGCCCCGCATCAGGCTCTCTGCTCAGCAGGGAGCCCGCTTCCTCCTCTCTCTGCCTGCCTCTCTGCCTGCTTATGATCTCTGTCTGTCAAATAAATAAATAAAATCTTTAAACAAAATATATAATCCTCTCTATTTACCAAGAGAATACTAAAAAAAAAAAAAGAAAAAGAAAAAAGAAAGAAAGAAAGAAAAAAGCCAACAGTGTGAAATGAATGACTTTACGTTGACATGTAATATATGATGACATGATACGGCAGAACTGAAACCAAATATACTAACCATAATTATAAATTTAAATGGACTTAACTCAGTAAGAAAAGATTTGTTTGAATGGAGTACACAAATCAAAACCCAATTCTTTGCTGTGTGCATGAGACACATCTAAAAGTAAAGTGATCCAGAATGGTTAAAATGAATGGATGGGAAAATACACCATAAAAATATAATAAAAAGAAAGCCCTGGTGATGCTACTGATATCAAGCAAGACTTTCCTTCCAAAAAGCATTAAGTGACATAAAGAATGTAGAATTGGGGTTCCTGGGTGGCTCAGTTGGTTAAGCAACTGCCTTCTGCTCAGGTCATGGTCCTGGAGTCCGGAATCGAGTCCCACATGAGGCTCTCTGATCGCCAGAGAGTCTTTTCTCCCACTGCCCTCTCTCCTCTCATGCTCTCTCTCTCATTCTCTCTCTCTCTCTCTCAAATAAATAAATAAAATCTTAAAAAAAAAAGAATGTAGGATTGACAGATTTGGCAAACGAAAAATGCCAAAATTTCAGTTAAATTTGAATTTTGATGAATAGTGAATATTTTAATATACTGAAATTCCATGCAACATTTGTAGCACTACTTAAAAAGCATTTATCATTCATATGGAATCTAAATTTAATGGAGACTCATGTATTTTTCTAACAATCCTACTCTTTCCCCACTAAATAAGGCTTACCTGCGCAAGCACAAGCCAGGGGATGTAATAATAAACAGTTCCATTTTTGTCTCTCACTGCCCATTTATTAAAAAAAAAAAAAGACTGAGACACCCAGGTGCCCCTCTCACTGAGCATTTAAATCTGCTGTTTTCCCAGCAGGTGTTCCTCCATACAGCTAGAGTTTCTAACTCCTCCAGGGATGCAGCTTGGGAGGGGAAGGACAACTAAGGAGTGAAGAAAGTTCTGAATTTGTTGATAGCATTATGGTTATTAACATACAGACCCTGTTGGAATATGTCCAGATATTTCATCCGTTGTCTCTACAGAGGTCCTCTTGCCATCTCGGGGGATATCTCCTGTACAGCGTCTTTGATATAAGTGCATGCATCTTACTTCTGGCTGGAAGCTACTCCTTTCTTAGCTTGTAAGAATACAATGGTAACTTCAGTTTGTCTCTGCTGATTTTGCTTTGCCCCTCCAGGTAATCTTTTGGATGGAATCCAAGACAGCTTGTGTATGTTTGACATCTGTATCACAGGAAGCTCTCATACATTCTTGGAAGCTAACCACTACAACCACTTCTTCATTGCTCAGCCATCAAAATAGCTAGACAGCTCATTTCTAGCCCTTTAGACTTGCGGGGTGAAACAGACATCATCTTAGTCTGCCATTTATGTTGCAAAGAACATATACTCTGCCCTCTGAGTAGATGCCATAGAGCTTCTCTAATTCATCCTAATACTTCTTTTGTATTTTGCCTGTTGAAAATATATTTGAAACATACATCATCTTTTAAAAAACCACACAAAATATTTAAAAGAAAAAATATACTTTAATAAGGTAGGAGTTACAAAATGATATAACTCAAACTACAAACTTTGATGGAGTATAATTAATAGCTTATAATACAGTTATGTAATTTGACTCAACATTTCCAATCCTTCAAATGAAAAGCTTCCAAAAGATCAAAGTACCCACTACAAAGTCTCAGTTTTTCTTAAGGTTTTTATTGGAGGTAAACATGAGAGAAAACATAATCATGTGCTATTTTGTAAATACCATTCTATTATGAAAAATAATATATAGTTATTATAGTAATGTGGAATATACAGAAAAACAGAACAGGAAAACAAATAGATACATAATTACCCTGGCCAGAAATAACCCTAGTTATCATTTAGCTCATACCTTTTTATCATTTCTCTAGGTTATGCAGTTCATCTAATTCCCTTAGGATAAATTCATGAGAGCTACTACCTGGGTCCAATAGCTTAAAAGATTTGAAACTTCTCATCCATATTGTCAAATGGTTTTCCATAAGATTGCATGCGATTGCGCTACCCATCAGTAATTATGAGACTGTATCATTTGTTATACCACCACAGATATTTTGTATGACCATAAAACAGTAAAAATAAATGTTGTTAGTTTGATTTTTGTTTTGGTAACTAACACTATACCAATACTTTAAAACTGTTCGATGGCAGAAAGCATCTGCAAAATGAAAATTATGTTTACTTACAAAGTTTTGGAAATGCTGCAAGATTTTTTTTTTAACACTGCAAGATTTCTGAGAGTCTTTAATGTGTTTAACATTCTAAAATACATTATGAATCTCCAAATATCAAATTTTTGATTCTCAATTTGGTTCCTTCTACTGGGAATGTTTTCTATAACAGAGATCTTTTTTAAAGAAGAAAATTCCAAATTCAAGTGGAAAAACGGTATTTTGGGGGCTGAAAGTTACCTGTTATGGGACTAGTTATTTTGTTCAAACTCTCTTTTGTATAACATTGTTTCCTCTCTCTATCTCATTGCCTGCATGCTTAGGGCAGCTGGAGATAAGTCTGGGAAGGATAAAACAAAAACACAAAACCTAGTTTTGCTAATTTTTATGTTATTCGTAGATAAATATTTTCCCATAAATTTGTTTTTGACTCATTTATTTGCTTCAGTAGAAAGCCACATCAGCTCTAAAATATCTCTTGAGACTATTCCCAGGAATTCATTGTTATGTAATTATAATTCAAACTTCAAGGAAAACTTTAAGATTTATTTTCTGAAAATACTTCTACCAATTTCCTAACCTGCACTTTTTCCTCACGGATCAACTAAAGTAACTGGGTATTATCCAAAGGGTAATATGCTATTATATAAAGGATTCCTAGAGAAAATTGGCCAATCATCCAGGCATTATCAGAATTTTCAAACTTGTTATAAAATAAAGATACACATTTAATGGTGTTTGTGTTTGGAATTCTATTTAAAGTTGCATGTTGTAGAAAATGTGCAAAATGAAACAGTACGATTTTTTAAAAAGTTGTAAAGTGCTGTCTTTGGGTAAAATGCTGAATTGGCAGGTGTTAGACCCAACTATACCTGAAAACCAAATGCAACTTTGTAAAATAATTTGTGCTATTTCATCACACTCAATCAAGATATAGGACAAATGAGATGGAAATCATGCGGGTTATATACAAGAAGACTTGATTGTCTTTTTCCTTTTAATGCTTGAAACACACAATGTGTTTCATTGATACTGACAAATCATGCAACTCTAATAGGAACAGTGAGGGAAGATGTTTTGGAAAGTAAGAAAATGGATTGGGATAAGTGTTAATTTATTCAAAAACTTATTAATTAATGAGTTTCAGTTAATTTTATGGAAAGAAACTTTTTTATTTTAAAGGAACTATGCAAGTTCCTGCATTTCTCTGAACTTTAATAAGAATCAGGTTGTTTTTAAGAAACAATTAACAACTCAGTTGCTTGGATCAGTGTCCAATATCCCTCACTTTGCTGTTTGTTTTCCACATGCATTATGTGTCTAATCCTCTATTACTACCACCTTTTGTGTCATATGCCTATTTTTCCTAGTATACTGTTTTAATTACTTTGTTGTTTCTCTTATTATATTTTTTAAGTTATTCTCACTAGTTGCCCTGGGAGTTGCAATTAGCATATTAGTTTATAATCTAGCTTAAGTAAATATCAACTTACTTTCAATTGTATACAGAATCTTTGCTCCTATCTAACCCCATTCTCTCCTTTCTTCCATGTGCTATAATCATCATATAAATTACATCTCTATCTCCACAGTTTAATAATTATTGCTCTCTGCTATTACTTTCAAAGTAGATGGAAAAAAGGTGTTACAAACAAAAAATGCTTCTGTATTGTATTTTATATCATTAACTGCTGTTCTTTGTTTCATTCCAGCCTGAAGGACTCTCATTAGTATTTCTTAGAAGGCAATTCTGCTAGAAACAACTAGTCTCGGTTTTTGTTTATCTGAGAATATCTTAATTTCTCCTTCATTTTTGAAGAATCAAAAATGCTTATATGGAATTCTTGGTCAATGGCCTTTTTCTTACATCACTTTATTTGTTTAATTTCTTAAAAGATTTATTTATTTGACAGAGAGAATGAGCAGAGGGGAGGGGCAGAGGCAGAAACAGACTCCCTACTGAGCAAGAAGCCTGATGCAGGGCTTGATCCCAGTACCCTGGAATCATGACCTGAGCTGAAGGCAGACACTGAACAGACTGAGCCACCCAGGCGCCCCTCTCATAGCCCTTTAAAGGTGTAATTCCACTGTGTTCTGGCCTCCATGGAAATTACAGTAAAGCCGCTGTTGACAAGAGTCATTTTCCTCTTGTTTTCAAGATTCTTTGGCTTTGGGTTTTGCCAGTTTGACTATGATGTGTCTATATTATGTGGATCTTTTTGAACTTATCCTACTTAGAGTTTTCTGAGAATCTTGGATATGAAATGAATGCTCTAATGATTGTTGGTTATAATTTGTTCAAATCTTTTCTCTTTCTTCTGGAACTTCCACTTTGTGTATGTTGGTTTGCTAGATGGAGTCTTTTTTTTTTTTTTTGCTATATATTTTATTTATTTATTTCGAAAAAAATTTAACATATAATGTATTATTAGTGCCAGGGGTACAGGACTGTGAATCACCAGGTTTATGCTAGATGGAGTCTTATGCATTTCTAAGGCTGGATTTATTTTTCTTCACTTTTTTTTTCTTTCTTTTCCTCAGACTGAATAATCTCAATTGCACCATCATCAAGTTTCTTGATTCTTACCTTCTACTTCAAATCCGATGTTGAGTCCCTTTAGTAAAATTTTCAACTGCAGAGTCTCTATTTGTCTCCTCTTTATAATTCCTATCTCTTCACTGGCATTTTTGGTGAGACATCATTCTCATGGTTTCTTAGCTCTTTGATCGTATTTATAATAGTTGATTTAAAGTACTTGTCTGTTAAGCCCAATATCTGGGCTTCTCCAGCGAAAGGTTCTATTAATCTCTTTAACAAACAAAAACAAAAACAAAAACAAACCATGACCCTGAGATCATGACCTGAGCTGAAACACAGAGTTGAACGTTTAACCGACCAAGCTGCCCAGGAGCCCCTATTAAATTTTTGCCCCCGCTGGTTCTGGGCCATACTTTTATTTCTTCACATGCCTCATGTTTTGTTGAAAATTGGGCATTTTAAATATTATTATATAGCAACTTTGGAAATCAGATTTCCTCCATTCTCAGGTTTGTTTCTGTTTGCTATAGTTGTTTGTTTGCCTGTTTTGTTATTATGGCTATCTGTTAAGTGACCTCCCTGAGCCAATATGGTGAAGTCTGTGTTTTTTGTTGTGTGTGGCTGTCGAAGTCTATGCTTCTTTTGCTTAGTGGTCAACTAATGACTAGTTGCTAATGACTGGACATTTCCTTATATTGCCTGGACTAGTAAGTCTCTTAGCTCTTGCTGAAGAGACTCTTTGTGTCTCTGTGTGTGTCTGTGTGTGTTGGGATATACCTTTCATCTCTGACAATGCTGCCTTAAGCTTCAATTCCTGCTTGCCCAGAGCCTCAAAGTCAGCCAGAACTGAGGCAGGAGAACCTTCTAATGTTTCTTCTGGGCATGCACACAAGATTCTGGTCTTCTAAATTATCCCAGATATTCTGGAGCTTCTCGATCCCCCTGTGGAAGCTTATTCCTGAGTTTTTCCTGGTTTGGGTCAGTTATATCAGGCAACTGGATGATAAACAATTCCTATGTTTTGGACAAATGTCCTAAGGATAGAGCTGTTTGTATAGAACAGACTCTAAAAGAAAAACGTGCCCTGAGATGGAACTTTACAGGGAGTTTCCTATCTGGTCAGTAAGTGACAGCTATCCGAGGATGTGGCTTTTGTTCTGTCCTGTGTTATCCTTTTCAGTGGCTCCCAGCCTTCCAATTTTCACAGATGGCATTATGAGACTGTCATTTGTCTTAGCTACTTCCCATCTTGGGAGAGGATGATGGAGGGAGAACTCATTTAAACTCCGTAAAACTCACTGTTCTTACTGACAGTCAGCCAGTGTTCTTGAATAAACACTCCTCAGATTGTTGCAAGCCTTTGGTTAATTTCCAGATTTCTGAAAAAGTTGATTTTGACAGTTTTGCCCATGTTCTTGTGCATTTATGGATTTTGAAGGTCCTTACTCTGTGATCTCAGAAGTACTTTCTAAAGTTCTTGCATATGATATTTGACTCACATTTTGTCTCCTTGAATATAAAAAAAAAATCCACTATGTTCTGGCATTGCATTATTGTCAGTAAAAATTAGATCACCATTCTTTTTCTTTTTCCTTTAAGTGACTTAGTCATTTTGCTATTTTGCCAATTTTTTTTTTCTTTTTCTTTCAGGGCTTCATTTAAAATGAAGCCTTCTGGCATCCTTTTCCCCTAATACATAATACTTTTTCAGCATGTAATTCAAGCATTATTTTTTCCTTTTTTTAAATTTCAGTAGTGTTTTCCTGAATGTATATTGTAGCATTAGTTCTGTTTTGTTGATTTTGCTTTCTTATTTATCACCTTATTTCACTATTTTTCTCTATTTATTTTTTTCTTGGTGTTTAAAATTATCCTCCTTCTCACCTTCTGTTTATCCTAAGACATCCACTTCTCTGTTTCTTTCAATTTAGTGTTTACTTCTGGAATTAAATTTTCTTTTCTTTCATGAGTTCTATTACCTTATCTATGAATTTTCCTTATCCTGATTTATGTTATTATTTTATATTTTGGATCACTTTTAGCTTGCTTTAAAATATTAGGTTAGAGATTTATCTTGTTTACATGTATATATTTGTCATGTGATCTCATTGCCTATAAGGACCATAGTCTTCTGCTCACTATCCTTCTGTTATAATCACTTTCTGTGAAATTCAATCATGATTCTCCTAAGTTGCTCACTCATACATTATATTCTTTTTTAAGATTTTTGAGAGATACAAGAAGGATTATCTAGCTCTCTTCTAGTATTCTTTCTCTGTGTCTGTGATCAGTTCAGAAATATTGCCTTGTCATTTCTCTGATGTCCTGGTTCTGTCTCCCTTGTCTCTACTGTGTATTCTATATGTTCTATACCTTCTTTTTTACTTTTTTATCATTTTCTCTATCCTTCTTAATTTATACTACTCCCATCAATGTCTCTCCAATGGAAGAGAGATATTTCTGGTTAGTTATGAGTGCTTCAGGGGGGAATGTCACTTTTTTTTTTTTTTAAAGGATGTGATCTATATGTCTGGGTAGTCTGTCTTTTTTTATGGGGAAAATTGCAAATATTCCAAAAGGATCCTACCATCACCACCACTTTTACAAAATATATTTATTTTTGTATTATTTATTTTTGTATTATTTATGGTCTTTTTTTATATTTATTTTTGTATTATTCATGGTCTTTCCATTTTTTAGATATTATACCCGTGTAGTCTAGTTTTCAATTATGGATGTGAAATTTGATTCCAATTTTTTTTCTCCCTTTACTTTAAGCCTGTTTATCTCTTTGTGCCTGAAAAATACTGAATTTTTATTTTGGCATTAAAGTAAAATATCTCACCATCACGTGATGAAGTATCCTTAGTCTTTAAATTCATAGTGCTTGCTATTCATTTGAGGATTGTTTTCCTCCTACTCTCCTCAGGTAAAATTAAATTATATATGCCCAAGAAAAATATATTAGGACAGAACAGAGGAGCACAATCCTCGACAGAATATATGTCAATACTGCACAGACATAATCACCTTCTGTAAGAATGACCAAAAAAAATGTAAATCATTAGGATGTCTTAGATTATCTTTCTTTGGTCATTGTGCATAAAGCAAAGTTTGTGTTCATTGATTACTTTTCTTTTATGGGCTCTCTTAGTCTGCTCTCTTCTCAGTTCTGGAATTCATGATATATATATATATATATATATATATATATATATATATAATCACCTGGCTTTGTCTTCTTGTCTCCTATCTCTTCCCTTACCGTCCCTTTCATCTGAAAGTGAGAAAAATTTCTTGATCCATTCTTATAATTCACTGTTCTTTTGTACAAATCAATGTGTTATCTTTCCTCACCATTGTGTTTTTTATTCATTAATAATCTTTCTTATGCAAGATTGTTCATAGACTGGTATTTTCTGGATCTTATTGCATGTGTGACTTGCTTTCTTTTTATATTTTTAATTTTCCCCATTCTTACTATATTTATGTATTTCAAAAGGGACCATTTGCCCTAAATATTGTCTTCCTTCTCTTTAATTGCTGAAGTTAACAAACTCCTGTTGTCCTTAACCTGATGATTTATTTTCAAAAGGTGGGTATATTTGGAATTCAGATGGGTCAAATACTTTTAAAATGACCTGCTCAAATGATTAAGTTCTGTGCAAAATAAAATAAGGCATTCTCTTAATTTTTGCCAGTGTTGAAATTTCACGTACTTAAAAGGACACAGTGAGCTACAACCTGATGAAGTTACAAGCTAAAAAATTTCCCTGTCAAGGAAAAGCACTTTTCTTCCCTATTCTAATGTTTGTTCTGTTCCCACCTTTCCCACTTGCCATCACTACTCTCCTGTGGAGGCTTCTGGAACTCTTCTTTACTTAAAATCCTCTCCAAGCCTGCAGTAAACTGGGCATGACCACAACAGCTGATACATCTCCTGGAGTCCCACATAGGATCAAGTTTAGTTCCAGCAATTGCCTCACAATTTCCCAACTAACAATCCGTGTTACGGATGAAAGTACATGGTGGCCTGAGCTGGACAGGAACAAGCCAGGTTGTGTAACTGAGTGGAATTCTTTTTTCTTTTCTTTTTTTTTTTTAAATTTAATTTAATTTAATTTTTTTTTAAAGATTGTATTTATTTATTTATTTGACGGACAGAGATCACAGGTAGGCAGAGAGGCAGGCAGAGAGAGAGAGGGGAGGAAGCAGGCTCCCTGCAGAGGAGAGAGCCTGATGTAGGGCTTGATCCCAGGACCCTGGGATCATGACCTGAGCTGAAGGCAGAGGCTTTAACCCACTGAGCCACCCAGGCGCCCCAATTTAATTTTTTTAAGTGTTCCAAATTCATTGTTTATGCACCACACCCAGTGCTCCATGCAATACGTGCCCTCCATAATACCCACCACCAGGCTCACCCCACCCATCCCAGCCCCCTCCAAAACCTTCAGTTTGTTTCTCAGAGTCCACAGTTTCTTATGGTTTGTCTCCCCATCCAATTTCTCCCAACTCACTTCTCTTCTCCATCTCCCAATATCTTCTGTGTTATTCCTTATGCTCCACAAGTAAATGAAACCATTTAATAATTGACTCTCTCTCCTCATTTCACTCAGCATAATCTCTTCCAGTCCTGTCCATGTTGATACAAAAGTTGTGTATTCATCCTTTCTGATGGAGGCAGAATACTCCATTGTATACATGGACCGTATCTTCTTTATCCATTCGTCCATTGAAGGACATTTTGGTTCTTTCCACAGTGGCAACCATGGCCATTGCTGCTATGAACATTGGGGTACAGGTGGCCCTTCTATTCACTACAACTGTATCTCTGGGTTAAATACCCAGTAGTGCAATTGCAGGGTCACAGGGAAGCTCTATTTTTAATTTCTTAAGGAATCTCCACAGTTTTCCAAAGTGGCTGCACCAACTTGCATACCCACCAACAGTGTAACAGGGTTCCCCTTTCTCCACATCCTCTCCAACACTTGTTGTTTATTGTCTTGTTAATTTTGGCCATTCTAACTGGTATAAGGCGGTATCTCAATTTGGTTTTGATTTAAATCTCCCTGATGGCTGATGATGACAAACATTTCTTCCTGTGTCTGATAGCCATTTGTATGTCTTCTTTGGAGAAGTGTCTGTTCATGTCTTCTGCCCACTTTTTGACGTGATCATCTTTTTTGTGTGTGTTGCCTTTGAGGATTTCTTTATAGATCTTGGATATCAGCTCTTTGTACTGTCATTTGCAAATATTTTCTCCCATTCTGTGAGTTGCCTCTTTGTTTTGTTGACTGTTTCCTTTGCTGCGCAGTAGCTTTTGATCTTGATGAAGCTCCCAAAGTTCATTTTTCCTGTTGTTTCCTTTGCCTTTGGAGACATATCTTGAAAGATGTAGCTGTGGCAAATGTCAAAGAGGTTTCCACCTATGTTCTCCTCTAGGGTTTTGATAGATTCCTGCCTCACATTGAAGTCTTTTATCCATTGGAGTTTATCTTTGTGTATGCTGTAAGAGAATGATTGAGTTTCATTCTTCTACGCATAACTGTCCAATTTCCCCAGACCATTTATTGAGGAGACTGCTTTTTTTCCAATGTATATTTTTTTTTCTGCTTTGCTGAAGATTATTTGACCATAAATTTGAGGTTCCATATCTGGGCTCTCTACTCTGTTCCATTGGTCTATGTGTCTGTTTTTGTGCCAGTACCATGCTGTCTTGATGATCACAGCTTTGTAGTAAAGCTTGAAATCAGGCAATGTGATGCCCCCAGTTTTGTTTCTCTTTTTCAACATTCCCTTAGCAATTAGGGGGCTCTTCTGGTTCCATACAAATTTTAGGATTGTTTGTTCCAGCTCTTTGAAAAATGCCAGTGAAATTTTGATCAAGATGGCATTGAAAGTATAGATTGCTCTAGGCAGTATAGACATTTTAACAATGTTTATTCTTCCAATCCATGAGCATGGAATGATCTTCCATCTTTTTGTGTCTTCTTCAATTTCTTTCATGAGTGTTCTGTAGTTCCTTGAGTATAGATCCTTTACCTCTTTGGTTAGGTTTATTCCCAGGTATCTTATGGTTCTTGGTGCTATCATAAATAGAATTGATTCTCTAATTCCCCTTTCTATTTTTTCATTGTTAGTGTATAAGAAAGCAACTGATTTTTGTATATTGATTTTGTATTCTGCCACATTACTGAATTGCCGTGTGAGTTCTAGTAGTTTGGGGGTGGAGTCTTTGGGTTTCCCATATAAAACATCATTATATCTGTGAAGAGAGAGTTTGACTTCTTCTTTGCCAATTTGAATACCTTTTATTTTTGCTGTCTGATTGCTATTGCTAGGACTTCTAGTACTATGTTGAACAACAGTGGTGAAGATGGACATCCTTGTCGTGCTCCTGATCTCAAAGGGAAGGTTGTCAGCTTTTCCACATTGAGGATGATACTCACTGTGGGTTTTTCATAGATAGATTTTATGAAGTTGAGGAATGTTCTCTTTATCCCTATACTTTGAATCATTTTGATCAGGAACAGATGCTGTATTTTGTCAAATGCTTTTTCTGCATCAATTGAGAGGACCATGTGGTTCTTCTCTCTTCATTGATTGATTTTGTGAATGTTGAGCCACGCTTGCATCCCATGGATAAATCCCACCTGGTCATGGTGGATAATCTTTTAAATATACTGTTGGATCCTATTAGCTAGGATCTTTTTGAGAATCTTGGCATCCATATTCATCAGGGATACTGGTCTAAAACTCTCCTTTTTGGTGGGGTCTTTGCCTGGTTTGGGGATCAGGGTAATGCTGGCTTCATAAATAGAGTCTGGAAGTTTTCCTTCTGTTTCTATCTTTTGAAACAGCTTCAGGAAAATAGATATTATTTCTTCTTTGAATGTATTTCATTCAAATGTATTTCTCTGAATTCTCCAGAGAACCCGTCAGGTCCTGGGGTCTTGTTTTTTGGGAGGTTTTTGATCACTGTCAATCTCGTTACTAGATATTGGTCTATTCAGGTTGTCAATTTCTTCCTGATTCACTTTTGGAAGTTTATAGGTTTCCAGGAATGCATCCATTTCATCTAGGTTGCTTAACTTACCGGCATATAATTGTTGATGACAATTTCTGATGACTGCTTCTATTTCCTTGGTGTTAGTCATGATCTCTCCTTTTTCATTCATAATTTCATTAATTTGGGTCCTCTCCCTTTTCTTTTGGATTAGTTTGACCAATGGTTTATCGATCTTACTCTTAAAAAAAAAAAAACAGCTTCTAGTTTCATTGATGCATTCTACTATATCCTTAGTTTCTATCTCATTGATCTCTGCTCCAATCTTGATTATTTCCCCTCTTGAGTATGGGGTTGGCTTAATTTGTTGTTGATTCTCCAGTTATTTAAGGTATAAGGAGAGCTGGTGTATTTTGGATTTTTCCATTTTTTTGAGGGAAGCTTGGATGGCTATATATTTCCCCATCAGGACTGCCTTTGCCATATCCCATAGGTTTTGGACTGAAGTGTATTCATTCTCATTGGTTTCCATGAATTGCTTAAGTTCTACTTCAATTTCCTGGTTAATCCAAACATTCTTAAGCAGGGTGGTCTTTAGCTTCCAAGTGTTTGAATTCCTTCCAAACTTTTTCATGTTGTTGAGTTCCAGTTTCAAAGCATTGTGGTCTGAGAATATGCAAATAATAATCTCAGTCCTTTGGTATCAGTTGAGCCCTGATTTGTGACCTAATATGTGGTCTATTCTGGAGAAAGTTCCATGTGCACTTGAGGAGAATGAGTATTCTGTTGTTTTAGGGTGGAATGTTCAGTATATATCTATGAGGTCCATCTGGTCCCATGTGTCATTCATTGCTCTTGTTTCTTTACTGATTTTCTGCTTGGATGATCTGTCTATTACTGAGAGTGGTGTGTTAAGATCCCCTACTATTAATGTATTCATATCAATATGACTCTTTATCTTGATTAACAGGTAAGTCTTATGGAGCTGGCTTCTCCCATATTGGGGGCATAAATAGTTATAATTTTTAGATCTTCTTGGTGGATAGGCCCTTTAAGAATGATGTAATGTCCTTCTTTATCTTTGACTATAGTCTTTAGTTTAAAATCTAATTTATCTGATATGAGAATCACTACCCCAGCTTTCTTTTGAGGCCTATTGGCATGAAAGATACTTCTCCATCCCTTTACTTTCAGTCTGGATGTACCCTTGGGCTCCAAATGGGTCTCTTGTAAACAACATATGGAAAGGTCTTGTCATTTTATCCAGTCTGTAACCCTGTGCCATTTTATGGGAGCTTTTAGGCCATTCACATTGAGAGTGATTATTGAAAGATATGTTTTTATTGACATCATGTTGTCTGGGAAGTCCTTGTTTCTATAGATTGTCTCTGTAAATTTCTGTTCTATGACACTCTCGGGTTCTTCCTTTTTTTACAGAATGTCCCTTAATATTTCTTGTAGTGCTGGCTTGGTGGTCACATACTCTTTTAAACCTTGCTAGTCTTGGAAGCTCTTTATCTATCCATCCATTTTGAATGTCAGTCTTGCTGGATAAAGTATTCTTGGCTGCATGTTCTTCTCATTTAGTGCCCTGAATATGTCTTGCTAGCCCTTTCTGTGGATAGGTCTGATGTTATTCTTATGGACCTTCCTCTCTACATAAGGAGTCTCTTCCTCTGAGCTGCTCTCAAAAGCTCTTGTCTAAAATTATGATTCATCAGTCTTTCAATCAAGTGCCTTGAGGTCTTTCTAGATTTGTTCATCTTGGGGGTGATCTTTCTACCTCTAGGACACAAACACTGCTTCTATTCCCCAGAATAGGAAAATTTTCATGGAAAATTTGTTCAACTATATCTTCTGGTCTTCTTTCTTTCTCCTCCCCCTCAGGGATCCCAATAATTCTGACGTTGGAACGTTTCACGGCATCATTTATTTCCCTAATTCTGTTTTCATGGCTTCTATGCTGTTTGTTACAGACCTCCTCCTGATCCTTTTGCTCTATCAGTTTGTCCTCTAGATCACTAATTCTATCTTCTGCCTCAGTTACCCTAGCTGTTATAGTATTTACATTAGATTGGATCTCATTGATAGCATTTTAAACTTCTTCCTGGGCAGCTTTCACTTCTGCCTTAATCGATTCCATGTTGTCACTAACGGTTTTCTCCAACCTAGCCATTGCCTGCATAATTGTTTCTCTGAATTCCCTTTCCGACATACTGTTCATGTCCATATCCAATAGTCTGATGGCCAGGGCACAGACTCTGAATTTTGCTTCTGGTGGGTCTTCCTCCTCCTAGTCATTTTGGTGAAATGTGGTTGAAGGGATGAGTAGCTGAATATATCAACCGCAATCCAAGCAAGGTGAACCCTGGAATGCTTCTGAGAAATTGGAAGTCACCACCAAAAAGAAAGAAAAAGGAAAAAAAAAAAAAGACAGAAAGAGAGAGAAAAAAACTGAAGATTCAGCTAGAATGGGCCCCAAAGGTAAGATTTATAAGTTATACAGACAAAAATGGACAAAAAGACTGACAAAAGTAAATGACAAGGGAGAAAAAAAAAAGAACCCATCCAAAATGAACTCCAAGGATAAGAGTTATATAATACCAGAACAAAAACAAATACACAGAAACACTGACAGAAGAAAAAGATGGGATGGTAGTTATAGATCTTCGATGTGGGCGAGGAAGGTTATTTTGATTCTTCCTGGGTATATCTTGAGATCTTTGTTAAAGGACTCATCTTCCCAGAGATAAAGGGAGATTAAAAGCTGGTTTATATACAGGGGTAGTATTGATTAGGGAAAGAGGATTACCTTGAAGCTTATATCTATATGTATATTAAAAAAATAAAATAGAGAAGAAAAAGAAAAATACAAGTATATCTATGACAAAGGTTCAAGTTAAAAGGTTATTATGGAATATGTTGTATTAAACCTCTAGTTGCAATGGTAAGTAGGTTAAAAAAAAACAAGAATAGTGAGAACGTATTAAAAATAAAAGTTATAGCTATGAAATATACAGGTTTTAGGGCAATACCAGGAGCTTAATATATTGTTTTCCACTGATATTGGGGTTTTACAGTTTATAGGGACCCTGTGGTGGTTGTCCTCTCATTCTTTTGGCTGGCTTTCTGCAGGAGAGGGCTGCTGAGTTGTTTTTCAACCAGTCTTACTTGGGTTGAGTCGTCCTGCCCCCTACGAAGGGGCTGGGCTCTGTGGAAACCGTTTTTTCGGGCTTATGTTCTCTGGAGGTTTTTGTTTCAGAGTTTTAGTTGAAATCAAACTCACCCAGACCTTCATCTCAGAAAGAAGCCTCAGTCTGCTCCCCTCTTGGTGGTCCAGGGCACAAAGACTCCCCCTCTGCAAACTCTTGCTAAGTTGTGCATCCTGCCACAAGCAGTGTGTGCCCCCCAGCCATTGTCTCAGGAGTCACCCAAAGCGCCAGCCTGTCCTGCACCCCCGTGCCAAAATCATGAGTGATACTGGTCCAGGGAACCCACTTATGGTGGCTGCCTTTGCCAGGACTGCTGTCTGGGGTAGTTCCTTCAAGTCCGGGCTGGGAGTGTTCAGACTCTAGGCCAGTCCTAGAGACCTCTGATTACCATCTGCATGAAGCACTCTCAGGTGTGGGTGGGAAACGGTGTTGAGACTCCTCTCATGCAGTGAGCGTGCAAAAGGCTGTGGTTCTAGAGCGTGCACACCAGACTCCCTCATGTTGGGGCAGGAGTGCGCTCTGGGCCTGAGTGGTGGTGCAAGCCATGCAACCCTTGGGGCTTCGGGACCAGAACTGGAGGCTCCACCACCACTCTCTCTGGCTTGAGTGGTCGCCTTAGTCCATGGGCGTAGGCCCATGCCCATGACCTCCTGATTCCATCAGTTATCATTTAAAATCTTTTGCTCTTTTTGAGTGCTTTTAATTAGACTCCATGTCAGTGCTGATCCCCAATCACAGGGCACTTTTGTATTGGGGTTGTACTTTCCAGTGGGTCACTTCTGGACTTCTGATGACTCCTTTCCCCTTCTGTTTATCAGTCTGATCATTCCCAATACACTTTACCTCTCCACTGGTGTCTTCTGCCCCCGTAGAGATCCAGAAGTGTATAATCCTACATCTCAGTCTGGTTTCTTTGGTGTTCAGAGTGTTCTGGTAGATAATTAGCTCACTTTAGGGGACCCATCAAAACAGGGACTCCTACTTCTCTACATCTTGCCCCTCTTCCAATTGAATGGAATTCTAATAACATGTAAAGAAGAAGGAGCTAATAGAGGAAGAGTTCGGGATAGGGAGAAAGGCTGTTCACAAAGTTTGGTGTGGCAGTCAAATTGAAGAACATCCCTATTCCCCTTTCTAGCTGGCATACTGTTCCTCAAGGCAATGCCTTCCTCTTTGTTCTGCTGATTTGGGTGATTCCTGAATGAAAGTGAGGACTGAAGCCAGATTTCTGTGTGTGGCCATCCAGTGAATTTCCTGAAATTTATAAATTTAGGTCTTCTTAGATACCAGTACAACATTGTTTTAAAAAGCCTAGATTCTAAATCCTGGCTACACATTTGATTTCAGAGTTATTGTTTACTTTGGTTTTTTTAATACTGAAGTCCAGGTCCCACCTCAGACTAATTAAAAATTGAATGTCTATGGGATTGTTATTTGAAAAATTTCCCCTGGGCAATTCTGATGTGGAGTCAACGTTAAGAATCACTTGTTATAGAGTCTGTGTTTCTATCATTTCTTTTCCCTTGGCAAGCTGTGTGACGAAGCTGTATAATGTGGGTTTTCTGTAGAAAGGGGAAGTAAGAGTGCCACCATAAGGGGAATAAACAGGTTGCTCTAATAAACAGGGATGTCTCTGTGTGAGAAGTTGAGAATACAGAAATTGGGAAGTTGGGGTATGGAAGGCCAGTTACCATTCTTAAGAGATATCAGAAGAGACCCCGAATTGCTAAGGAAATGTTGAAAAACAAAAATAAAGCTGGGGGCATCACGTTACCTGATTTCAAGTTTTATTACAAAGCTGTGATCACCAAGACAGCATGGTACTGGCATAAAAACAGACACATAGACCAGTGGAACAGAGTAGAGAGCCCAGATATGGACCCTCAACTCTATGGTCAATTAATCTTTGACAAAACAGGAAAAAATATACAGTGGAAAAGACAGTCTCTTCAATAAATGGTGCTGGGAAAACTGGACAGCTATATGTTGAAGAATGAAACTCGACCATTCTCTTACACCGTACACAAAGATCAACTCAAAATGGATAAAAGACCTCAACATGAGACAGGAATCCATCAGAATCCTAGAGGAGAACATAGGCAGTAATCTCTTCGATATCAGCCACAGCAACTTCTTTCAAGATATGTCTCCAAAGGCAAAGAAAACAAGAGCGAAAATAAACTTTTGGGACTTCATCAAAATCAAAAGCTTCTGCACAGCAAAGGAAACAGAAAAAAAAAAAAAAGAGGCAACTCACGGAATGGGAGAAGATATTTGCAAATGACAGTACAGACAAAAAGTTGATATCCAGGATCTATAATGAACTCCTCAAACTCAACACACACGAAACAGGCAAACACATCAAAAAATGGGCAGAAGATATGAACAGACACTTCTCCAATCAAGACATACAAATGGCTATCAGACACATGAAAAAATGCTCATCATCATTAGCCCTCAGGGAGATTCAAATTAAAACCACATTGAGATATCACCTTACACCAGTTAGAATGGCCAAAATTAACAAAACAGGAAACAACATGTGTTGGAGAGGATGTGGAGAAAGGGGAACCCTCTTCCACTGTTGGTGGGAATGCAAGTTGATGCAGCCTCTTTGGACAACAGTGTGGAGATTCCTCAAGAAATTAAAAATAGAGCTTCCCTATGACCCTGCAATTGCACTCCTGGGTATTTACCCCAAGGATACAGATGTAGTGAAAAGAAGGGCCATCTGTACCCTAATGTTTATAGCAGCAATGGCCATGGTCGCCAAACTATGGAAAGAACCAAGATGCCCTTCAACAGACTAATGGATAAGGAAGATGTGGTCCATATACACTATGGAGTATTATGCCTCCATTAGAAAGGATGAATACCCAACTTTTGTAGCAACATGGATGGGACTGGAAGAGATTATGCTGAGTAAAATAAGTCAAGCAGAGAGAGTCAATTATCATATGGTTTCACTTATTTGTGGAGCATAAAAATAGCATGGAGGACATGGGGAGACAGAAAGGAGAAGGGAGTTGGGGTAAATTGGAAGGGGAGGTGAACCATGAGAGACTATGGACTCTGAAAAACAATCTGAGGGGTTTGAAGTGGCGGGGGGGGGTGGGGGGTTGGGGTACCAGGTGGTGGGTATTATAGAGGGCACGGCTTGCATGGAGCACTGGGTGTGGTGAAAAAATAATGAATACTGTTTTTCTGAAAATAAATAAATTGGAAAAAAAAGGGATATCTATTGGCCTAAATATAAGTTAATAATCATATATCTTTATTCAGTGGATATAATGTATTGTTATTAATATTTTTTCTTTTTTAAAAATTATTTAAATTCAATTTAATTAACATATACTGTACTGTTCGTTTCAGGAGTAGAATTTAGTGACTCATCAGTTGCATGTAACACCCAGTGCTTATTACATCACGTGCCCTCCTTAATGCCCATCACCCAGTTACTCCATCCACCCACCCAACTCCCCTCCAGCAACCCTCTGTTGTTCCCCAGAGTTCAGCATCTCTTATGGTTTGCCTTCCTCTCTATTTTCAAGAGATGTATATAGCAATATAAGCCTTTCTCGAGAAACAAGAAAAGTCTCAAATACACAACCTAACATTACACTTAAATAGCAATAAAGATTATATCCAACAGGAGAAGATAAATAATAAATATTAGAGCAGAAATCAACAATATAGAAATTTTACAAAGAGTAGGACAGGGGTACCTGGGTGGCTTAGTTGGTTAAGCGGCTGCTTTCAGCTCAGGTCATGGTGCTTGCTCACTGGGGAACCTGCTTCTCTCTCTCTCTCCTGCTCCCCTGCTGTGCTCTCTGTCTCTCTATATATAATAAATAAATCTTAACACACACACACACACAAAGAATTGAACAGATCAATAAAACTAGGATCTGGGTCTTTGAAAGAATAAACCCCTAGCCAGATTTATCAAAAAGAAAAGAGAGAGGATGCAAATAAAATCATGAATGAAAGAAGAAATATCACAACCAACACCAAAGAAATACAAACAATTACAGGAAAATATTATAAGCAATTATATGCCAAGAAATTAGGTAATCTGGAAGAAATGGATGCATTTCTAGAACCATAACTACCAAAACAGAAACAGGAAGAAATAGAAAACCTTAACAGACCCATAACCAGCAAAGAAATTGAGTCAGTAATCAAAAAATTTCCCAACAATTAAGAGTCTAGGGCCAGATGGCTTCCTAGTGGAATTCTACCATTTTTTAAAAAATTTTTATTTATTTATATGCCAGAAAGAGACACAAGCAGGAGGAACGGCAGATAGAGGGAGAAGCAGACTCCCTACTGAACAAGGAGCCCAGTGCGGGACTCGATTCCAGGACCCTGGACTCAGGACCTGGGCCAAAGGCAGACACAACCAACTGAGCCATGCAGGTGCTCCTATGAAACATTTAAAGAAGAATTAATACCAGGACGCCTGGGTGCCTCAGTCGTTTAAGTGGCTGCCTTTGGCTCGGGTCATAATCATAGGGTCCTGGGATAGGGGTCCACATCTGACTCCTCCCTTGACAGGGAGCCTGCTTCTCCCTCTGCCTGCTCTGCCTGCTGTTCCCCCTGCTTGTTCATGCTCTCTCTCTCTCTCCTTCTGTGTGTGTGTGTGTGTGTGTGAAATAAGTAAATAAAATCCTTAAAAAATTTAAAATAAAGAAGAATTAATACCTATTCTTCTGAAGTTGTTTCCAAAAATTGAAATGGAAGGAAAAACTTCCAAGCTCAATTTTATGAGACCAACATTACCTGATCCCAAAACCAAACAAAGACCTCACTAAAAAAGGAGAATTATAGACCAATATCCCTGATGAACTTGGATGTAAAAATTGTCACCAAGATACTAGCTAATAGCATCCAACAGTACATTAAAAGGATGACTTCTTATGACCAAGTGGGATTTATTTCTGGGTTGCAAGAGTGGTTCAACATCCATAAATCAATCAATGTGATATACCACATTAATAAAAGAAAGGGCAAGAGCCATATGATCCTCTCAATAGATGTAGAAAAAACATTTGACAAATACAGCATCCTTTCTTGATGAAAAACTCACAGTGAATATCATCCTCAATGGGGAAAAACTGAGAGCTCTTCTCCTAAGGTCAGGAGCATGACCAGGATGTCCACTCTCACCACTGTTGTTCAAAATAGTACTGGAAATCTTAGCCAGGGCAATCAGACAACAAAGAGAAATAAAAGACATCCAAACTGGCAAAGAAAAAGTCAAACTTTCACTCTTTGCAGATGACATGATACTAATATAGAAAACCCAAAAGACTCCAGCAAAATATATTGTTATTAATCTTAAAGTTATCTTTACCTTCCAAGAAGAAAAATGTCCTCTGATTATTAACATATGTTAATTTTCTAGTGATTCTCTTAAAAGGTAGCATTTATGGGACTTAATAAATAAGTGGGGCTAGAGCAAACAGAAGAAGAAAGGAAGGAGAGAGGGAGGAGGATGAGGAGGAGGAAGAAGAAGAAGCAGTAGAAATAGAAGTAGTAGTCATCATCGCCATTGTCATCGTAGTAGTAGTAGGGTGCCTGGGTACTCAGGCCATGATCTCAGGGTCATGAGATCGAGTCCTAAGTACAGTTCCATGCTTGGTGTAGAGTCTGCTTAAGATTCTCTCTCCCTCTGCCTCTACCCCCATTTTCTCTCTCTCTCTCTCTCTCAAATAAATAAATCTTTCAACAAAAAATAAAAGGAGGAGGAGGGGAGGAAAAAAAGGGGGGGGGAGGAGAGGAGGAAGGAGAAGAAAGTATAGTTCCTAGCCTTATGGACTATGGACTTTACAACCCACTTTTGAAACTAGGGGAAAAACCATGAAATATTGTGAAAATTGCTAGGATACAGGGATGTCCAGAAAGTGAACATTTGGGTCAAGTTTCATGTTTGGATATAAGTGGTGGGGGAATGGGGAAGGTATGTGTCAGTGGGGGGGGCATCAGCACAGCCTTCCTATGAAACGCATGGCATGGAGAGCCCCAGACACAATACAGAGGCTATGGACTCCAGGTATAACTCAGAAGCTTTCTGCTTACATAATCCTGCCTAAATTCTCAAGGCCTCTTGTGTCCCCTTTTCTCTCTTTAAAACTGGTATGATAATAACTGGCATGTGTACCTTTTCAAGGATATTGTGAGAAACACAATCAGGAAATCATGCATGTGTAAGTGATCTGGTAATTAGGAAGTGCTAGGTAGATATCATAGACTACAAATGTTACTTAAAACTTTATGTCTTCTTTTAATGTCCTGGCACAAAATACACTCATAAAACAAAATACAGAAAATGTGATGAAAAACTTGACAATCAACTATAATGGAGGAGATGTGTTCTATTTCAATACATGCTAATCACCTAATTAAGAGTTGTGTATGTCTTGCCTTTGATTTTCAAAATGGTCTCAAATTCACTCTTCTGGTCATTGGTAGGGCATACTTATTATCCTACCCCACATACTTCCTTGGAGGGAATGATACTAGTGTTCCAGTCTCCAGGGAGGGGGAATATTAGAAATTATTCTCTATATTCCACACCTCTGCTCTCCCTAGGGAGGAGCTCTGAACACCAACACAAAGCAATTAACAAACTGAGATGAGACAAAGACATTCTCTGAGTTTCCTACCTTTTTTTAAACCTCCTCCCCCCTCACATGCCACTCTGTCCTTACAACCATGATCTTAGGCTAGTGAGAGGATGTGGGTTTGCATTGCACTTGTTCCCTGGGTTTCAGAATCATAATTTTGCCTAATTATCAACAAATCCATAATTATAAAGTATAAGCAACACACCAGCTTACAGTTGTTGCTTCAGGCAAAATTGTTGTGGTAACAACGTAAGTAATCAATGGTTGACAGCAAAAAGCATTTCCCACTCCTGTTACATAAGCTGTGATTCTACTGATTGGTTCCAAGATACATGTAACTTTAATCTGAGGCCAGGCTGAGTAGCAGTGATCTGTGACACACCATTGCCATGATCAGTGGTCAAGAACGGAAAAGAATTTAACCAAACCACACCCATCTCCCTAAAGCCTCTGCTTGATCATGGAAAGGATCCTATCTCCTCATATCTGACTGATCACCGCATGTCCTGTGGCAAAACCCAAAATGAATGAAGCCGGCATATATACCCTGCCTATAGGACGCCACACAAGTTACCAGATTGCACAGAGATGCATAATCCTGGTACAAGGAAGGGAAAAATAATCCACTGTTAACATTTTGGCCAAATGGCATTTGCTCCAGGAAAAATCCAAACTCTGATCAGACTTCTTAGTGAAGGCCTTGGAATAAGAGTATGCAGACCAAGAACTGGGAATAAAAGCATTTTGAACTTAAGTTTTTCAGATTCAAATTTTTGAAAAATAATGACTTTCATTTTGCATTTTATTTTTTTCTCTGGGAATTTAAGAATGGGACAGATGCTATTCAATGCTAATCAGAAGTAAATGATCTGTTGTAAGGCATACCAGTGCCATAGGTGGGACACCAAGCTTTGGTCCCAGAGAGATAAACCAAATGTCACATTTACTATTGGGGGAGCACTTCACTGAAAATGGGAAAATTACTTAGGTCAAGTATGATCTCCTAACTTAGTGGAGTTAGCTGAGCTCTGGTTGCTCTTGGCTTAGTAGCTGATCTCCAATCTCGATGGGTTAAGAAAACTAAAACTGAAGAACACTGGTGGGAGTAGTGTAGGGAGAAAGAAGACTTATTTATATACTTACCGTGTTTTTACTGTGAAATGAGGATCCCAGTTCCATCCATTGTGGAATGTTACTGGAAAATTGGAAAACTTGGCCTCATGCACCGCCCTTCCCTTGTTTTGGTACACCATCTCGCTCTTCGCTTCCTGGCATAATGAGAGCCAGCTCGCTGACCCTTCTTTGCTTCTCTCTCATGTGGTAAAAAGGCAGAGAGGCATTTCACCAGGAAACAAGGGGAGGGAGGGCTGCAGTTTACCCGCTGCTTTCCTCCTTGCTCTGTTAAACATTCCTTCCTAAGAGAAGCCTGTTATTTGTCTCACTGTTTCTCATGACACTTTCTCTGACTTTCTCTTCTATTGACAAGCAGAGGAACAAGCTAGGACCCCTAGGCAGTTGGCTAGTGCAAGTGCTCAGAATTCAGTCTGCAGACACAGACGCCCCGGCCGCCCTTCCTCTTCAGGTCTAGAGTGAGCGTTCCAATAGATTAGAAGGTGAGCCGCCCGTGTCATTTTGAATTTCCTAATAGCCACATTAACAAATAAGAAGATCAGGTGTCATTAAGTTTAATAAAATATTTTATGTCATCCAATAGACTCATGCTATCATTATTTCAACATATAACCAATATAAAAACGATCATCAGTTATATGTCTTATCTTTGGTTTTCTCTGTGTGTGTGTGTGTGTTAAATCTTTGAAATCCAGCACATGGGGATGCCTGGGTGGCTCAGTTGGTTAAGCGGCTGCCTTCAGCTCAGGTCGTGATCCCAGTGTCCTGGGATCGAGTCCCACATCAGGCTCCTTGCTTAGCAGGGAGCCTGCTTCTCCCTCTGCCTCTGCCTGCCATTCTGTCTGCCTGTGCTCACTCTCTCTCCCTCTCTCTCTCTCTGACAAATAAATAAAATCTTAAAAAAAAAAAAGAAAGAAATCCAGCACATCTTTCATACCTAGAGCATATCTCACCGTGGACAAGCCACATTTCAAGGGCTCATGGGCCACATGCTAAGTGGGTGTTTATTGGATGCTGCAGTTCTGGAGTTCTGGTTTTGTATCCATTGGAGGTTGGAAGATGTTGTGATTTCTAATCAATGCAGTCCCAAGCAACTGAACTGTATTCTGCTATTTAGAAAAGGGGAGATTATACTGTACCTTGACTCTCATTTGCTTTTTTGGAACTGTTTTCACTTAGGTCAGCCCACCAGTTATGAAAATTGAGAAGTCTAACTTCTGTTTTGCTTGGATTAGAGAGAGTACACTTTACCAGGCCAGTGGATCCAGGGTCTTCTGCGCGATCAGGCCAATAGGATTTTTGAGCTCAAGTGCTGTAAATTAGAAGAGTTGATGGACACGGGAAGTACTTATGGGTAAACTTGCAGCACTGTTAAGGGAATAGAGTATTTCAAGACAATTAACAGAAAAATTTCCACCTATATTTCAACTGAGGTAGAAATGTAAGGCTCTTGTAATTATATTTCTCATGCTTTTAAATAGCAGATTATTATTTATTCATATTCCAGATAAAGTGTGAAGCTCAGCTAAGGTGTTTATATACATAGTACAATAAAAAGGGAACATTTTAAATCCAATAACAAAGCTCACATACCATCGACCTTTACATTGATATATTTGATATTGCCCAATAAAGATAATTACTTTCCAGTTATAATGCAATGTCATACTATGTGACCATTCACAGTAATAGAGAACTTTATCTGACTGCCAATGAAATAGCAAAAAAAAAAAAATCCAATTAATGAGGTTCCAAAGTGTCATAATTATAATTAGCATACCAAAGGGGTATTTCATTTGATTAAGTCATTATACAGAGACTTAAGCAGCAAGGCCAACTATTCTATCAGCTATCAAATGTAGATAAAGAAAAGAAAGGTGCTTTGAACAGGCATACATGTTTTTACTCACTTTATGGACTCACCTAAGTCTTTACAATTAGTCAACAAGTATGGTTTGATTATAAAAGGCTCTGCTGAAATGCTACTGAGTAGCATAAATGACACTGAGTCACTTAAAATTCTGATCTCTATTACTGACCCCATTACAATGGACACACAATCCTCTTATTTTGCTTTTCCATATCATTATTTAACTCTAGAAGTATCTGAATAAAATGTGTGCAAGGCGGTATGAAATAATTATTAAACTTGTAGGGTCTGTAGCCAGAACATCTTCATTCAAATCCTAGCTACATCACTTGCTGGCAATGTAATCTTGAACTATCTGCTAAAACTCTCTGTTCCTTGACTTTCTTCTCCATAAGAGAGAGATAACAATAATTAACCCATAGAGTTGTGTGAGGATTAAGATAATTAATAGATGTAAAATGATTCATAACCATTCTTGGTAAAGAGGAAGTAATTGGAAAATTTTTGGTGGTAGTATTTTATTATTATTATTAGTAGTAGTAGTAGTAGTGGTGGTGGTGGTAGGAATAATAGTACTGTTATTATCTATAAATTGCACATATAGTATTTGGATCATCTGTCAATGAGGAAATCAGAATAGCTGTATTCTAGGGATTTTGTTCTTGTTTTTTAAAGATCTCGACTCTACTACTCAAACTTAAATTCATTTATTTGGCCTCTATGAAAAAATTCACAGTGGAAAAAGACATGTTATTCAAAGAAGATAAATTAAAAGACACACTGCCTGTCTAGTCCATTGTCTGTAAGACTTGCTCAGTAAATATCACCTATTATTCTTATCCACCTACCTAGATATTCTAAACTCTAACCCTAGAACAACTTAGAGATCCATAAATTTATAAACTGATGGCCGCTTTATTTATCTTCACTGAAATACTCTGTCCTTTATCATGATCAATATAAATAAAGATTATTTATTAATTCATTCACTCTACAAAAAAATATTTATTAAATACTGGAAGTCAAGCTGAACACCTTACCTAGTACTGGAGCTAAAAACAAAGCCTCTCTTCTCCATGAGTTTACAGTCATACCAACCCATGGTCTCTAGAACAAGGTTGACACTGAAGGCCATGGACAAATGGACAAGATATTCACGTTTCTGGATATATTTTTATCTCATCCTTTCTCATGTGTATTTTGTCCTTATTTTATATGGTACAAATACATTTATGAAGCTGTATATCAATATGTTTCAGAAATAAAAATATTCATGTGTAAGAATTTGTTTTAAATATACTTAAGTGGGCACATGATATAGCTTGTTTAAAGATCAGAGTATAAACAAATTAATAAATTATGAAAAGAATGATTTTGGAAGTCCATAAAGGAGGAAAAGCTAGGGAAGAAGACAAATCTCCAGAAGCTGGTAGTTTAGGGAAAGTTGTGTCTTGTGATATTTGTGACTCATGACAAAGGAATGGGTACGTGTCCACCTACAGGGTGGAAAAGGGGAAGAGATGAATGAGGCCCACAGATACGTAAGGCCGAGATACTATTTGACCACATCAAAATGGCAGGGGTTATGGACAACAAGGGTTGTATGACTGATATGAAGAGAACACAGGGGCCAGGTCCTCTGAGCAGTAAACAGAGAACTCGCTCATGGACCACTCTTCACGCCATGCTTCAGAGCTGAGATTTCATTCTGTAGGCAACTGATAATGTTTTGGAATTTAAATAATGGAGTGAGGGGCACCTCGGTGGCTCAGTGGGTTAAAGCCTCTGCCTTTGGCTCAGGTCATGATCCCAGGTTCCTGGGATCGGGCTCAGCATCGGGCTCTCTGCTCAGCAGGGAGCCTGCTTCTCCCTCTCTCTTTGCCTGCCTCTCTGCCTACTTGTAATGTCTGTCCAATAAATAAATAAAATCTCAAAAATAATAATAATAATAATAATAATGGAGTGACATGTTCATATTTGAATTTTAGAAACATAAAAATATTGGGAGTTAGCATTTATCTAGGGCTTACTGTGAGTCAGGCACTGTGCTGTGTATTTCATATGCGTAATAACATTAAATGCAATGCTCTTGTTCCGTGAGACAGGGACGATTTCTAGCTCTGTACACAGATGAATAAAGAATAAAGAAGATAACTAACGTGGCCAAGGTAGAGAGCTAATAAATGAATGCAAGGACTCACATCCAGGTCTGTTGGACTTAGGAGTATGCTCTCTTTCTTACCGTAGTGGGGTGGGGTAGAGTGTAAAGCTGGAGACTTTAATAATCAGCTATAAACACACTGAAAAGAGCTACTGAGAATCCATCTATTGTGCTGAGCAAGGGAGCGGGGTTCTGAGATTAGGAGCCGAAGTCAGCTCAGCAAATATTTCAGGGGACTCCTGTGTGGGAGGGTACCGGTGCTTATTCCGGAAGCATTGATTATTGGATATGTGGTCCATTGTGACATTCAGTAGCTCCCTCAAACAAAACTTAAGAGATTTATTTTCATGAAAATGTATTTCTTGATAAACACTAAGATTCCTGTTCTGAGACCACTGGATTGATATAACTTAACAAGTTTAGCTTTATGTTTCAGGTTTCAGAAAGCTAATGGTGCAAATTAATGATGAGTCGCATTACTTGTATCTGCCTGACATTTCTATGTTCTTATTTGTACTACTGTTGTGTATTTTTTAAAGGGTTTTATTTATTTGAGGGGGGGATGGAGAGAGAGAAAGAGAGAGAAAGACAGCAGGAGCAGGGGGAGTGGCAGAGGGAGAAGCAAACTCACCGCTGAGCAGGGAGCTAGACACGGGGCTTGATCCCAGGACCCTGAGATCATGACCTGAGCCAAAGGCAGATACTTAACTGACTGAGCCACCCAGATGCCCTTACTCTTGTGTATTTTAAAAATTTATTCCTTATGGAAACTAATCTTTTATTAAAAGTAATATCAACTCGTGGAAAGAAATTTACTATATGACGTAAATGGCTATAGAATAAAAACTATAATTCAAAAAATGGTATCCTGGGGTGACTGGGTGGCTCAGTTGGTTAAGCGGCTGCCCTTGGCTTGGGTCAGGATCTTGGTCTTCTGGGATCAAGCCCAGTAGTAGGCTTCCTGCACAGTGGGGAGCCTGCTTTCCCTCTTCCACTCCCTCTTCTCTTGCTCACTCTCTCTCAAATAAATAAATCTTAAATGGTATCCTGCAATTTCTAAACATGGATGACTTTCACTCTTTGAATTGAGATATTTAATTATTTAAAAAGGGAAGAAAAACAACTGAAAATTTTAAAATAGTTTCTAATCACAGGAAGGATAACAAATTTCAAACAAAATCCATAAACAAGGCTCCTTAGTAAACTTACCTTCTTCACACCCTGACCTCTCTATTCTTTTTATTGGAAGATTAATAACGTATCTTAGCAACCACACCTGGATTCAAGGCACATGGGAAAGTCTTGGCAGTATTCAAGGTCAAAATGCTCTAAGCTTAGACTGAATGCCAAGAAACTGTATGCTTCTTTCTTTCTAAAATGTAGTAATGAAGTTGTGTAGATGGAAAGAGAGAAACAAAAATAAAAAAGGGAAAAGGGAAGACGAATAAAGAAAGGAAAGAAAGAAAGGAATGGTGAATGCTTAATGGCTAGGTAAATAATTATTCAATTATGATAAAATAGAATGGTCTAATTTAAGGAATATAAATTTAGGTATCCATCAAATGCTAGTAAGTAGTTGGCCAACTTTTAGACTTATGATTATAGCTATGGGAAGAAATATATATGTACATAATCACTGATTACAGAAGATAAAAAGAAAGTGGTATTTCATAAACATAAGCAAGTCTTATTAATGTCTGCACACATACTGGAGACAATACCGACATAGCACTTCATGGACATAAAGGGTAGGAAGCATAGGGGATGCAGACCTACCTATTCAGAATAGATATTAAGGCTCTCAGATGCCTTCCTACCAAAGTTGTAAGAAAGAAGTTAGAGCAAGTAAGTAAGAAGTTAGAGATTGGAAAACACTGATGTGTGATTTTCTTACTCTTGTTTCCATACATGAAGAGATTGCAGAACAACTCCGAAGGAAGACTCCTAAGTGCGGAATGAGACAGAGTCCATGCGGCAGGATTTCCCTAAGGCTGGGGATTGTCCCAAGACGTCCAGTAAAGATCAAAGACATAAGACATTCTCCTGAACACTGCTGAGGTGGAGCGCATGCGTTTAATTTGCCGGATGAATCCTAAGGCAGCTTAAAATTAGCAACCCAAATTTAATTATTTCGACATAGAGAAAAAATTTAAAATTATAATGCCTCGGAGCTCGTTAAAATAATTATGTAATTGATTCATTTTTGACTCACAATTTTGATCACTATGTTCACATACTGTGAGTCATAAAAATGAAATGCCTTGAAATTTTTTTTACAATCAATATATTTGAATAACTTCGACAATGGATCTTAATACACTATTAGATACAGAAGGTTGAATTGGCTCATATAAGGCATGACTAAACGGCCTGAGTCTTTAAGGGGGAGTCACAGAAGTTAATCCTTTGACATAAAGAGATTTCGTTTTTACTTTCTAGCATGATTGCAGGGGTTAACATAGCAGCACATAAGACTGAAAATAAGCATTTTGGGACACACACACAAACACACAATTTAAGGTTTTGCCTTGGAGGAAGCTCTAAGCAGTACAGTAATACATAAGCATTTTTTTTTTCTTAGTAGAAAGGGATCTTTTTTTTTTTAAGATTTTATTTATTTATCAGAGAGAGAGAGGGAGAGAGCAAGCACAGGAAGACAGAGTGGCAGGCAGAAGCAGAGGCAGAGGGAGAAGCAGGCTCCCCGCCGAGCAAGGAGCCCGATGTGGGACTCAATCCCAGGACACTGGGATCATGACCTGAGCCGAAGGCAGCTGCTTAACCAACTGAGCCACCCAGGCATCCCCTTAGTAGAAAGGGATCTTAAAACTCCTTATGTTTGGGGTGGCTGGGTGGCTCAGTGGGTTAAGCCTCTGCCTTTGGCTCAGGTCATGGTCTCAGGGTCCTGGGATCGAGTCCCACATCGGGCTCTCTGCTCAGCAGGGAACCTGCTTCCCTTCCTCTCTCTGCCTGCCTCTCTGCCTACTTGTGATCTCTGTCTGTCAATAAATAAATAAAATCTTTAAAAAAAAAACTCCTTATGTTTACATTCCCTATTATGTAATAAAGACTAAAACGTAGAGAATGAACTGGGACAAAAACCCTTCTCTTCTGATTCCAAGTCAAATACTATTGGTTTTCCCCTTGTACTATTCAGTTAAAGTACATACAAACATACCAATAATACAAGGCAACAAATTAACATAAAAATTTAAGAAATTAGTAAGTGGAAAGAGACCTTCAGTGATCAGACAAGTTGGACAGAGAAGGGATTTGAGCCAGATCACAGACCATGCAGATAACAGGTTAAGAACAGCCCTACAGCTGGGAGACCAGCTCAGATGAAAAATTATTTCTACTCTCTGTGACAGAGAGTAGTCGAGGGCAAATCTCTATTCATTTCTCCCTAACTTTACTGCAGCAAAGATTTTAGTATCCCTTGCAGTGAGGTATTCCCATTAATTTATTATATTTGTTAAGCAAGAATGAGTATTTTCATGACACTTCCACATATATTATGTCTTTGACTAACACAATTACCCTAGGAGATACTATTAACATTTTATCTGTGAGAAAATCAAGGCTCACACATATGAGCTGATTTATCCACAGTCATGTAGCTATTTAGCCAAAGAATGGCTTGAGCATAGGACTCCAAGCCTTGAGCTTTTCTACCCCAAGGATTTATCTAGCCCGATGGTGAAACAGCTCACGGCCCAATGGAAAATACTGGAAGAAGGTGCAGGGGCAATTTGGAAAGCCCGCTACCCTTTTTTTCCTCAAGAAGATGATTGTAACTTTAATCTGGATTTAACGTTAAGGAATTCTACTTCAGCTGTCTCATAAATCTGTTTCCCTCATGGCTACTTATGTGTCCTCAGGCTTTCTGGTTGGCAGAAAGCTCAGAGATTAATGTTGCTGGGATATCTCCAGTGTCCCACATGCATTATATGGCTCTTTATTTGTACCATCTAACTCTATCTCGTCAAGGGTAGGGGAAGGATACGGTAGGATTTCACTAAGTTAAAAATAAGTACAGTCCACTGATAACGTTATAACTCCATTTTAGCAAAAGTCCCAGTATGGTGTTTTTATTTTTTAGTGGAAACCAAGTCACCTGAAGGTCTGCACTTTACTTCTCTGTCTGGGTCCAAGTTGAGTTCAGAAAAAGAAAGGTTTTTAAAGGCAGGACAAGGAAGTCATAAATAAGGGGGAAAAAAAGACTGTTTCAGGTGAGGCACCTTTGGGGGGCAAAGGGTCTGTTTGGGGGATTACCTCATTGGCCAGAAAATTCCAGACTGACCAGTTAAGAATGTATGCCCGGGGAAGGTTAAAACTATAATTAAGTTAGGTATAAGCTCCTGATGGACTTAGCTTGTTTAACTCCATTTGGACCTGTTGTTTCTTTTAAACAAATGTCACATACTCTATGAAATCTCTGACCTCTTTGGGCATATTGACTCAAATTCTTCTGTTCCTCATATTCTTCATCCTATATTACAATGTGTGTCACAGTGATTATTTGCTGTGGTTGCCCTCTCTAAATCTGCCCAATGAAATGATGTTTTATTTATCCACTTATATCTCAGCTGGATTTACGAGTTGTCTCTATACACACGTACAAACACTTGGAGAGGAACAGCATTCTTCAGGGAAAATATGTCGCTTTAGAACACTCAATTGCAAGAGATTAGGGGATAAAGGATAAAGACAATGTTTGAAAACTGTAATCAGTCACTGCTGGATTACCCACCCTTATTTTACCCTTATAAAGAGATACTAATAACTGAAAAATGTACTGACTATGTGCTCAAATCCCAGCATAGAAATTCCCATAAATATGCCAAGTCAGTGACATTTAGTACCTCTATGAAGTGTTTAAATTACAAACCTTTCTTGAACTCTACATTCCAACAACCTTTGCCTATAGAAAGGATAAGCGTGCAAAAAGGGGGAATCCTATAACACAACAGAATTCTGATAAAGTACACAAGAGCAAAGTACCACATTTTATAGAAAACTCTTAGTAGATTTACAAATAATATAAGGAAAGGTAACCTATAAGTCACTTATCTTTGGTTATTATTTGGTTTCTGAAAACTTCTGTCATAAGATTGATAGCTTCTTCTGATAATTATATTGAGGTGTTGTGATGTATAGGATATATGGAAATAGATTTTATAAATAAATGAGGTAAAATTGTTATATAATCCTAAATCTCTAGATGTAAATCATAATTTTTAAAAAGTGTCCTCATTTTTTTGGAGGGAGGCACTTTGCTCTTTAAATCGCACTTTAATTGAAATAACTAATAACATATTTACCTTAGGTTCATGCCATGAAAATTGAAAGTTTTGAAATTCAAATATATATTTTGAAGAATAAAACTAATCTCATTTACTGGCAGGTGATAATAAATAAAACAAAATGTGTGGATTTAAAACTTGACGTGTTTAGGAAGAATAAGATAATTATAAACATGATGCACACAAAATCATTAGTAACTTTTCCTATCTGAGCTATCATCCCATTGTTTTGCCTTGACTTTTTTTTTTTTTTTTTTTTTTTTTACTAATACAGCACTATAGTAGTGGGAGAAGGACGGTAAGGATTGGCAAACCACATTCTGCCATTAGGGAGTCAAGAAGAAGCTAGTGGCAAGCCAAGAGGCTACCTATTCATGGCATATATCTGCATTCAGAATGCAGTAGACAAAAGTGGGTCAAAGAAAGATCAAATGAACATAAATATGGGCTTAATCTATAGACTAACATCATCTAGCAAAGCTGAGTGGAGTCAGAATTCACAGTCAGGAGTGAGGCTGATATAGGAAGGAAATATGTCACCCAGAAGGATCAAATTGACATAGATGACTGAGGACACAGAGTAGAAACCTAAGTATGAGGCACAGATAGAGAGAGGGGCTGAAGGTAAAGACAACATCCATAAAAGGAACAAATGAAATTCTGGAGTATGCTGCTACAATTTCTTTGGACCCAGACATTTCCATCCCTAGTTTTTAAATTCATGGAACATGTCTTCCAAAGCATTGCTTAATATGTTAAGGGGATTGTGCATATTATTACTTGCATTTATCAAAATGTCTACATTCCCTTTATAATAGTCATTAACAAATGTTGACATACTTTCTGCATTTTCTTTGAAAGTAAAAAATGATATACATTAGGCCATACCCATTAACTTGATTCAGTTATGTCTGAAGGAGCATAGTCTGGAAGACTTAATTCAAACCTAGGGTCTGGGGCACCTGGATGGCCTCAGTCAGGTTAAGCATCTGTCTTTGCCTCAAGTCATGATCCTGGAGTCCTAGGATCGAGCCCCACATCAGGCTCCTTGCTCAGAGTGGACTCTGCTTCTCCCTCTGACCTTCCCCCTTCTTGTGTTCTTTCTCTCTCTCTCAAATAAATAAATCTAAAAAAACAAAAACAAAGTTAGGGTCTCAGGCAGTCTAGAACTATGTTGCCTTCAGCATGGCAGAAGGTAACGTCATCAAAATCCCTTAAGACTATAATATTTTAATTTTGATGGGAACTCTATCTGGAAATAGATTAAGAAGGCTTCCTTTTAAGGGTATATTCTTTATTCTATTGAGATGTAGCTTTCAGAAAAACAACAACAACAACAACAACATATGTGTGCTATGAGAGAAACCAGCACCACTGAACTTATCATCAGACTTCTGTTCAAAGATTAAAGAAAAAAAAATCAATCTATATGTATTGCCTCTCTTTCTGAAACACTTTGATTGGTTGATTAAACTCCTGAGTATGTGAGTTTGAGCCAGGGGAGCTTAAGGAGAATCCTTTTTCTGTAATTATTTTCTTTACTACTTTGGACCAATTGCTTTCTTTCTGCATATATTTCTTGTTTTGCTTCCATTTATAAACCAAGAGGACACATTCCATCTTTCTCCTTCATTGGGATTTGGGAGCTTTAAGGCATTGACTGATTAAGGCATCTGAAACCTGATTCTTATTTTTCACAGGTAACTTATGAAAGCAATGTACCATATATTTGAGTTAGGATGACTGATTTATATTGTATTATATGTATATGTATCCATAGTACCATAGGTCACAAAAAGTGGGCTATATAGGGTTTGTAGTACTTAATTCATTTAAAAATGTATAAATGTGTTTTCTTTATCTATTACTTTTTCTTAATTAAAAATTAACATAGCTATCCAAGTGATTAATACTACCAATTACACAAAATTCAGTTTAAGATTATAAATTCCTCAAGTATTCATTAAAGAATCAAAATAATTGAATACAAATCTTCTAAGGTTAATAATATTTAAATTTGAGTTATTTGAATTTCTATTGTTTCTTTTCCTAAAATGTTTTTAATTCCCTCCAGTAGCCCATGTTGTGTTTTTTATTGAAAAAATTGAACTTTGATATATTGTATACCTTAAACTTCTGCAATGTTATATATCACTTATATCTCAATAAAACTGGATAAAAATGAGTAAAACTACTGGATACAGTCATTCATTCACCAACCCATTCGTCAAAAATACTCCCTAGTGTTACTTCCAAGAGAGGGTAAGTAATATCTAGATAGATCTAGAGACAGAGATAGAGATAAAGTGAATTATCATCAGACTGAGGTTGAAAGGTTCAGTCCTGTAAGAATGTCCTCACTTCAGATGCCAGCTGCAAGCATCAGATCCCCAAGTTACCCACAATTCTGTCCTACTTGGCCACAAAGTTGGGGATACCAACCCCAGGTTCAGTAGTTTGCTAGAATGACCCCCAAGAATCAGGAAAGATGCTGCATTTATGCTTACTGTTTACTACAATAGATATAAGTGAACAGTCAGATTAAGAGGTACTGAGGAAGATATCCAGAGGGTCCTGAATACAGGGGCATCTGTCCCCAGGGAGCTGGGGGTGCCACCCTCCAGGAATGTGGATATGTTTTCCAGTTCAGAAGCACCCTAAACCCTGTCATTTGAGCATTTTCTGTTGGAGGTTTCATTACACAGACATGATTTTGGCCACTGCATAGGCCTGATTAACTCAATCTCTAGCTCCTCTCCCTCCCAGGGGTTAGGGGTTGTGGCTGGAAGTTCTAAAGGTCTAATCAAAGTTTTGTATTTCTGGTGGCCAGCCCTCATCCTGAAGCTACTGGAGGGACCCACTGGTCATCTCATTAGAACAGAAGATATTCCTGTTACCTTTATCACTCAGGAAATTCAGAGGTAAGAGCATCAAGGGTGCCAGGAACTGGGGATAAAAACCAAATATCTTTCTTATTACACCACAGATAACAAGGTGCTTTATATCATGGGGATACAGTTTAGTAGAAAGAAACTGGGTGTTTGGAATCCACAAGGATTCGATTCTAATCCCACGCCTTACTAGCTATTTGATCTTGGGCAAAAATGTTAACTGTTTAGTACTCAATTTCCTCATTTATTACAAAAGGAATAATCAGAGTTAAGTGAAGTGTAGTAAGTGAAACACAGAACACAGAGCTGAAGCATGGCCAACACACAATAAGAGAGTTATTATTTGAATCAGAGGTCTGCAAACCTCTTCTTTAAAGGGACAATGATTTTATGCTTTACAGTTCAGTGAATTTCTGTAGCAACTACTAAACTCTACCATTGCAGTATAAAAGCAGTCAGAAAAAATATGAATAAATGAGCACATCTGTGTTCCAATAAAACTTTATTTATAAAAAGAAAAACCAATCCAGATTTGGATGGTAGGCCATGATTGGCCCAGACTACTGATTTACTTGATGTAAATTAAGAATTATGATAATGTTATATTGTATATCAATTGTAAACTTACAAATTGACCACACAGAATTCACTTCACTAAAAGAACTATGCATTTTTTCATAAACTCTAGTGCTGATATTTTAGGCTGCATTGTGTCCTTCAAAAAAACTATGTTTAAACTGTAAAAATCCTAGAAAAAAAGCACAGGCAGTAATTTCTCTAACACTGTCTGGAGCAAAGAAAACAAAAGCAAAAATAAACTATTAGGACTACATCAAAACAAAAAGTTTATGCACAGCAAAGGAAACAATCAACAAACTAAAAAGGCAGCCTACATAATTGGAGGGAAAAGATACTTGTGAATGACATATCCGATCAAGGGTTAGTATCCAATATATATGAAAGACTTATAAAACTCAATATACAAAAAAAAAAACCCCAAATAATCCAATTAAAAAATGAGTGTAACACACTTCTCTAAAGACATCCAGAGGGCCAACAGACACATGAAAAGATGCTCAATATCACTGATCATCAGGGAAATGCAGATCAAAACTGCAACAAGATATCACCTGACACCTGTCAGAATGGCTAAAATCAAAACCACAAGAAACAACAGGTATTGGCAAGGATATGGTGAAAAAGGAAACTCATGTTGTTAGTAGGAATGCAAACTCATCAGCCACTCTGGAAAATAGTATGGAGGTTCCTGTTAAAATAGAACTACTCTATAATCTAGCAAATGCACTACTAAGTATTCACCCAAGGAATACAAAAACACTAATTCAAAGGGATACATGCACCCTGATGGTTATAGCAGCATTAACTCCATTAGCCAAGATATGGAAGCAGCACAAATGTCCTTCAATTGACTGGTGAATGAATAAAGAAGATAAGGAGATTCTGTGTGTGTGTGTGTGTGTGTGTGTGTGTGACATCTTTTTTATCTGTCTACCTATCTATATACACACACAAAATGGAATATTTTTTAGCCGTAATAAAGAATGAAATCTTGGCATTTGCAATGACATGAATGGAGCTAAAAAATGTAATGCTAAGTGAGGCAAGATGGTGGAAGAGTGGTAGACTTAAATATCATTAGAATCCAAGAGTTCAGCTAGATAGTTATCAAACCATTTTGAACACCACCAACAAGCTCAACAAGATATTGAAGAGAAGAAGAGCAGCAATTCTAGGAACAGAAAAGCGACCACTAACTGGAAGGTAGGACATGTGGAGAAGTGAATCTGAGGCAATATATGGAAGAGACACTGCAGGTTGGGGGGGGGGCGTGCAGCTCCCAGCAAGCGGTAGAGCAGTGGAGCACAAAACTGTAACTTTTAGAAGTTTGCTCCACTGAGAGACCTTGCTCCAGAGGCTAACTGGAGGGTGGAGCCCTCGCAGGGACAGTGTGGTCTCAGGACCCACAGGATCACAGAATCACCATGAGTGTCTGAGTGTGGCAGAGCTCCCAGATATCAGGGCAGGGAAGCAGGCTACAGAGACAGAGCCAAGGTGGGGGCTCTCAACTTGGGGTTTCATTAAACTGTGATCCAAGGCACAGTCGGGTCACTGCTCTTCATCAGGGACCCCACAATTGTCACACCCAGGGAGATTCACCTTCCTCTACTGGGAAAGTGGTGCAGAAATGCACTGCAGGAATATGCTGGGTTTGGAGACTCCAAACGGGGCCATGCACCAGAGACAGAAATGCTCGGTCACAGGCCAGGTGAGCTCGGACTGCGACCGGAGACCAGGGAGGTTGGCGGGATTGACTGCTTTTCTCTGAGAGTGCACTGAGAAGTGGGGCCCCAAGCTCTTGGCTCCTCGGGGCCAGATATTGGGAGGCTGCCATCTTTATTCTCTACCTCCAAAGCTGTATGGAAAGCATTCAGAGAACAAAAGCACCGGAGCCAAACCCAAGCAGATTACTTAGCCTGGTACCCTGGTCGTGCAATTCCACCTTGGGAAAAGACATTTGAGAATTACTGCAACAGGCCACTCCCCCACAAGATTAGCAAGAACATCCAACCAAGACCAAGTTCACAGATCAATGACAAATGCAGAACTCCAGAACTAGGGGAATGTAACACATAGAATTCATGGCTCTTTTCCCATCATTCTTTAGTCTTTCAAAGTTAATTTTTTAAATTTATTTTTTCTTATTCTATTTATTTAAATTTTTCCTCTTTCCTATTTTTTGTAAGACTTTTTTTATTTATTTGGCAGAGAGAGACACAGCTAGAGAGGGAACAAAAACAGGGGGAGTGGGAGAGGGAGAAGGAGGCTTCCCGCTGAGCAGGGAGCCCGATGTCAGGCTCAATTCCAGGACCCTGAGATCATGACCTAAGCCAAAGGAAGATGCTTAACAGCTGAGCCACACAGGCACTCCTCCTCTTTCATATTTTAAACTTTTTAAACTATTTTATTTTATCGATACCTTTTAAAAAAATCTTTTAACAATTTCATCGTTATAATCATATTCTATACCTTCATTGTATTTAACCGTATTTTTTTGTATACATATAGGTTTTTCTTTCTTTAAAATTTATTCTTCAAAATTTATTTCTTCAAGATATAACCTAAATCTAACACATGGCTTTGTTCTAGTCTCCAGGTTGGTCACATTCTATCCTTCCCCCCCTCCCTTTTTTCTACTTTAAACCAAATTATTATCTTATCAATTCCTTTTTTAGAATATTTTTAAAATGATTTTGTTTACATATTTGACAGAAAGAGAGATCACAAGTAGGCAGGCAGAGAAATAGAGGGGGGAAGCAGGCTCCCTACTGAGCAGAGAGCCCGGCGAGGGCCTCAATCCCAGGACTCTGAGATCATGACCTGAGTTGAAGGCAGAGGCTTAAGCCACTGAACTCAGGTGCCCCTTTTTAGAATCTTTTAAAATTTTCACCGTTACAGTCATATAGCATCCCTTTATCATGTTTACCCTTATTTTTGCGCATATATATATATATATACATATATGTTTTTCTTTCTTTAAAATTTTGGAAGATTCTTCTAACAGACCAAAATATACCCAAAATCAAGTGTGTGGCTCTGTTCTATTCACCAGCTCTGTTCTATTCATATATATATATATTATATAATATATATATCATCTATGATATTCTTTTAACAATTTCATCGTTATAATCATATTCTATACCTTCATTGTATTTAACCGTATTTTTTTGTATACATATAGGTTTTGTATACATATAGATATTTAAATATATATCATCTATGATATATATATTATATAATATATAATATATATAATGTTTTTGTTCCCCTCCTTTCTTCTCCCCCCAGTTTTGGGTCTCTTCTGATTTGGTTAGTGTATATTTTTCTGGGATTGTTGCTACACTTTTAATATTTTGTTCTCTCATTCATCTATTATCTGGATAAAATGACAAGGTGGAAAAACCCACCTCAAAAAAAAAAAAAAAAAAGAACAAGAGGCAGTGTTGATGGCTAGAGACCTAATCAATATGCACATTAGTAAGATGTCAGAACCAGAGTTCAAAATGACATTATCAATGTGCTAGCTGGGCTCAAAAAAGGCATGGAAGATACTAGAGGTTCCCTTTCTGGAGACATAAAATCCCTTTCTGGAGAAAGAAAAGAACTAAAATAAAACCAGTTTGAAATTTTTTTAACTTATTTTTTATTTTCAGCATAACAGTATTCATTATTTTTGCACCACACCCAATGCTCCATGCAATCTGTGCCCTCTATAATACCCACCACCTAGTACCCCGACCTCCACCCCCCACCCCTTCAAAACCCTCAGATTGTTTTTCAGAGTCCATAGTCTCTCATGGTTCACCTCCCCTTCTAATTTCCCCCAACTCCCTTCTCCTCTCTGTCTCCCCATGTCCTCCATGCTATTTGTTATGCTCCACAAATAAGTGAAACCATATGATAATTGACTCTCTCTGCTTGACTTATTTCACTCAGCATTATCTCTTCTAGTCCCATCCATGTTGCTACAAAAGTTGGGTATTCGTCCTTTCTGATGGAGGCATAATACTCCATAGTGTATATGGACCACATCTTCCCTATCCATTTGTCCGTTGAAGGGCATCTTGGTTCTTTCCACAGTTTGGCGACCGTGGCCATTGCTGCTATAAACATTGGGGTACAGATGGCCCTTCTTTTCATGACATCTGTATCTTTGGGGTAAATACCCAGTAGTGCAATGGCAGGGATTAGAGAATTGATTCCATTTACTATAGCACCAAGAACCATAAGATACCTGGGAATAAACCTAATCAAAGAGGTAAAGGATCTGTACTCGAGGAACTACAGAACACTCATGAAAGAAATTGAAGACACAAAAAGATGAAAGACTATTCCATGCTCTTGAATCGGAAGAATAAACATTGTTAAAATGTCTATACTGCCTAGAGCAATCTATACTTTTAATGCTATTCCGATCAAAATTCTGATATTCTTCAAAGAGCTGGAGCAAATAATCCTAAAATTTGTGTGGAATCAGAAGAGACACCAAATCGCTAAGGAAATGTTAAAAAACAAAAATAATACGGGGGACATCATGTTACCTGATTTCAAGCTTTGCTACAAAGCTGTGATCACCAAGACAGCATGGAACTGGCATAAAAACAGACACATAGACCAGTGGAACAGAGTAGAGAGCCCAGATATGGACCCTCAACTCTATGGTCAAATAATCTTCGACAAAACAGGAAAAAATATACAGTGCAAAAACGACAGTCTCTTCAATAAATGGTGCTGGGAAAACTGGGCAGCTATATGTAGAAGAATGAAACTCGACCATTCTCTTACACTGTACACAAAGATAAACTCAAAATGTATAAAAGACCATTTTGAAATTTAGAAAAGCTATTAATGAGTTGCAATAAAAAATGGAGGCTCTTACTGCCAAATGAGGCAGAAGAGAGAATTAGTGATATGGAAGACCAAATGATGGCGAATAAAGAAGCTGAGAAAAAGAGAGGGCACCATGAGGGGAGAATTTGAGAGATAAGAGGGGCAGAAGTATATTTGAGCAAATTGTAGTTGAGAATTTTCCTAAATTGGCAAAGGGAATGAGCATCAAAATCCAGGAAGCTCATAGAACACTCCCCTCTTCAATTTAATAAAAATAGGTGAACACACTGTCATCTAATAGTAAAACTTACAAGTCTGAGTGACAAAGAGAAAATCCTGAAAGCAGCTTGGGGCAAGAGGTCTATAACATACAACAGTAGAAATATTAGATTGAAAGCAGACCTATCCACAGAGACCTGGCAGGCCAGAAAGAAATATATTCAGAGCACTAAATGAGAAAAATATGCAGCCAACAGTACTATATCCAGCTAGGTTATCACTGAAAAACAGAAGGAGAGATAAAAAGCTTCCAGGACAAACAAAAATTAAAAGAATTTGCAACACCAACCCATCCCTTCAGGAGATACTGAAAGGGGTCCTCTAAGCAGAGAGAGAGAGCCTAAAAGTAACATACCAGAAAGGAACAGATACAATATACAGTAACAGTTACCTTACAGGCAACACAGAGGCACTAAATTCACATTTTTCAGTAGTTACCCTCAATGTTAATGGGCTAAATGCCCCAATCAAAAGACACAGGGTATCAGAATAGATAAAAAAACAAAACCTATCTATATGTTGCCTACAAGAAACTCATTTTAGACCCAAAGACACCTCCAGATTTAAAGTGAGGGGGTGGAAAACAATTTCCCATGCTAATGGACATCAAAAGAAAGCAGCAGCGGCAATCCTTATATCAGATCAATTAGATTTTAAGCTAAAGAATATAATAAGAAATGAGAAGGGACACTATATCATACTCAATGGGTCTGTCCAACAAGAATATCTAACAATTTTAAATATCTATGCCCTTAACATGGGAGCAGCCAACTATATAAACCAATTCATTACAAAATCTAATAAACACATTGACAATAATACAGTAATAGTAGGGGACTTTAACACCCCCCCTCACTGAAATGGACAGATCATCCAATCAAAAGATCAACAAGAAAATAAAGGCTTTAAATGACACAATAGACCAGATAGACATCACAGTTATATATAGAACATTCCATTCCCAAAGCAACAGAATACACATTCTTCTCTAGTGCACATGGAACATTCTCTAGAATTGATCACATCCTGGGTCACAAGTGAGGTCTCAACCAGTACAAAAAGCCTGGGATCATTCCCTGAATATTTTCTGACCACAATGCTTTGAAACTAGAACTCAACCATAAGAGGAAAGTTGGAAAGAACTCAAATACATGGAGGCTAACGAGCATCCTACTAATGGATGAATGGGTCAACAAGGAAAGTAAAGAAGAATTGAAAAAAAAATCATAGAAACAAATTAAAATGAAAACACAACTGTTCAAAATCTGTGGGACACAGCAAAGGTGGTGCTGAGAGGAACGTATATAGCAATAATATATAGTATACAAGCAATAATACAAGCCTTTCTCAAGAAATAAGAAAGGTCTCAAAAAAAAAAAAAAAGAAATAAGAAAGTTCTCAAGTACACAACCTAACCCTATACCTAAAGAGCTGGAGAAAGAATAGTAAAGAAAGCCAAAATCCAGCAGGAGAAGAGAAATCATAAAGATCAGAGGAGAAGTCAATGAAATAGGAACCAAAAGAACAGTAGAATGAATCAATGAAATTATGATTCATAACTCTTTGAAAGAATAATGAATACTGTTTTTCTGAAAATAAATAAATTGGAAAAAAAGAATTAATAAAATTCTTTTTTGAAGAAAAAAATTCTTTGAAAGAATTAATAGAATTGACAAACCCTGGCCAGATTTCTCAAAAAGAAAAGAAAAAGGGCCCAAATAAATAAAATCATTAATGAAAGAGGTGAGATCACAACCAACACCAAAGAAGTACAAACAGTTATAAGAACATATTATAAGCAACTCTACACCAGCAAATTTGACAATCTGGAAGAAATAGATACATTCCTGGAAACATATAAACCACCAAAACGGAACCAGGAAGAAATAGAAAAGCTAAACAGACCCAGAGCCAGTAAGGAGATTGAAGCAGTGGTCAAAAATCTCTCAACAAACAAGAGCCCAAGGACAGACAGCTTCCCAGGGGAATTCTACCAATCGTTTAAAAAAGAATTAATACCTATTCTCCTTGAAACTGTTCCAAAAGATAGAAGTGGAAGGAAAACGTCCAAACTCATTTTATGTGGCCAGCATTACCTTGATCCCAAAATCAGACAAAGACCCCAGCAAAAATGAAAAGTACAGACCAATATCCTTGATGAACATGGATGCAAACATTCTTACCAACATACTAGCCAATAGGATCCAACAGTACATTAAAAGGATTATTCACCAAAATCAAGTGGGATTTATTCCTGGGCTGTAAGTTTGGTTCAACATCCACAAATCAATCATTGTGATACAATACATTAATAAAAGAAAGAACAAGAACCATATGGTACTCTCAGTAGATGCTGAAAAAGCATTTGACAAAGTACAGCATCCTTTCTTGACCAAAACTCTTCACGGTAGGGATAGAGGGTACAGACCACAAAGTCATCTATGAAAAACCCACAGCAAATATTATTCTCAATGGAGAAAAACTGAGAGATTTTCCTCTAAGGTCAGGAACATGGCAGGGATGTCCACTACCACCACTGCTATTCAACATAGTACTAGAAGTTCTAGCCTCAGCAATCAGACAACAAAAAGAAACAAAAAGCATCTGAATTGGCAAAGAAGAAGTCAAACTCTCACTCTTTGCCAATGATATGGTACTTTATGTGGAAAACCCAAAAGACTCCACTCCAAACCTGCTAGAACTGAGACAGGAAATCAGTGAAGTATTAGGATAGAAAATCAATGCACACAAATCAGTTGCATTTCTATACACCTATAGCAAGACAGAAGAAAGAGAAATTAAGGAGTTGATCCCATTTACAATTGTACCCCAAACCATAAGATACCTAGAAACAAACCTAACCAAAGAGGCAAACAGTCTGCACTCAGAAACTATAATGTGCTCATGAAAGAAATTAAGGAAGATGCAAAGAAGTGGGAAAATGTTCCATGCTCATGGATTGGAAAAACAAATATTGAAAATGTCTATGCTACCTTAAGCAATCTACATGTTTAATGCAACCCCTATCAGAACACCATCAATTTTTCAAGGAAATGGAACAAATAATCCTAAAATTTATATGGAACCAGGAAAGACTCCAGATAGCCAAAGGAATGTTGAAAAAGAAAGCCAAAGTTGGTGGCACCCCAATTTCAGACTTCAAGCTCTATTCCAAAGTTGTAATTATCAAGACAGTATGGTCCTGGAACAAAAACAGACACATAGATCAATGGAACAGAATAGAGAGCCCAGAAATGTACACTCAACTTTATGGTCAACTAATCTTTGGCAAAGCAGGAAAGAATGTCCAATGGAAAAAAGACAGTCTGTTCAACGAATGGTATTGGGAAAATTGGGCAGCCACATGCAGAAAAATGAACCTGGACCATTTCCTTACACCACACACGAATATAGACTCCAAATGGGGCACCTGGGTGGCTCAGTGGGTTAAAGCCTCTGCCTTCGGCTCAGGTCATCGTCCCAGGGTCCTGGGATTGAGCCCCGCGTCTGGCTCTCTGCTCAGCAAGGAGCCTGCTTCCCTTCCTCTCTCTCTGCCTGCCTCTCTGCCTACCTGTGATCTCTGTCTGTCAAATAAATAAATAAAATCTTTAAAAAGTATATATATATATATAGAGAGAGAGAGAGGGAGACTCCAAATGGATTAAAGACCTCAATGTGAGAAAGGAAAATCCTTTGAATTCATCAAAATCCTTGAAGAGTACACAGGCAGCTACCTCTTCGACCTCAGTCGCAGCAACTTCTTCCTAGAAACATCAACAAGGGCAAGGGGAGGAAGGGCAAAAATGAACTATTGGGACTTCATCAAGATAAAAAGCTTTTGCACAGCAAAAGAAACAGTCAACAAAATCAAAAGACAACCAACAGAATGAGAGAAGATACTTGCAAATGACATATCAGATAAAGGGCTAGTATCCAAAATCTATAAAGAACTTATCAAACTCAATATGTGAAGAACAAATAATTCAATCAAGAAATGGGCGGAAGACATGAGAGATTTCTGCAAAGAAGACATCCAACTGGCCAAGAGACACATGAAAAAGTGCTCAACATCGCTTGTCATGAGGGAAATACAAATCAAAACCACAGTGAGATACCACTCCACACCAGTCAGAATAGCTAAAATTAACAAGTCAGGAAATGACAGATGTTGGTGAGGATCCAGATAAAGGGGGATGCTCCTACACTGTTGGTGGGAGTGCAAGCTGGTATAGCCACTCTGGAAAACAGTACGGAGGTTCCTCAAAAAGTTGAAAATAGAGCTACCTTATGTCCCACCAATTGCACTACTAGGTATTTACCCTAAAGATACAAATGTAGTAATTCAAAGGGCCATATGCACCCGAATGTTTATAGCAGCAATGTCCACAATAGCCAAACTATGGAAAGAACCTAGATGTCCATCAACAGATGACTGGATAAAGAAAATGTTTTATATATATATATATATATATATATATATATATACATATATATATATGTATATATATATATATATATATATATATATATATATACAATGGAATACCATGCAGCCATCAAAAAACCCGAAATCCTGCCTTTTGCAGCGACATGGATGGAACTGGAGGGTACTGTGCTAATCAAAATAAGTCAATCAGAGAAAGACAATTACCATGATTTCTCTGATATGAGGAATTTGAGAGGCAGGGCAGGGGCTTATGTGAGGTAGGGAGGGAAAAACTGAAACAAGATGGAACCTGGAATGGAGACAAACCATAAGAGACTCTTAATCTCAGGAAACAAACTGAGGGTTGCTGGGGAGGATTGGAGGGGCGGGATAGGATGCCAGGGTTATGGACATTGGGGAGGGTGTGTGCTATGGTGAGTGCTGTGAATTGTGTAAGACTGATGATTCACAGACCTGTACTCCTGAAGCAAATAATATATTGTGTGGCAATAATAAAAAAGAATATAATGCTAAGTGAAACAAGTCAGTCAGAGAAAGACAAATGCCATATGATTTCATTCATATGTGGAATTTAAGAAACAAAACAAATGAGCAAAGGGGGGAAAGGGAGAGATGCAAACCATGAAACAGACTCTTTACTGTAGAGAACAAACGGATCGTTACCAGAGCGGAGGTGGGGCGGGGGGAATGGGTGAAATAGGTGATGGGGATTAGAAAGTGCACTTGTGATGAGCACCAGCTGATCAAAATAAAAACTTAAAACAAACAAAAAAGATATGTTTGGGTCCTAACCTACGATACCTAAGAATGAGACTTTATTTGGAAATGAAGTGTTTACAGAGATCATCAAGTTAAAGTCAGTAGGATGGGACTAATATAATGTAGCCAGTGGGCTTATAAAAAGCATAAATCTGGAAACAAAATAACCACAGACAGAAACTGACCTGGAACAGATCTTTTCCTATTGCCTTTGGAGAGAGCATGGGCCTTCCAATATCTGGTTACAAGATAATGACAGAGGGAAGTTGACCTGGAACAGATCTTACTGCCCTCAGGGAGAGCATGGCCCTGCCAATACCTTGATTTCAGACTTCTGGGTTGCAGAGCCATGAGACAATGAATTTCTGTTGTGTAAGCCACTAGCTTGTTGTACTTTAGGAAATCAACACAGATTTTGATTGGGAAGTGGGGTGCTGCTATAACAAATACCTTAAAATACGCAAGTGTCTTTGGAATTGATAATGGCAAAAACTGGAAAAGTCTTGAGATGCATGACAGAAAAACACTTCGATTGCCTTGAAGATACTATGGGTAGAGGAAAAGACACTGAAAGGGGAGGTTGTTGTGAGAAATCTAAACTGATTTATAATTTTGTGGCAGGATGGTGGTAATTGGGAGGACATTTCAAAGTGTAATCTCTCAGCCTTCATTTATGTTGAGGATGCAACCTTAACATAACTTCAGGAGTGCTGAAGGAACACCCTCCATAGAAACAACTTAATATGAGTGTCGTGTCAGTGTCCTCGGACCCTGAGTAGAGTGCATCGTTCACCACCTTGGAAGAAGGGTCTTCTCACCAGAAGTGCCCCGTCTTCTGACTCATGACATAAGAGTTTATTAAATTTGTCAAAAGAACTAAGGGAGACGAAAGTCAAAAACCCAGAGCTCCTTAAATAAAAACTGAAGATTATGATAAAAAGAAGCAACACCAGCCCAGTGAATCAGGTATGTCTAGTATCTTTGTTCAAGAACATCTGTTGTGAACGGAGATTGTGCTAAGCGAAGTGAGCAAGCCTGACATGGTATCTGTGTGGCAAAGGTCAAACTAGCAAGAATACCAGAGGGTTATGGTAGTCCCTACTGGGAGGAACTAGCGGAGTCAAGAGAAAGAGACTCATAAATGCAGAGAACAAATGGGTGGTTGCTAGAGGGGATGGGAGTAGCGGGGTGGGGGATATAGGTGAAGGAGACAGAGTTATAAACTTCCCATGATAAAAAAAAAAGCCACAGAGATGAAAAGTACAGCACAGGGAATACAGTCAATAGCACTGTAATAGCGCTGTCTGATGATAGGTTATAATTATGCTTATCGGGGTGAGCATTTCATAATGTATGTAATTGTCAAATCACTACATGTACAACAGGAAGCTAGTATAATAGTATATGTCAACTATAAAAAAAAAAAAGAATGCTCAGAGTCTACGACATTGAAATTGAGACTTAACATATGCAAGAACAAAATGTCTTAGCCTGAGCAGAGTTAGCCAGAATATCGCCCAAAGTTAAATCTCCCAAGGGTTTTTTAAGAAATTATCTTGGGGGAGCCTGGGTGGCTCAGTGGGTTAAAGCCTCTGCCCTCAGCTCAGGTCATGATCTCAGGGTCCTGGGATCCAGCCCCGCATCAGGATCCACCCCCACATCGAGCCTGCTTCCTCCTCTCTCTCTCTCTCTCTCTCTCTGCCTGCCTCTCTGCATACTTGTGAACTCTGTCTGTCAAATAAATAAATAAAATCTTAAAACGAAAAAAATAAATTATCTTGGAATAGGTAGCATATCCATCAGGGGAAGAAAGCATGGTGGTTACAAGAATATGTGAGCGGAAGAGGGCTCTTAAAATATCCTGTTAATGACACAGATTCTCATGGCTACCAATCATGTAGTCACATACGAAAATAAAACAAATTTAAGAGCAGAATGGCAAGAAAAAGATTAGAAGAGAAAGCATAGATAGCTGAGTAGATTAAAATGAAGAAAAATTGAGAAAAAAATTAAGTGCTGGAAAAATCCTCTGAGGTGATTCTCATAATTAAAGAAATTATTACCTTATAGGGAGCTACATTTACGCTTTTATAGATGAGTTAGAAGACAAGAACAAACAGGTGGCATGGGAAAAACAGTAAAGGCGGGGAAAGCAGATCTAGAATTAGCAAAAAAATTTTTTAAAGGGGCGTTAGAGAGGAGTAGGGAATTGGGGTAAATTGGAGGGGAGGTGAACCATGAGAGACTATGGACTCTGAAAAACAATCTGAGGGGTTTGAAGTGGCGGGGGTGGGGGTGGGAGGTTGGGGTACCAGGTGGTGGGTATTATAGAGGGCACGGCTTGCATGGAGCACTGGGTGTGGTGAAAAAATAATGAATACTGTTTTTCTGAAAATAAATTAAAAAAAAAAAAAGAACCAAGATGCCCTTCAATGGACGAATGGATAAGGAAGATGTGGTCCATATACACTATGGAGTATTTTGCCTCCATCAGAAAGGATGAATCCCCAACTTTTGTAGCAACATGGAAGGGACTGGAAGAGATTATGCTGAGTGAAATAAGTCGAGCAGAGAGAGTCAATTATCATATGGTTTCACTTATTTGTGGAGCATAACAAATAGCCTGGAGGACATGGGGAGATAGAGAAGAGAAGGGAGTTGGGGGAAATTGGAGCAGAGGTGAACCATGAGAGACTATGGACTCTGAAAAACAGTCTGAGGGTTTTGAAGGGGCGGGGGGGGGTCGGGGTACTAGGTGGTGGGTATTATAGAGGGCACGGATTGCATGGAGCACTGGGTGTGGTGAAAGAATAATGAATACTGTTATGCTGAAAGAAATAAATTTAATTAATAAAAAAAAGAATGTCATAAAAAATGAATACTGTTATGCTGAAAATAATAAATAAATAAATAAATAAATAAATAAAAATTTTTGAAAATAAAGATTTTATTTATTTATTTGACAGACAGAGATCACAAGTAATCGGGGGGGGGGGCGGGGGGAAGCAGGCTCCCTGCTCAGAAAGCCCGATGTGGAGCTTGATCCCAGGACTCTGAGATCAAGACCTGAGTTGAAGGCAGAGGCTTTAACCCACTGAGCCACCCAGGCGCCCCTAGAATTAGCAAAAATTTTTAAGAGATCAATTAAGAATGGAATATTTTCACAAGGTATAAAAGAGAGATAAAAATAAAAGAAAGTCAAACAATGACAAAAGATGAAGTATGGAGACAAGAGATACAGTAGGAATCAAAGTAATAATGGCAATATTCCAGGGGAGAAAGAAAAGCCCACCAGCCTGGCAGGCCAATTACATTTTGTCGTGATTAAACAGATGTCCAGATCCTAGGATGTGTCCCTTAACTTTGTTTTCTTTTCTAGTTGGCAAGGACCTATGGGCAAAGAGTTACCAAAGCTCTCCCCCCCAACCCCCTCACTTCAAGTGTGCAATGACAAGACAGTTTGTAGTTTGAACATAACTTTTAATAACTCTTACTGAGGTTAAAGACCCCGAAGAAAGACGGCAAGGTTCATAAGTAGAACCTAGTAAATTTGCTGCCCTCTGGCCTAGGACATGCCCTGCTGCCTACTTTATTTCATAAGGAAGAAATATATTTAAATTCAAGGTATTGTTTTATTTGTTCCAATAAGCACCATGCCTTCTCCTGAAGGAAGCATATCTTTTTTCACATGACAATTTGGCATTTGTTAATATTTCACTGTGATCAATTTCATAGCCTTACTCTTATTTCAGTCTCTTGCTGGGATATAAAAGTCTCATATTCTTACAAGAACTGCTGCTTTGACTGGACAGGATAACAAATACTGGTTTAACTTTTCCCCATGTTTCAATCTTAATAAAATTCAAATTCTCTATATTCTAGAAGATGCTTCTTAAAATCCATCACTATTTGGTAGCCTCTACTGATTTGGAATGCTCAACTAAATATCCAGCCTGTTCCTATTTGAATTACAATTGGAAAGTGTAATGTGGCTACTAAGCGTCACATATACTTGGAAACTGGGAATGAATGGCTGGCAGAGGAGTGTTACAAGTATCCTGTATGCACCGTATCACAGAGCAAAGCTATGATTAAGAGAGGCAGAGGCAGTCCAGACTCTCAAAGGCATATGTCTGGGGTAGACGAATAATCCTTCTGGGCAGTGTTTCAAATTATAGCCTGCAGAATGCTTGAGTCACCTCTGCGCTCAGGTAAAGAAAAAAAAAAAAGATGAATTAAAAAGAAAAAAGAATATTTCTAACAATCTAATTTTCCCTATTTCCTACTTTAGCAAAAAGTTCTACATCAGGTATTGAAGAGGTAATTAAAGTCAAGATGTTCAGGAAATTAACTCTGATAGCATTAGAAGGGAAGACAAAATGCTCTAGAGTATATCGTGTTTAGTATATCATGCTTAATATGATTTTGAGGAAAAATCTGAAAAATGGAGTATAACAGAGCATACTGTTGTGTATCACCTTGGCATGGCTAATGCACTCACCTGAGATTGTAAAGCACCTTTACCTGTATATTAATAGTACATCATTCAGCTGCAGGCATACAGCAGATTGGACCTGTGCCTCAACTGAGTCATGAAGGACATATGCATTTATAATGAAAAAGCAACTTTTTCCTAAAGGAAAAATCTGGACTGATTTCACTTTTTTCAATTGTTGTAAAAAAAAAAAAGTAACATAAGGTTTGCTGTCTTAACCATTTGTAAGTGTACGTGACTATATTCACGTGTTCACGTGGTTAAGAAACACATCTCTAAAACTTTTTCATCTTGCAAGTGTGAAAGATAAAATACAATACGGACACTCGGACTCTTTCAGGTCTATGACAAAATGGTAAGTGGTCTGTGAAAAAAAAAATGAGGATAAATTCATTTATACTCTTCAAAGAGGTAAATGTCTTCAAAGAACTAAAGTTTAAAATAAATTTCTATCCTGAGATTTAAACCTTCCTAATTTTTTAATACTAATTTCCTAAGTGTGTGTGTGTGTGCATGTGTGTGTATATATATATATTTATAAATATATGTATATGCATATACCTACATGTGATATATAAGAACATTTACTACTGAGCTAGGAACATATTGTTCATATATATATTCTGGAAGTGCTTAAGTGCATGGGACTCCAATATGGCCCCAGTGTGAGATCAAGCATTGACAGTTATGGCCACATGGTGTTCACTTCCCTCTTTCCTAAGAACACCCTGATCTCCTTTTAACAAGTATGTTTCCTTCTTTGTGTATTTACCTCTTTTGGCAAGATGGTACAAATCTAGATAACTGATTCCAGCTCCAAGAGCATTTGGCAGGAGGCCTATTCTCTCCCCATCCAAGTACAGCTATGGGGCAGATGCATGACAACTGCAAACTTCTCTTTTTAGCATGACCCTGACCAGATGCTTGCTGCCATGTTTCTTTTTTTTTTTTCTTTCTTTTTTATTTTTTTGTGAAATAGTAAGGTTTTTGTTTTTTTTTTGGCTTTCATTCACATATTTAATGCAAACAATTTTTAAATTAATTTTTAAAATTTTTTATAAACATACAATGTATTTTTATCCCCAGGGGTACAGGTCTGTGAATTGCCAGGTTTCTACTTCCTGATTCCTCAGAAACACTCCATCTGCTCCCTGAACCCAGTTATCAGCCTTCCAGTGTAGAACCTTTTATTCAGTTTATCAAGAGTTTTCTCATTTTGGGGGCACCTGGGTGGCTCAGTGGGTTAAAGCCTCTGCCTTTGCCTCAGGTCATGATCTCAGGGTCCTGGGATCGAGCCCCACATCAGGCTCTCTACTCAACAGGGAGCCTGCTTCTCCCTCCCCTTCTGCCTGCTCTCTGTCTACTTGTGATCGCTCTCTCTCTCTTTCAAATAAATAAATAAAATCTTAAAAAAAAAAAAGAGTTTTCTCATTTATAATTGTTAGCATACAAGAAACCAGCTATGGAACCTTGAGGAAATTACAGCTTTTGTAGGGATGATAGTAGTATCTGCCTTAGAGGGTTGCTGAGAAAAGTAAAGGGCATAAAGTGCTTAACACATAGTCACCATTTTGCTATCCTTAGTCATTGCTGCTGTATGGAGTGCACAATTCCACGCTATGAAAAATAGTGCAAAAACATGGGTGCCTGCCCTGTGGCTATCAGGCATTCATCCGAAAGCCAACAGAGTGAAAGGATGTAACTTCAGGATTTCCTCTCATATATCCAACAACTACCTTTAAAATCAATTTCCAAGCATAAAACATGACCTCGGTTTAGAAATAAATGGGATTATTTCCCAGTACCTGCTTCTAAGCCTTGTTTCCTAATGCCTGCTCTCACTCACCAATTATCTCTCGTGGTTTTGCTTATTTCAGAATCCCCATAAAATTCATTCAGATAAAATTCTCCAGAGCATCGCAATTGTTCGGTTGTAGCAGACTGGACCAGGAGTGAGTCATCAGTCACAAAGCATTCTCTCAAACTCTATGGAAATTACAGGAAGAACATCTTATTTATTCTCCTCAATAGAGCAACTAGCCCAGAAAGGGACCAGAGGAAGAAGAATAGTGATGTGACGGGCTATACGAACACAGTTTATTAATAACCTGATCGATACGTGATTGTCTGACAATCCCTTGTCCCTAAGCAGTAAATTCCCAGTTAAAAGCAAAATATGGGAACTCAGTCTAAAAAAGCAACAAAGTGTTACTTCCCCCACTTCACATATGTTTGCCCTTTAATCTCACGGTCCCTTTTATGTGCTGTTTGATTCCAGTGGACCATTTGAATATGTGGATGGATTTTTTTTTTCCCATAGAAGTAATTAGGTTGTTTGAGATAGTATAAAGCTGCAGAGTACGTACTGATTAAAGGCTTCTGTTTCAGTTATAAAGAGACGACCTTACATCTCCTCTCCTCCCGACAGAGCAAACCATACATAATTGGGAACATTTTGTACGAGAACCAGAGAAGGTATTTGCTATGCAGGGTTTTTACTACACAGAGCTCACAGAACAGGCCCACCTTTATGGCTTACTGCAAGGGACGGAAGTCCCCTGGGCACTCACAGTGTGTTTAAGCATTACACTAGCAGCTGCGATAACTCTGCACAAGATAGCGCTGCTTTTCCCTGGCAGTCTTCATCCAATACCTGTACGTTCAGAGAGGCATGGCGTTGGATTACTATTTTACCTTCCAAAATGTCCTCAGACAAGAGACCTTTTTATTACACCCAGAGATCGAAAGCTTATATCCCCAGTCTGTTTTGTTGTTATGATTCAGAATCGAACCTTGTTCGCTTCATGTTTCCTTGAGAAACTGACAAGTCGGGGGAATGGAGGAAGATTAGGTAGCCATATGAAAAAGACAGGCAGAGAAAGAAAGAAAGAGAGAGAGAGAGAGAGAGAGAGAGAAAGAAAGAAAGAAAGAAAGAAAAGGGAAGGAAAGAAGGAAGGAAGGAAGGAGAAAGAGAGGGAGGGAGATGGAGGGAAGGAAGGAAGGAAGAAAGGGGAAAGAACCCTGTATTAATTACTTCCCTGTCATGTTTTCATCACTGTTTTGGGCTTCATGTGTAGATGGATTACATGTAAGAACACAGGGTGAAATGGGCCGTGGCTGTTCTCCCAGCTTAGACTTCAGCTGCCATAGCCTTTTCATCAGGTCCAAGCAGACACAGCGAATGCATCACTTGGAGGTATCAGCTTGAGTTGGAAGCCTTACAAATAGCCTTCACCTTTCTGCATGAAGATTCAGGCAGTTTCTATTTTCAGCAACATACCAAACAATATAGTTGTCACTTACTTGGTGCTCCAAACAAAGCAAACAAGATAAGTGATCCCCAAGTTCTATTATCACAGTAAGAATACTAACAGTGGCCAGTGAAAGGGAGACACAAGGCAAAATACATCAAACGTGGAAACGCACTTAGCACAGTGGTTGACTCAGGGCTCCGTAGAGGTTAGTTAAAATAGGAACAGATATTATTGTATTCAATTTTTATTCTCTTAAACTGGAACCGAGTGATCATCTTTTACCATTCGAAGTACCTCCTCTAAGGAGATAAAACCCAAATCTGTATCTCTAACACAAACCTCTCAGCTGAGTTCCAGGTATAAACAACTGATCGATGGAATCCAACATTCTCTTCAATGCACCACCCACAGACACCTCCAGCCCCTCATACCTGGTATTTTTTATCCTGGCATATCAAAGTTGGAAACCTGGGAATCCTCTTAGATTCCATCCTTGTTCCTCACTGCCAGTGAGTGTTTCCTTGAGAAACACATCTGATCTCAGCTCCAACATCTTTTTAATCTGTCACTTCCTGTTCCTCACACTTCCCATTTCTTTTTCTTGCTCGCTCGCAAATTTTTCTCAAAGGAATTATTACAAGATCTTTGGTACTCCTCCATTTCTTATCTTTAAGATTATAACATATTATAATGTATATGAACATATAACATGTGTCCATACACGCACCTCTGTACATGATTATAAAAATGATGTTATTATAACATAGCTAATAAATATAACATATATAATAACATTTATAACATATGTGGCTATATATGTATTAAGTATCACATATATATAAAGTAGGATTGGCAACATAATCTTTGGGGCACTGTACAAAATTAAAATGGGAGGACCCTTGTTCAAAGACTGGCAAAAAGTACTGTGAAAGGGACTAAATGCATAAAATACTAATTTTTTCAGTCTCTCTGTCTCACTCTTTCTTTTCTTTCCCTCCTTCATGGTGGTCTTTGTTTTGTTTGCTTTGTTTTAAGTAGGCTCCATGCCCAATGTGGGGCTTGAACTCACAACCCCAAGATCAAGAGTCATATGCTCTACCAACTGAGCCAGGCAGTTGGCACAGTCCCTCCAGCGTGGGGATATTCACATGCACCAGGGCCAGCCCCACAACTCTGTGTGCAGCATTTTCATGGCCTACCACCCTCTCAGTTCGCCTCCTACTACCTGCCAGACATATGTGACCTGGCAGGGCAGGGGAAGGCAACAGCTCCTTCCCTTAGACCTGACTCTCAACACATGGCAGACCAGTGCCCCCAAGAGGGAGCAAACCCTCCATGCTGGTAAGTTATTGCTGCCTGGATCAAGACTGAGTGACAGACTCTTCCCTACCCAGTCAGCTCCAGAAAAAGCAATAACTCAGGATAAAATATTCTTAGAGAATTCCAAGTTTTCTTTCTAAATAAAATATAATGCAATGATTAATTATATAAACTTTGGAGTCACAAAGCTTTGCCTCTGTCATTTACCAGTTTTGTGATCTTGGACAAATTTCTTAAATTCTCCAACCCTCCAATTATCACAGATGAGTCTGCAAAATAAGATAATAACAGTAGCAACTTTATAGGATTTTTCATAAGGGCTAAATGAAACTATCACATAAATTGTTTGGCTAACGTTAGCTCTAACCTATATAAAATAGTCTAACCTTATCCTATTTATTGTTTTCTTCTATGAATACTAAATTATCTCTTATTAATATTTCCACTATTGCTTTATTTTTCCTGTTCTGATTTTGCCCATCTCTTTATTTTTAACTTTTTGGTATCATTTTTATAGTGTGGCTCAAGGAAATAGCATATAGTTAGATTTTTTTTTTTAAAGCATGCGGGAGTTTCATGGGGAAATTTAATTTGAGCAGATTTATTAGGTTTAGTGATGTGCTAACTATGACCATATATTTTTACTATTACTTTCCTTTTCCCTATTTAAGAGGTTTGCTGGATTAAAAAGCTTTTGATTCATTCCTTTTTACTACTTACTGCTTTGGAAATTACACATTCCTTATAATTATTCTATCAGTTTCCCCTAAATATTTAATAAACATTTACTAACAAATGTGGTTTTCTAGTTATGCCTGACCCTTAAACAAAACAAAACCCTTAGTCCATTTTCACTTACTAACTCTACCTTATCCTTCCATGTTTTTTTAAATTTGAGTTTTACTATTCCCTATATGTCACTTCCTTCTCTTTTTGAAAATTTTTCCTCCTTTGGAGCACATGGTCCATTTTTTTAGAGACGTTTTATGAGTCATTACGTGTCTGAAAAATGCATTTATTTTCCCCTCCAACTGAATGCCATAATAGCTAGGTCCCACTCTCATTCCTCTTCCTATCGTGGCAGACACTGCTTTCCCGTCGTTCCCATTCTGTGTTGCAGCTACAAAATCTAAGACTGTCTAAGTGTCATTTCCTTGTAGGTAAACCATTTTTGTTTCAGGTTTTCTTTTCTTTTTGGAAACCTTAAAGATTTTATTCCCACCATAACTGAGATTCAAAAATCTCCTCAGAATCAGTTTAAGTGTGTCTATCATGTTTGCTCAGCCTTTGGCAAACTCTTTTAAGTATCTTATTTATTTGAGAAAAAGTGAGTGGGAGAACACACACCAGGGGCAGAAGGAGAGGGAGAGGCAGACTTCCCGCTGCGCAGGGAGCCGGATATGGGACTAGATCCCAGGACTCCGGGACGAGGACCTGCACTTAAAGCAGCCGCTTAACCGATGGAGCCACCCAGGTGCCCCTGGCAGATGCTTTTATTCAGAGATTTAAGTCTTTATGAAGAAACCAGAACACCAAGCCTCAATAGAGTATGTCAAGGAAAGAAGAATCTTCCCTAAAAATGGTAGTGGGTGTCTAGTCAGCTGTAATTAAAATTTCCACAGCCTGGGTCCCACTTTTCTGCCTTAACAAATCCTTCTTAATTAGTCATTGTGCTTCAAGCACATTCAAGCATATTGTCCTATGAAGCAGATCAGAGCATTGTTATTTACAGCTATTAATTTCCATCAAATACTTTGCTTTGGGGGTAACTTAAGGTTTCTCTCATTCACTGCTATATTGAATGTCTCTCAGAGACTAACTAGCCAGTGAACCCTCAATGGTACATCACCCCCCCCCTTTATTAATTTGACACAATTTTATCAGGCACTCGTTTTGTACAAACCCCTGGTTGGGCAGGAATTCCACATAAATGAACATGCTGACTCCGAATGGTAAGAGGAAGTAAAGCCTACTTTAAGAAGCCCATCACCATTTATTATTTTCCTAACCCCCAACCGCCCATATTGCTTCTCCACTTCCTCATGTCAGGGAGATCATATGATAGTTGTCTTTCTCCGATGGACTTATTTTGCTAAGAATAAATGAAACAAGATGGGATCGGGAGGGAGACGAACCAGAAGAGCCTCTTAATCTCACAAAACAAACTGAGGGTAGCGGGGGTGGGGGGGTGGTTGGGTCATGGACATTGGGGAGGGTATGTGCTATGGTGAGTGCTGTGATATGTGTAAGCCTGATGATTCACAGACCTGTACCCCTGGGGCTAGTAATACATTATATGTTAATTAAAAAATTAAAAAATAAAAAAGCCCGCCACTAAAACCTTATGGATTATTTTGTTTCTCTTTTGTCCTTCAGACATGAAAGCATGCCCTGACCTGATTGTTTTCCTGGATTTTTATTTTTCAAGTTGGTGATACCCTCATTGATCTGATTCTTATGATATGAACAACTCTATCTACTTCTAGTCCCGTGTGTGTGTATGTGTGTGTGTGTGTGTGTGTGTTTACTGCTCCTTGGGAGATTTCTAACTGCCTGAGTCATTGGCTCCGGCTGCATAAATTGGTGAGCTGAGGCTGCAGATACCGAGCTGTCCGACCTCACTCTCAGGTTATAAATGATGCTGTCTGGTTAGAGGACACTGCATTAATGGGCATTATGGATAGACCCGCTCTATTTCAGAACTGTGCTTTTCAAGCCAATCTCGGTCTGAGACAGGGGAGATCTGGAAGGCTATGTGAGAGGGAACAAAGTTGCCCTTTTCAGGTGAAAAATAAGTGTTAAAATAACCAGGAAGTGGCCAGATATGTTTAGCAATCAAAGAGAGTCCAGGCATGCTGGTGAAAAAAAAAAAAATTATTTTAAACCTACTTTTTTTTTTGCCTGAATAATCTATTAAAATCTCACTTTCATTTTACTTTATATGATAAAGTGAAACACAAAACAGAATTGAAACAACAAAAAAGCCCCCACCTGACCTGTTGTTTTTCAATTTATACCAGATTATTTTTCTATTGGGGGGTGAGAATGGAAGTGTATTATTTATGATAGGGTTCAAGCGCATTTTAAAGTTAAAGGGAGGAATGCCTGGGTGCCCCAGTTGTTGGCGTCTCCCTTCCATTCAGGTCATGATCCCAGGGTCCTGGGATGGAGCCCTGCATCCAGCTCCCTGCTCAGTGGAGAGCCTCCTTCTCCTTCTCCCTCTGCCTGCTGCTCTGTCTACTTGTCCTCTCTCTCTCTCAAATAAATAAATAAAATCTTTTAAAATAAATAAATAAATAAAGTTAAAGGGAAGTGAGAGAAAGCTGTCTTTGGGTAGAGAGGATGGAGAAGAGAGAGACAAGGTAAATGACTCTTGGTTCAGCAGGATTCAAAGAGGCTGGTGTGGGATGTAGCAAATAGAGGTTGTAATGAGGAGTCCTACAGCAGTAACTTGCCATGTCAATAATCTACCTGCACTGTTATTCTTTAAAAAAAAAAATTGTATTTATTTATTTGAGAGAAAAAGCAAGCATGAGAGAGGGGAGGATCAGAGGGAGAAGCAAACTCCCTGCTGAGCAGGCAGCCTGATGAGGGACTTGATCTTGGGACTCCAGGATCATGACCTGAGCTGAAGGCAGTCGCTTAACCAACTGAGCCACCCAGACACCCTCCTGCATTATTATTCTATTATTCTAGTTTCTTTAAGGTAAAATGTCTTTAAAAGGGAGGGAGGAAGATGACATGGAATTGCTTGGGATTTCAAGTTTAGGACACCAGGTCTCGGTTTCCCGCCCTTACACAGAATTCCTGTGTGATCTTCAGGAAGGTATTTCACCTTTCTGGACCCAATGCTCCTCATCTGAAGAGGAGTGTGACAACAGCTGCCCTCCCTGAGTGTCAAGAAGATTCATGCCATGGTGTTTCCTAGGGCCAAGCAGAGTGCCTGGGGTATTAAAAAAGATGCCTGTTTCCCTCATCCCGCCCTCTCCTTGGAGGTCCTCCCCGCCCTTCCTGCCTGCATCAGTCTCCTTTTTAAAATGCACAGCAAAAGAAACAGTAAACAAAACAAAGAGGCAACCCACCCAATGGGAGAAGATATTTGCAAATGACAGTACAGACAAAAGGTTGATATCCAGGATCTATAAAGAACTCCTCAAACTCAACACACACAAAACAGATAATCATATCAAAAAATGTGAAGATATGAACAGACACTTCTCCAATGAAGACATACAAATGGCTATCAGACACATGAAAAAATGTTCATCATCACTAGCCATCAGGGAGATTCAAATTAAAACTACATTGAGATACCACCTTTCACCAGTTAGAATGGCCAAAATTAGCAAGACAGGAAACAACATTTGTTGGAGAGAATGTGGAGAAAAGGGAACCCTCTTACACTGTTGGTGGGAATGCAAGTTGGTGCAGCCACTTTGGAAAACTTGGAGATTCCTCAAGAAATTAAAAATAGAGTTTCCCTATGACCCTGCAAATGCACTACTGGGTATTTACCCCAAAGATACAGATGTAGTGAAAAGAAGGGCCATCTGTACCCCAGTGTTTATAGCAGCAATGGCCACAGTCACCAAACTATGGAAAGAACCAAGATGCCCTTCAACGGATGAATGGATAAGGAAGATGTGGTCCATATACACTAGGGAGAATTATGCCTCCATCAGAAAGGATGAATACCCAACTTTTGTAGCAACATGGACGGAACTGGAAGAGATTATGCTGAGTGAAATAAGTCAAGCAGAGAGAGTCAATTATCTTATGGTTTCACTTATTTTTGGAGCATAACAAATAACATGGAGGACATGGGGAGATGGAGAGGAGAAGGGAGTTGAGGGAAATTGGAAGGGGAGGTGAACCATGAGAGACTCTGGACTCTGAAAAACAACCTGAGGGTTTTGAAGGGGCAGGGGGGTGGGAGGTTGGGGGAACCAGATGGTGGGTATTGGGGAGGACACGTATTGCATGGAGCACTGGGTGTGGGGCAAAAACAATGAATACTGTTACACTGAAAAGAAATTAAATAATAATAATAGTAATAATAAAATAAAATAAATAAAACGTGTTCCATGCGGGTTTTCCTATTTCAGTTGAGAGTTTACAGCCAGTGCTTGAAATTCACCTTACCCGTCTTTGAAATTCTCTCAGTTTCCCCTTGATCATCCAGAAAATCACAGCGGCAGATCGGTTTTGTAAACCAGCCCCTCATTGAGCCCCTCTACCGTGGAGAGAAAAAACACTGAATGTTTTCAGTGAGAATTTTTACCCTGAGAATTTCCGAGGCACCTCTGCTTAAGACTGAAATCATTTGAGAAAGCAGATCATTTGAAGCTAATGGCATTCAGTCATGTTCTCAATTTAGAGACCTTCTACGGAGTATCAATTACAACTCACACTTCAGAGAGGGTAGCAAATCAAGCCGATTTCGGATCATTTGATATGAGAGGGGGGAAAAAAATGACTAGGAAGCTTTATGTAATTTTCACTCTCGCTGCTTAAGCCAAAGAGGGAAAATGATAGAGGATCAGAGACCAAAATCTAACCTAATCAGTGAAGTTCTCCTGGCTAGAGAACTAAAGACTATTGTAAAATTCTTAACTAAGGAGCAGTAAATTCTCATGGTTAAGCTTCTTAGACAACAGAAACTTAAACATTAAGAAGAACTGGGCATGACCAGTCCGTCAAGGGACTTCTACTGGTCTTGCTTCTACTTTCTTCCCAGTGCCCTGGGAGTGGAGTGTGATTATCTGTGAAGTGATGGAGGTTGTCCGTACACAGCACGGGCGCCTCAGCCCCGGCTCACGTCCTTATGAAGGAATTACAGTCACTGAGTCACACCGGCACATTATTTTTCTTTTAGATTTTTTTTTTTTAAATTTGACAGAGAGAGATCACAAGTAGGCAGAGAGGCAGGCAGGGGGTGGGGTGGGGTGGGGGAGAGCAGGCTCCTCCCCGAGCAGAGAGCCTGATGCGGGGCTCAATCCCAGGACTCTGGGATCATGACCTGAGCCAAAGGCAGAGGCTTGAACCCACTGAGCCACCCAGGCACCCCCCTACACGGGCACATTCTTGATGCCATGCCATGCCCCACAGACACATAGCAGAGGCCACTAGATTTAAATGCTCTCTTGTCCCTCCAAGGTGTATCTGATGTGGGGATTCATAGTGCCTGGATCGGTAAAAATCTGACTTGTATACCTCTCCCTGGATGAGACTAATTGAAAAGCAAAGGAGGAGAGCTGGGAACCATGAGCCTCCTTTGAAGTTTCTTGGTTGAAAGCTGCCAGATTCTTCCCATAGCTGAAGATTCCCATCTAGGGAGTGCATGTTGAAATTTTGAAGAAAAACAGGCACCTGTGGTGATCACGTACTTCACGAACTCCTGGCCTTGCATGCACGTCATGGGTAATGCTTGCCTCTATCACACAGTTGCCCCATAAGTTATTGTCCTGATCATCATAGTTACACATTCCTTCTTGCTTTGTGCTTGCGCTTGGTGTACCGATAAAACTCACAATCAAAGCCGAGGCAAAGCTTGGCTCAGGGCCTTTGGGCACTGGAGCATCTGGTCCCCAAGCCCTCTCCTTACTCCTACTGAGGTGTCTGGAGTAAGCTTTTGTTTCGCCGTCTGAGGTTTTGCTGGCCAAACTCAACAATCTGATTTGTAGAGACAGCCTTTGTGCTAACGCTTGCTCAGTTTCTCCTCCAGATCTGATGTGAGAGGAGAAATGTTTATTTATAGATGAATTTTCTTGGACAAAATCCTAGTAGCAGGGTGGAGGCAACAGCTACAGGTGGCTTTTATAAATTGCTGGGTGGTTACAGCATGCATTGACATCTGCCAGAGAGCCCTCTAGTCAGACCACGACACTGGAACTGACTCAGGAGTGGGTGAGACTCCTTTGACTCTTCATGGGCGTGAAGACTGCATGGACAGTTGGCTTTGGACTCAGCATACCATTGCCCAGCCCACTCCTAAATATACTTAATGAGTCTTCATTGACGGGCTCATGGCGTACCTTCATTGACGGGCTCATGGGGTACCTTCATTCTGGCAAATACTGAAAGCACAGTGATATCCAGTAGGTGTCCGCATAACAGTATTCACAGAAGCTATATGTCTCCATAATGGTCATGCAATGCAAGCGTACCATAGCCAGTTAAGAAGTGCTGTTGCAGGTGCATTGTTGCATGAGGTCCCATCTGGGTCCTGAGCAGAAAAATCATAAGTTCACAGTGTTTGCATGTTCATTTTTTTTAAAGATTTTATATATTTATTTGACAGAGAGAGGTCACAAGTAGGCAGAGAGGCAGGCAGAGAGAGGAGGGAAGCAGACTCCCTGCTGAGCAGAGAGCCCCATGCGGGGCTCTATCCCAGGACCCTGAGATCATGACCTGAGCCGAAGGCAGAGGCTTTAACCCACTAAGCCATCCAGGCGCCCTGCATGTTCACTTTTTAAAACATGGAACTCATTCACCAAGACAAGATAGTGTCAACAAATCTTTAATCTTGGCTGGTTTTTGACTTATTTTTTTCCTTCCTTCCTTCCTTCCCTTTTTTCCCCTTAATTTTTTCACTTCACTTACCATGAGGTTCTGTCACTTTAAGCCAAGTACATAGTAAAAAATACCAATTATGTGTAACGCATTATGCTAAGCACAGTGGGGGATATGGCCACAGCTTTAACAAAGTCCTCATCCTCAAGGAACTTGCTCCAGTTCACGATGCAAATATGGACACAAATATATATAGCAAAAATAATGATGGCAACATATACCAAGAAATACTATGGGTGCTTACACAAAAGCCCTCCTTGCATAGAGAAATTTACATAGAAACAAAAATGGCATTTGAATTGAGCTTTGAAGAGTGGTTCAGGTTTCGCAGAAAGAAAGAAACTGAGAATAAAAATTCAAGACAGATGGGATAGTATAGATAAAGAGGCAAGGAAACGAGGGGGTCAGGGCCCAGTTTTTCAGAGATTTTAAAGAACAGTGATTAGAGGTTAGTGATAGGATTAGCCATGAAACCAAAACAAACACCCCTGGGAAAATAAGCAGATGATAGATGATTGGGGGATGGAATAATGAATAATATATACATGGTTGGAGCCATAGACCCAAAATGTTGAAA